>NC_000069.6:138949305-139283472 GCF_000001635.26 Mus musculus
AGATGACTAACCATGTGAGACCTGTGAGTCAGTGGGAACTTTTGGAGCGCTGAATCTTCAGACAGAATTCAGAACAGCTCTGAAAGAAATATAATATTCCAAAGTATGACAACACCGGTCAGTGCAAACACGCACGTACTCTGCCCCGTGCTGGGTTGATCATGAAAATGTCTGTTAGGTATAGCATCAGTGGACGCTACCACAGGAACAGCTCAATATACCCACAATACAAAATTTCACATTTGACTAGACAAATATGAAAATGGAACATTAGTGCTAAACCTGACCCGAGAATCTCTGAAACCCTCTGAAGTTTATGGCTCCCTCCTAGGATCTTCTTGGGCAGAGACCTCTTGATGGGTGGTGGGCCCCAATTATCAATCCATGACTGAATATCCCAACTTCCGAGCTTTACTCAAGTACTGAATACGGCCAATTCAAGGGCATGGCTGGCAGAAGGTTCCCCAAGAGACTTCTAAGCAAACAGCATGGAGCTGTTGGGGGAGCTGGCCTTTGACACAGCTGCTTACAAATGCCACGCTGGATGGGTTACAGGATCTTTTTATCAGCAACCGAAGAAATGGAATGAGACCTACTACAAAGGGCTGCTGCTTCCTGCCATATCCACAACCCAGAAGCACCAATGCAGGCAGCGGCAGCAGCAGCAGTGTGAACACTCACTGACAGATACTATCACCAGGTGAAGCAAAAGCACGGATGAAGTATTCACGCTGCTGACAGGCTGACGCACATGTCCTACTTACTCAATTCTGTGAAGACCACAATCTAAAAGAGACACACCATCTCCCCAACAGGACGAAGAAGGTGCCTCCCTCTGCATTTGTTTGTTTGTTTTATGCCTATGGTCAACAGGCAGAATGCCCATCCTTAGGAAACAGGCACCACCATTCATAGAGTCATGTCAAAAATAATGGGGGTGCGGGTAGAGAGAAAGTGCTAGACCCTGACTAAACAGTTTGGGGCTCCACAGTTGTTCTGTGGCCTTGGTTGAGCTCTCAAGCAGACAGGATTCTCAAGGGCTCTGGGTGAAAGGGAAGAACACTCTCTCGTCCAAACAGCAACTACTGACAACTGAAATGAATGCTGTATGAACCAGGTATCAAATATGAGTTTCAGGCAATGGACATGGGGTTGAAGCCATCAGAAAAGGAAAGGATTTGTCAGTGGAGATCGCATCCAACCAAGGAATCTGTGACTGAGGCACTTGCTGAGTACACGAACCAACAGCTATGAGCCACATGTGGAAACTTCACGGAATTAGCCAAACACTCAACCTCCGCACACCTGCAACATGGGGAACCATGGCAAGAAAGGAAGCGCTTTTAGAATGTGCAGCCTTTGGTCGCAGACTGTGATCTTGTCACACAGCTACACAATCAATCAAACAAATCATAAAATCTACTCAGAAGCAAAAAAGACCTGAAAGAGTCTTTAAATAAAGCTGAAGTGTATCACGTTGTTATCCTCACCTTCCCAGTGCACACTTCAAAGGTACAAAAACTCAACTTTCATGATAATGCCGTAAAGTAGATACAGACAGACGACACAACATAATACCCAGAAACAAGTCTCTGCATTGACCGACACGTCATCATCGACAAAGGCATCAAAACTGAACACTGGAGAACGGGACTCTTCAGCAAATGGCTCTGGGAAAACTACCTACAGGCAATACGTGTAATTTTTTTCCACATGAAAATTAATTTAAACAGGAAGGCAGGGGGCAGAGACCTAAATATAGCACCCAAACTCTGAAAATCCTAGAGGAAATCGCTGAACAGACTCCAGAGCACTGGGACATGGAACAGGTGGTGTTGACTTTATGACTCCAGAGCACAAGAAACCAAAGCAAAGGCAGAGAAATGGAAGTAAGACCAGAGCAATGTTTTTGCACAGCAAAGCAGATCATTGGTAGAGTGGGCGAAGATTCTCTACAGTAAGCCAAGATTAATATTCAAAATTAATATATAAGTGTCTAAAAATGCTCATTCCAAATCATCCAATTAAAAATGGCAAATGATGTGGATTGATAATTCTCCAGATCAAATAGCCAAAAAATTTACAGAAAAAAAAGGAAATTCATTAGCTCTGAAGGAAATTCATGTCAACACCACCGACACCATCTCACTAATGATTATCAAAGAATATGGAGAAAAGGAAAGTGAATTTTCATTTATGTTCTCGTATTCCTAATTGGTGGAACTAAAAATAAATGCAGCTATCAGGGAGAACACCGTAGAGGTTTCTCAAGAACTTAAGAATGGAAATAGCAGATAATTTGGGTGCCCCGTTCCTAGACACACACACAGTGGAATCAGTTGTAAGAATATGGCCACTTATACCAAAAAGGATGAACTGAGGGTTAAGTGAAGTGTCTCACACATACAGGGGAGCTTCATGACAGAGTGTGTAACAGTGACAACTACAGGAACAAAATGGGGAGACCCTCAGAGAGCTTAAAGGAAAAGTCGAGTCACTGGGTAACCCAGTGCAGGTAGCAATAATAGTTTCTTTATTCTACGGCATGGCGGCGGTAGTGTAAACATCTGGAATTTACAATTGCTGTATATATTTACCAAAAAGCTATTAATGAGGAGTCTAAAAGTTTTAGATACAAATGATTACAAGAAAAGATATATAAATTATACCAACTAACTAGTACTTACTATAGACACACTAAAATTCTATCTACTAAGTCATAAATATATATGATTATGTTAATAAAATATTTAAAAATGTTTAAAAGAAATGTTAACTGCCCTGATATATTATCCAATGTGTGTGTATAAAATTATCACATTGTAGCCTTCATAACTCTGAGCAATTAATAATTTATAGGTTCGGAACATGCAAGCTCACACAGCTATTAATTGGTATTGCATAGATTCAAACCAGGACTCTCTTATTCATAATGTATTATTAAACACACCTGCCAAGTCCCAGGTTTATAGGGTAGTAGCTGTCACTATATAACTAGCTCAAAACCTGGTATTCAGAACTGTAGCACATTGTCTGAGGCCTTCCACTCTTTTCTGTTTTTTTTGTATATGTAATAATTTGGTGTGGGTTTGTTTAATTTCAAGTAGCCCAGGCTGGTCTTGAATTGGGATCCTTCTGCCTCAGGCTCACACGTCTATGGCATACAGGGCGGACCACTATGCATGGCTGGCTGGGATCTTTTTCTGGCTGCCTTTTTTGACATTAGATCCATTTTCAACCAATATAAGAATTAAAGATGGCTACATTTTTGCTTTATTTGGTTGGTTAATGATCAAAAGCACGAATAAGCACTTCAAATTGAGAAGGATTTGAAGAAACATGAGGCTTTGGGAAACCAGCTGCTGTTCTTCATTGGAACACAGTTCAAACATGGAGTTATGTGAGAATTCTGAGTGCTTGTGAGAAAACTCTAAGGAACCAAGCTAGTCTTGTAACTTTAGTTTCTTCTAAATGCAGAATTGCTTTGGGAATGTGTTTTTGTGCTCCTCCCAGATGAAGAGGACAGGAGTGAGTTTATTTCAGCTATTATAATTCATATGCCTTCACAGAAAAACATGTTTCTGCCTCTTGTGGCTTATCCCTGTGATTGTAACCTTGATCTGGGTGACTCTTCTTAACCCTCAGAGTATAAATTGTCTGAATAAAGGTGGCTATTGCATGAGACTTAGTCCACCTCATTTTAAGGTCCCACTCTCCCAGATTCATTTCAAAATTTTATTCTAACGCCTTTTCCAAAGAAAGGTCAGTACAGTATATAGTCTGGAGATGCAACTTAAAAAACAAGCTCTTGGACAAATAAATCAGTTACTAGAGGATTACAGGGGCTTTATTAGAAATGTCTGAATGTATGCTGTTAACCATAGAACAACAAAAGGGGCCACATTATTTCTGTAATTAAGCCTACCTAAGACCCTGAGTCTGTCCATCTGCTCTGTCTTCAGACAGGGCCTGACTACGCAGCCTGGGCTGGGCTGGGCTATGTAAATCTAGCTGACATAAAATGCAGAAATCCCCCTGACTCTGCTGCTATGTACTACCACACTCAGCCTTAAATAACCTTGTTCTTGGGGTAACAGCTCTTGGAATAATTATTTAATAGGATATATTTTAAAATCTGACGTTCAGGAGTAAACACTGACTCTACTTCAATGTTTGCTATATTAAGAAAATAATTTCACTGAAGACTCTTGGTCTGGATCTCATGTAATGACTGCACCTTAAATGTTGATTACAGACACGTGGAAACAAATGTTCCTACTGCTGCTCAGCAGCTTATTCTCAAATGTAGGAAAAAGACACATGTACTGGCTGATTTTGTGTGGCAACTTGACACAGGAATCATCAGAGAGGAGGAGCCTCAGTCGGGAAAATGCCTCCATGAGATATAGCTATAAGGGCATCTTCTCCATTAGTGATCAATGGGGGAGGACCCAGCAAACAATGAGGAGCAAGCCAGCGAGCAGCATCCCTCCATGGCCTCTGTATCAGTTCCTACCTCCAGGTTCCTGTTGAGTTCCTGTGCTGACTCCCCCAATGATGGACTACAGAAGTATAATCCAAGTAAACCCCTTTTATCCCCAACTTGCTCTTGTGGTCATGGTATTTTATCCTGGCAACAGAAACCCTCAACTAAGACAACACATGAGGCAAAACAAAACAACCCCCCACCAAAAAAAAAAAAAAGCCATGTGTATTGAATTGTAAACCCAAACCTAAAATTATGTGACCAACTCCTACATAGTTCCCAATTCCTTTCTGTTATATGTACACGCATGTACATATAACATGCATGCACATTTCCAAAGATACAGGCCATATTTTTCATCTTTCCAAGAACCTACATGTTGATGGATATTTAAAAATGTTTATTTTTTTCCAGGGGCGAGGGTGGGGATAGAGGGGTGGATGTCAGATGAAGTAAAGGGGTACCTATGACAAATGAAATGCATAAAACATTTTAATATTTAAAATTCAACTCAGTTATTGATAGCATTTAAAACATTTTGGCTCCTACATACGGTTGTTTTAGAAGTTGGTATGAATTTTCCCTTGGGCAGTAAGTTTTAGGTTCAGCCATGTGGACTTTTGTTTGTTTTTCTTTTTCCCTGGCTACCAAATGAACAGAAATGTATCTGAGAGTTCCCTGGTCAGATGTCAGAACCGTTCTGCTGTTGTATGTAACATAGTTAAAAGAGAATATGGTTTGGACAAACTCTGAACTACTGGTGGGAAATCTTCTGGGGCAAAGAAAGACGAAGGGCAAACCCTCTAAGACAGTTTGGGAAAGTGGCCTAGAACACACACCTGAGGGAACGGGAGCTGCTCTTCTGTGTTTGCCATGTGACTGGCATGGGCCTATCTGGTGCCAAGCACAAAACCAAGACCTACTTAAAGAACTGCCTCCTCCAGTATGGCTAGTATATATGGACCCCTGCCAATTCTACTGCCTTCCCTCTGTCAATGAAACACTGTCTTATAAGAAAAACGCATAATGGTGGGGACGCAGCTCAGTGGTAGGTACCTCCTAAAATATCCAAGTCTGATTTAATCACCGGTAATATTGGAGGGACGGGCACGGCAGACCTACCCTCCTGTAGAATCTAACGCAGATACTTCACCTGGCATATAATTCATCTTAATTCCAATAGTACCCTCTGTTCACTCTCTCCAATAGATCTACACTTGCTGTTTTCCACTAAAATCCCACCCTTTGACATCAGGGTGTAAGTATATACACATCTTTGCATGGAAAAGACCTTCTTCACTCTTGCCAGCTCCTACCATCAAAGCCTTACCTTTAAGTATGTTGTAAAATAAAAAAAGTATGTATGTTTTTATTAAATAATAACCTCAATCTATTTCCTGCTGGCACTGGAGAGTAGCATACTTATAGAAAATCCATGTGTATGTAAGCATAAGGAACAGACTCTACAGTGCTGGCCCCCACCATGGCCACTCTGATGCCTGACAGTGTACAGCATCCTCTGGGACTTACTTTTGATTTACTGTGTCGGATGAGGGCAGAGAGCAGTCTGTTTGATTCGCCCATCACGCCGGCATGATCTTTGGCTTCACACCATTCAACCAAACGCTCTACCAGTTTAGCATTCTTTCCCAGTTGCTCAGCAGCTTCTGCTATAGGAAACAAGGCAAAGCAAAAACAGAGCAAATCACTGACAGGCAATCAGCTGACGGGAAAGCAGGTGTGGGGAGGAAAGTTATAGGTCTAGGAAAAAGTGCAGCAATTTTATAAAAGCGATCACTGCAAGTGCTCTTGCCTGATGGGCTATTTAGCTTATTTGATAACATTACCGGCTTTCCCACAGATGCATGAACACGAAACTTCCTATCGAGGTTGAGCCTAGCAATCTCTGTTAATGCTCTGACAGACTGTAACAAATGGTTTTCAAAAGGACGCCAAGCAATCAGGACAGAGAAGGATTAAGAATTTGAAAAATTATATAAACAACAAACGAAAAACCTGGTCACTCCTAGAAGTGGGTTTTACTATTGTGCGTTCAAACAGAAAATTCAAGATGAATCTGTAAAAATTCCGACTATCACTGTACTAAGACATGGTTTTCCAGACAAGGTGAACATGGGTATGAAATGTCTAAGCAAAAAGGGTGTCTGAGCGATCAGTAACAAATCAACATACACAGCCCTTAGATATTAACAATAATATACAATACAATTTTTACTCATTTAGCATGAAAATTAAGTCTAAAATCAATCTCTTTTAAACTTTCCTTTCCCATTTTATAAGTCCATAATGCTGACAATTAGAAAATCAAGTCCTTTTAAAGCTAAGGACACATAAGTAAGAATACTGCACCAGGAATGTGACTTGGAAACCATTTCTTTTACCTTGTGCATCTATTAACATTCTTAGCGTTCCCAGGAGTTTGAACTGAACTGGGGGCATTTCAGATTTAAGGAATTTCAAAACCGTCTCCGTGACACCAGCTGATAACATCTTTGCTTTATTTACAACTAGAAAGAGAAAGAGGCTATGGTTAAAATGGTGCTAACATTCTTAATAAACATCCACTCAACACACATCTGGTACTTACTGGTTTTTAAGGCCCCATTTTATAGCTTTCTTTTTAGAAATGTGAAGAGTGGGGCTGTTGGGCATGCTGGTGTGTGCCATCAGTAAGAGCATGGGATGCTGAGGCAAGAGACAGAAATTCAAGGTTCTTATAACCTACATAACGAATTTGAGACTAACCTGGGATAACCTGTTTCAACTCCCCTGACTAAGGTGTATGTGTGTGGGGGTGGGGAGGGGGCGGCACAAATAAAACATGAGTTTGAGTATATGTAAATATTCTGTTTACTGGAACACAGCAGACATAAATCATACTAGGTTTTTTTTTGTTTTTGTTTTTTAAAAACACCACACATTTTACAAAATACTCATTCACTTACTTTAGTGTTTTTCTTTATTGCTGTATTTGACTCGGCTGTACTAATACAAATGTGACAGACATTACTAGATACTGTCAATACGCTATACAAATTAGATCTACGTCAACTGGAGCTTCACGTCACCACACCGATTTGTCAGAAATTCAATTTTAGTCAGGAGAGTAAAAGAATTAAACAACAATCATCTATGTGATTTTTCCCCATGGCTCAAAACTGTTGATCCAAAGACACACCAAGGCTCTTTTCAAAAACTATGTATTGGCTTATAGGATGAAATCAAAAAAGAGCCCACGACCTTAAACAATGGTTCTTTAGGGGACTCTGCTCATATATGTCATATCCCACTTCTCCTGAAGACACCTAAGAACGCTGAAGCACCTAATATAAAGAAGAGCAAAGAGCTCAGCAACTTGATCAATTCTTTTGGTTATTTCCATCTCTTAGCTAGGAATAAAATGAGTAATTTAAAGACTCTTCCTAGCTCTGCCCCACTTTGAGACAGCATTCTGGAACTCACTATTTACCCAAGATTGGCCACTAACAACTTCTCTGCCTCTGAGGGGCTGGGACTCAAGGCTGTACCACTCGGCTGGCTCTCCCCCGGCGACTCCTGCTAGGGAGGTCCCTGAGCCACACAGCTGCAGCTGCTTACCTGGGATGGCTAGATTCCTGAGGGCACTTAGTGCGGCGTGCTGCACCGTCACGTTCCCGTCTTCTACGTGTCTGTCCAGCAAATCCATGAGTTTTTCTACAATCCCATTGTCTACCATATGAATACAATTTCCATCTACACAAAACAAAGGCAAGTTTCCTCCTTTATTAAAAAAAGTGTGTAAATACCCTACAGCACTACATCTTTTCCACTCTCCACCTATCCAGATCAGAAGTCTAATATTCTGCCAGTCTTAAGGCCTTTACTAAATAGTTCTTTTAAAGAGAAGGGAGGACAAAATAAGTCAGCCATGATCGTCTGTAAGGCTGAACGTTCCTGAAGGAAAACCTTAAAGTCTGAGACATCTGCGTACTGACATGACTGTGAGTTGAAACTCTGTAACTGAATTCATGTGATCAACCAGCCACAATAAGGATGCACTAAAAATATCATCTAAGCAATTCTCAGGATATATGCACAAACAGTAAATTTCATGTTCGGGTGTGGTCTTCTAACGAAGACATTGTCTAATGTCTATATAAATATTCCAAAACCTGAGAAAATATAACACGTTAGGTCTCAAGCACACTGGATTAAGGGACACTCAATCTGTGTTACATGTGAACGGTTCACACTGTAGTCAAATTGAATTTAAAAAACAGTCTATATTTTCTAGACATAATAAGAGTTCTTAGATTAGCTATCAAGAGTATCAGATTTCACAAGGTCCAGTGCCTTTGAAATATTATTAAATTAAATACTGTACACCCACAGGAATACTGAGATGTAAACATAGATATAGGAATATAACCCAATAGCCCAAAAATGAATACTCAGACTATTACAGCCAAGATAACATAACTGGGAAAGGATCAATATGCCCCATCAGATGGATATGCTCAAGTCACTAAACTTGAAGCGCACAGTATTCAAAACCATCCCATGATCATCTGTCTTTAAACATTATAATTCAGATGGCTATACAAAATATGTTATATTAGTAAGTCAGTAGAGACTTCTAAAAGATGGAGGAAATAACACACAAACATTTCTGAATGGAACACTTTTGATATATGTGATGGATAAAGCAGAAACTTAAAAAATGCAGAACACTTGGTTCACAAGGAATAACTAATGTGCATACCGTTCCTGGCAAAATTTGCAATGGCTAATGCCCCAGCCAGCTGCAGCTGGTGGTTATTCGATGGGATCCAGGAGAGCACCCTTTGGAACACACTGCCTTTTCCTCCTTCAAAAAGTTTCTGCATGGACTCATCTAGAGGGAAATGAAACAGATCGTTAAATGAGGAACTATGATTAGGGCTTGCAAACCCACGTTCCAAAGTGGAAATCCAATGAGGAAACTAGAAATCTTGTACTGCGTTACTAGTAGCAATTGGACACTGAGGTTGGTGAATTGTGAGGCTCGAGTTTTCAAGAGCCATCCAGCCTTCAGTGCTCTGTTCGCTATTACAGGTCTTCAGATACTGAAGATAGCGGGGACTTAGCTGTTTCTCAAGTTTGTCATTTCTTGTTCTTTTCATGGCCTAGTGTTCTGTTCACGAAAGGCACAATACGAATAAAAAATCTGCTGACCGTGTGCTCTGGTTGGCAGGAGAGACTCACCTCCAAGCAGTAATAAAACCATGAGGTCAGAAGCAGTTTTAAGCTCGGCAACGTCGTCCTCTTTGTTGCTATCCACCTTCTGTTGGACGATCTCTAGGAGACACTCTACCAAACCTGCTTCAACCAGCTGCAGCTTAATAGCATCTGCATACGGAACAATGTGGACAAAATCACAAGTTTTGATGTCACAGGGCCCCTGCACAGTGACCTGTCATGAAGAATTCTAACTAGTGTATTTTAAGATCAGTTAATAAACAACTTAGAAACAAAAAACAAAACACCTACTACCACCACCACAAAAAACAAACAAACAAACAGACAAACAAACAAACAAACAAACAAAAAAACCCTCACCTTTGAACGCTTGAGTTTCAAGATCAAGATGACGGTCCAGACTAATTATATAAAAACTTCATTTTTCTATTTGAAATTATTTATCCTCTTAAAATGCTCTATAGCCCCCCCCAAAAACCCCAGGTCTTTTTCAGCTCTGACAACACCCAATATCACTATATTTTTAGGTATTATGATTATGGTAAAAGACAACAGTATATTATATACACATATGTCTATAATACATACATATTGTTATCTAAAGTTAAAATATATCTACTATGAGATTTGAATAAAAAGCTGTCAAAATTTATGGGACTATTAGAAAATCTGAACCTACACACAAGTATGCATACTTGGGCTGGTATTTGTATAGATGCAATCTTTCTAGTGTGGTTTGTAAACTTATAAGTTTTGTTTTTAAAAAGAGCTTCACGTTTTCACTGATGTAAGCCGTCTTTGGGTCATGAGTACACAATGATTCCTTACACTGAATTCTATTTCCCAGGATGTCTTCAAAATCTTCATAACAGCCGGGCGTGGTGGTGCACGCTTTTAATCCCAGCACTCAGGAGGCAGAGGCAGGCGGATTTCTGAGTTCAAGGCCAGCCTGGTCTACAAAGTGAGTTCTAGGACAGCCAGGGCTACAAGGAGAAACCCTGTCTCGAAAAAAACCAAAAAAAAAAAAAAAAAAAAAAAAAAAAAAAAAGGAAAAGGAAAAAAAAAATCTTCATAATACAGTTGAAAAGAAAAAAAAAAATCTTCCATGGTTAACCGATAAACTATGTTATTCAGAAAAAAATGTAATAATTTCATTTTAAAAAAGAACCTGACTGCAATGGTAATTTTACCCCAATACTACGTCTATTATCTTATAGTCCCAATATCTTACTCTAAAGTATTTTTGAAGACTTTGTATCTGTAAGCCATATCTCCTTCTGTCAAAAAAAAAATGTAATTTTATTGTTCTGGTTGGAGTTTCCTTTGGTAATTGGGTTCCGTAAGCTGCCTATGCGTCACACACAACAATGACAGTTTCTTGGTGTATGGAATAAAGAGTTTAAAATATCCATATGCTTAATGTTTATAATTTTAGGTAACTAGCATGGAACATTTTAACTTTATATTATCACAAGGATTATTGATTTTCCTTTGAATATCTTTAAATACACAAAATACTTTTAAAAAATGCACCAGTATTGGGCCAAACTTAAGTAGGACGTTTCCTTGGTTACATACAGAAGACTAGGGCTAGAGATGTGCAGAAACCAGACCTAAAATCTATGATAAAAAGTCTTAGAAATTCTAAAGCCTTGAACCACAGATACAAAGTTACAATTACTCTTCTTATAAAGCAAAAGAAAACAAATCATAGCCAGGATGCAAATAATTAATACAGAAACACATTTCAAAGGCGGTCACTCTGAGCCCCGTAGTTATTCAACAGGATTTATGTGGATGAGAGGACAAGCAATAAATAAAAACACTACTATACAATCTGTAAGGAGGTTACAGTAACTCTTTGGCATAATCCTGGAAGACCAGGGTACAATTCATTTTGTAGAACCAAGGAATGAGATGAAAAAGGAGTTTTCTCCCTGAAGAGCAAGATTTAAGGCATTAGGAACGGGTAATACATGCAAAGAGAGAGGCTTACAGGTCTTTCGTCTCACAGTTAGACTGTAATCCCCAATTTAGAAACCTTACATTGCCTTAGTTAAGACCAGGCAGACATTTTGGCAAAGCAGACATCCTAGCACATTTATCAACACACAAGGTCTATCTTTACCACTGACTTGAATGAGTATGTATGTGCATATTGCATGTACATATTAAATGCACTAAGTAAAGAGCAGGTTATACTTAGGCCCGCGTTTCAGGAGGTCACACCGAGGAAGGGGCAGCATAGCTAGGAAGTTGCTGGACACAGTAAGGAGAGTCTCTACGCCTTTAGCTACTCTTGGAGACTCTCACAAACACACTCAGAGGTGTGTTTCAATCTTAGGAACTTCTCAACCTAAGTCATCAGTCTAGCAATCAAGATTATCTAGGATATAACCTTTATTTAAAAGGCAGAGAAAAGCCATATTTGCAGAAAATATACAAATTAAACATAAGCAACTATGAAAATTATTCTTTATTACCCAGATCAAGAAATCGTCAATCATCCCAGAAATCCCTCTATACATTTCTTTCTGATCACAGGCACCCTTTTGCAGGCCTCATGTCACTGCCCTAGTTGTTATGACAAATCACTTGCAGTTCTATAACTTCACCCAATAGTCATTCCTAAAAGCTAGTTTAGTGTTCTTTTCTTATTACTACGTGTGTGTGCGTGTGAGACGTGTGTGTGAATGGAGAGGGGAATGTATGCTCGCTCATGTAGAGATCATAGGACAACTTGCAAGAATTGGTTCCCTACTTATACAATGTGGCTTTGGGAACTCAGGATTTTTAGGCTTGGGGTCAGAATCGCCTCTTATATTTTAAGATAAACTTTCTAGTTTTAAATTACATATTAAAGCCAGAACCTTACCTAAAATAAATTTTAAAAATTAATGCAGACCTGGGTATAGTGGCACATGTCTTTAATCCCAGCACTTGGAAGGCAGAGGCAAGTGGGACTCTTGAGTTGAGGGCCAGCCTGGGCTACATAGTAAGTTCCAGGGCATCCAGAGCAACATGATAGAGAGACCGTGACTCAAGGGAAAAAAATCCAATGGGAATGCCTCCAACTGTATTGTTTCTTATTCCCAAGTTTGCTTAGCAGAGTCTGACTTTTCATTCTGTGTTGTATTTTAAATTTTGTGCGTATGAATTTCCTTCTAGAAGTCTTTCTCAGACAGGGCATCTCTGAGGTGGCCCTGGCTGTCTAAAAACTTGCTCTGCTTACCATATGCTGACCAGAAAGTTGGTACCTTTTGTAATTTGAGATCTCTGCGTACCTGTCTTTAAATGTGGCTGATGTACTATCCATTCCCAAAACATTTAGTCCCTTTTGGTACCAAAACAAGAAAACAACAAAGGCAGAAACAACCACCACCACCATTACCAAAAGGGAGAGAGCATGATGATCCACCTGCCTGTGTCATTTCCCCCTTTTTTGAAGACTTCATTCAGGAGTTCCTACTGGGCTTCAGCTCACAGGTTCCCTAATTCCACTCTATGCATCCTGCTGAGAAGCCTGCCCGCCAGCAAGTACTTAATTTAGGTTGGAAATTTCAGCTCTGGAATTTCTATTTGTTTATTTCTAAATCTGCTGTATTGCATTTTTATTATTTAAAAATCTTTCTTTCATCTCTCTAACCATACTCACTAACCTGTTTTAATCTTTTGTTTATGTGCACGTGTGCATGTGTGTGTGAACATGATTGTGGGTGTTCACAGTGCACACATGGAGGTCAGAGAACAGCCTCAAGTGTTGGTCCTCACCTTTTGCCTTGTTAAGACAGTCTCTCTCTTGTTCATGGCTGGGCACAGCAGGCTACTGTCCTCCATTGTGTTGCAGGAGCACTGTGATTCCATATGCATGGGTTTATGTGGGTTCTGGGATTTGAACTTAGGTCCCCACACTTGCCCAGCAAGCATTTTCCTCAGCAAGTACCATCCTTTCTAGCTCTCAGCATCCTTACTTTAAATTAGTGGATAAGAATTCCCGTATCTGGAGATTCAATGATATGTGTTCTTATAATTTTATTGTGTTGCCTTATTAGTGTCTTGTCGTATTCTGAATATGTAAAAGACATTATATGTGAAATATCACTTACAAAAGTGCAGGTGTTTGTTTCCTGATACACTCTTATCTTTCTGGGTCCATCTCTTAAGAAGGTGTGACTCATCAATATTCTCACTGTAGACAGGCCTAGAATGCCTCGCTGTATCCTCTTGTGTCTTTAGAGGGGTTCATATAGGATTAATCTCTTTACCTCACTTTTCTTCTTCAAATTCTACCCGTGGTTGTGTGTAACAACGCACATTTAAGCCAGATGCCAACGCTGGGCGTCTTCTTCAATCAACCCTTACCCTATTTTTGAGACAGGATGAGACAGGATGGCTCACTGAACCTGAAGCTCACTAACTGGGCAGGCTGTGTCGGGACCAGCACCCAGGGGTCTGTTTCCACCTCTCCTCTGCCACGCCTGGCTTACATGGGTTCTGTAACCTGATGCCTGGGTGGCAAAGTCTGTACCCATCACACCATCTCCACAGCCCTCATTATCTTCTACATCAGAGCAAAAATAACTGTAGAAGTATCTTTGCTAAGACTTTAAAATCAAACTTGGAAAGAGGTTTCTCCAAATTTAGATACAGTCGTGGAATAATATAGCTGAAGGTAGAGTTATACAAATAAAAAATATAACATTAATAGTGCAAAGAAGGTTTTTGAGTTAAGAACTGGCATCGCAGCACCTAAGAAACTCTGCACAACCAAACATCCAAAGGAGTTTTTTCTTACCATTCTCTGCCAATGGCGCTAGAACTTCAAAAATCATCTCTCTTTTATCGTGTTCTATTTGTTTCTTGAATAGTTTTACCAGCTCTTCAGCAATGTTTGTGCTAGCAAACTGTTCTTTACTTGACTCTGAAAAATAGAAGAACAATCTAGAGTAGGCAAACAAAATGAAACGCAGAAATGTGTTTGCTGTTACTTTTGATGCCCAGTCATTTGTATTGTTACTCAACACAAATGTTCGTCACACACAGGAAACAATCAAACTGACCTTTAGTGCCCTTGAAAAAGAAAATGTCTAAAACTTTAGAGAAAATGTTCTGACCCAGTTTCATTTGAAGCCATAAAAATTGTTCACTGTGCAACATACAGGTAACCATAGCAACGATTAAAAAAATCACTAAGTCATAAATTCACACTTTCAAGGCTTTCATGCAAAGGAGGAAACTGTTCAAAACAAATTATATTTTACATTGCTAAATAAAAGATGACACCAATGTATCTTTAATGTCACTTAATTGAGATACTTTTGTACTAGTTCTGACATGATAATAAATAACACTGTATTTCTGTTCTCTGTCTTTGCAGTGTTACAGACTGACTCTCAGGCCTTGTGCATGTCCTCTATCACTATTTTAAGGCCAACCCACCAGCGTTCTTGAAGCCTCGCCCTCTATCCTGTTCAGCATGTCTAGGTAATACCTATTGAGATAACTTGCCTGCCCTGGAAATATTGTTTAAAGTCATTCTCCTTTTTTTTTCAGACTGAGTCTTATTCTATAGCTTGGCTAGCCTCACTGTAGCCCAGGCTGGCCTCATATTCACAAGAGATCCACTTGCCTCTCCCATGTACAGGGATTAAAGGCACACAACACCTGAGTTTGATATTTGTAACCCACATTGGAGAGATTTACCAAAGTTGCCATCAAATCTCCAGAGACAAGCAGACAGACATAGACACACACACACACACACACACACACACACACACACACACACACCTCTATTATTTTAAACTTCGAGTCAAACTAAAGTACTATATGGCTTTCAATTTATAGTGTGTAAAGAACACACACTTTTAGAAAAAAATAGTCAAGAACTGGTGCCTTTTGTTTCATTATAAACCAGAAGACTAATAAACATATTTATGCTTTAACTATTACATTAGGGCAAAACACTAATGACTTTCCTACAAACATAATGAATTATCAACATGGCTGTGGGAATGATTCATCCTAAAAGTTGGAAGGAAAGCAAAGGAGAAAGAAGAAATACAGAAAATAGAGGGAAAAAAAGGAACAGAAAGAGATGAGGGGTGGAGATGAAGTCCTTTGGTTATGACAAAGGAATGCCTGCAGTACTGGTCTTGTTCTACCTGTCTTCTTATTGTCAAAGGTTTCTCGGATTTTCTTATAGTAATGCTCTTACAAACACATAGGCGCCCACAAGATGGCTCAGCAGGTAACTGGGAACCTGACTTCAAACCCAGGGACCCACATGGTAGGAGGACTGAGGCAGTTCTTGCAAGTGATCCTCTCCTGGTCCTCACACACATGCTGTGTGGCATGCACACACATAGTATGATCTTTAAATGTATAATATGAATATATTTTCTCATACATAGAAAGCCTTTCAATTTTAGGGGTTTTGTATTTCGGGGAAGCATATCAGTTTGCTGATACTTTTAGAGTTCTATAATCAAATAATTTATATTTAAGAGGAAATTATATTGTTTGTTCTTTGCTTGTGTGAGTAAAGCCACAGGCTTTGTTAACTCTTACAAGCACTCTACTTCTGGGCTATATACTCAAAGCTCCTAACATTTAAATCCTAATATATAAAATAATCAGAGAAGCAAAATAGTTACAACTGTAAACAAATTACAAAAAAAAAAGAGATCTAATTTCATTTTTTTAAAAAAACTGAAGAAAGCATCTTGAATACTCAAAAGAAAAACGAAAATAATTTAAGTAGATCCCAGGTTCATAAAGAAATAGTCACGGTAAGAGCATTAATAAATGACACTCGAGACTTGTGGCGTAGACTTACCAAGTTCTGCTAAATTCCCGAACGCAACGAGACACATCTCGGTGAGTGCTGCATTGTGGCAGTGAATGCCCAGTAGCTTCACTAAGGTCGGGATAACACCCATGCTAATAAGCTGGGCCTGAAGGGAATCTGCAAAACACACAGAGAAAATGGGAAGATGTGTTTATATTAGCAAACGTGCTATTTTCTGGAACTCAGCTCTCTTTGAATTACAGTGAAGGCAAACGAAAAAGTCCACTTGTCTGACATTTTGGTTGTGAGCCTTGTAGTGGTTGAGCCATCTCCAGCCCCAGTATACGCATTAGATTGACTTGAATATTTATATCACAGTAGTTCAGAAGTCCTAAATTTTTAATCTTTTCAATGATTACCAGAAATTCAGAAGAGAAATAGTTTCAAAAATATTATCAAACCATAATTTTTTTTCTTCTAAATGGGGTCTTCATATACCATTAATATTTAATGATCAGGCTTTTAAGATATACAAATAAACCCAGCATTGGTTTTAAGTGAAATGGTTAGAAACATTTGTGTAACAGCAACTCACAGAATATATGCAAAGACTATGAGAAAACCAGGAAGTTTAGAGACCAAGAAAGAAGAAATGAATCTTTAAAAAACACAGTTCCTTCAAAATCACAAAATATATCCAAAGTACGGAACAAGTGAAGTGACTAGCTCTGAGTATTTGCAGGCAGGCTGTGCCATGCTGACTGCTAGGAAGGAATGCGGTTTTAATGTGGGGGTGGGGTGGGGGGAGGATGTATTCTACAGTATCTTCTTTACTGGTTTTACTTAATTACTGAGCTGGGTCACCTTGGTGGGGCAGGTGACGTGAGGGGTGAAGTGTCAGGCAACACTGCCATTGTGGCTTCCATTCTCTAAGTAACTAGTTTTAAATCGCTAAACATGCCTTGTATCTCCACAGTGCTTCTTCGTGGACACTGATAATAAATAAAATACCTGCAGCAAGGTTAAAGGCAAATTAACCCAAACGAAAACCTGAAGGAGTACCTCTTAGAATAGGCTGAGAAGAATGGCAAGTACTCATGCATTTATACAAAGCACTACTTGTCAGTAATGGGCTCATGTGAAGACAGAAACTCTTTCCAAGGCTTTCCCCCCAATTTAAAAATGAATGCTATTTAAGAGCTAATAATTCTCTCAAAATTCTTTAAAGTGATCTGGGATGTAAAGATAAACTGTTTCTTACAAAACACGCTTTCTTCATGGCACAAATCCCTTGATAGCTACCGATCCCACTATTCAAAGCTCTTCACCTGGAGGACAGGGTGACTCTCAGCAACAGACACAAAGGAAGGGCTGAGCTCTCTGACATGGCAGCTCATTATTTGCCTGGTGGTCTTTGTTGTTAACTCTTTATGGCTTTTAGAATGAATTATGAAGAGATGGTCAAGACTAATAATTGCCCCTGAAAACCAGTAGGTAATTATAGCTAATTATGATTATTGGGGCCTGTCTGTACTAGAAAGGGGCCTATTATTACAAATAAGAATAGAAGGTAGGCCTGAGAAAATGGGACTGCTACATTTACAGTTCAAACGATCTAATAAAACATTTCAAAATTGGTGGTGAAGCTTATTTTAAATGAAGGAAAATGTTCACTCAATGAAATAATGAGCTTTTATACTTTAATGCGAAAGCTTTCCTGAAGGTAACATGAAGCATTTAAATGAACGATTCTCAACACTTACAAGCATCACGCTTATGTTATAGAATACAGTGCAGTATGTTATTCATGGGCTGAATACTTCCACTGTAAATATAATATTATTTGTAATGATCATGCACCAAGAACCTTTCTGAGTTAGAAACTATTCCAGCTACTTACCAGCAGTGTTCGGTACGGGTAGCCCAACCCAGCATGTCATCGCTCATTAAGCACTGTCTCTACTCATCCTATCTCATCACAGACTGCAGAGCTGCTCGACCCTAAATCTCAGGTACGTAAGCGTGAGCACTAGCGCATGCATTGAGTGGGAGTCAAACTCTGTTCTCCGGCTGCTCACGGAAGCATCACACACCCCCTCAGGACTGTCAGGAGGAGCTTTCTAAACCCCCCAACAGTGCAAGCACATCAGAGGAGCAACATTTTATGAGTAGGGTAACTAATTCAACAGGATGATGGAGGCTCTCCACATTCTCCTACCTTGGCATCTCTATCACTTCCTTGGACTACTTTAAAAATGACATAAATTTAGGTTTCAGGGTAAAAGAGGAAAAAAAAATTAAAGCAGAGCTTAACAAAGTCTTTAAACTACAAACTGCACCAGTAACATTTGAATGAGAGCGGACCACTGAGAACAGCATAGCCAAATGGTGTTCATCACCATACTTTGCAAAAAGTGCCTCTTTTAAAAAAAACATGTTTAAAAACTACTCAGGAGCCAAATTAATTATATACTCACATATAAAACATACATACCATACACAAGAGAAAACGTACAGTCATCTAATTGGACAGACTCACTAGGACCAATTGTGTGCATTCTTTTCTATTTCTCTGATGCTAACTAAGAGCAATACTCATACTCAAATAACTCAAAGATTTTTTTTTTTACAGTGCACATAAATTCTCTTTGGATACTGAAGACCCAGATGAGAAAAAAACAAAAACAAAAACAAAAACGAACTAAGCAGGTACGACCTTTCACTTTATGGATAGAGGTGTCCTAGAACACCTAGGGTTCTCTAGTGGAACTGCTGAAACCCTTCAGAACAGTTACCAAAGGGAAACACGTCTTTTAAAAATGCCAGGATTTTGTTTGTTGTTCTCAATGCTGACTTGTGTTCTGACGCTGTAAAAGGATGATTGGTAAAAACACTCTGGCTCTGGCTGAATCCAGGCAGTGGCACTTAACTAACTTCTAGATTCTTTCTGGTTACAATATTCACAGTAAAAATCCTGTTTTTGTCAGCAATGTTATTTTTGAAAAGTTTTCGTAGACTGTTGATGTTAACATATAACGTGCTTACCACTTTAACATGTTATAGGAAATACTTAAAAATTTAATTTCTATCACTATAAGCACTGCTAGTAATAACTTACACAATACAAAGTTCTTCAAGATCTTTAGTTTTTACAACTAAAAGAGCTCAGAGATCAGACATTTAAGAGTCAGTGTAAAAGAATTACTGGATTTTTTTAAGAGTTGAGAGTGTGGAGGAAGAAATCATGGGAAAACACTTGATTGTAATGATATAATAAATAAAAGGGGGGAAAAGCCAGCAACAAGAGAAAACATGTTATAACTACGTTTTGGGTCCAGATATTTTGAAAGAAATTACTTCACTAAAGCATCTTACTTTTCATCTTGTTTATTTCATCAGGCTCTACAACTTGGGCCTAGAAGACTATTCCAGATCTAGTTTATTTCAGATATAACTATGTATGTTACTATTAAGTCTTCAATTAAGTGGATATCTTTTTCGTGTGGGATGTTTTTACTAATGGAAACACTGTATAACTGGTATTTTTTGTTTGTCCAAAGACAGCTTGTGAATGTTCTTCAACAGATAACATCTGACATCCATGCTCTCATAAATCTAATCTGGAGCAAGAGTTTTAAAGACCAATAGGCCGGACTTTGTAGAACCACAAGTAATTCACATTTTCTGAACACAGTGAAAGTACGTGGAACAAGAGCAAGACTGTGACATTTGCATCCCTTCACAAATACCAACAATTCTAGGTGAATTTGTATCAGAGAGACTACAAACACAGAAACACACGATACGACTCAGGCCCATAGACAGCAAACACATATGTGTGAGACAGCCTTTAGACAACACAATGTCATAAATGTCTGGAGACTTTCTACAACTGCTCCTGACACACAACACAGACAAATACTGACTGAAGTACGGATTTACAAAACCACATTATATCAAGATGACACAGGCCCTACATGATCTATGGGGAGGAGGAGGAAGAAAGGCACTGAGGGGGTGCAATACAGATGCATATACAAAGAGATAGAAGGCAATCAACGCATGCGCTGGTGTGAACACTTACCTACCTACATTTGAATTTCAATGGTTCCAAGTTCTTCAGGTCACATTCATGGAAACTCCAAAGAATGGAGATCTGGAGAGAAGATCTCAAGTTGAGGAACTTTTCCCCCTGAGTTTTAAGTTTCATGTTTTAAACACTGGTATTGACTATAGGTGTACAAAAGTATGCTGAAACACCAATAACTCAGTTATAGTAATCTATTACTAAAAATAGGCTGATTAAGTTTATAACATGTTTAGCTAAGTGTTCTACAGACAATACTAAAAGATTATTAATCCTTTTGGTAAGACTTACAATGAAACTTTATCAAAAGGAAACACCCAAACAGAAATACAACCTACACATTAGTATTGTATGTATGGTATTTCTCTCAGTCACAGAATATAGGTAGGACAGTGCATTCAAATCCAAGCTAGAGTAAATGAGCAACAGAAGCTGGTGCAGCGAAAATCAAAAGGCAGAAGTCTCGATGAAATGCTCTATTACGAACTGGTTAAAAAACAAGGGAGCATAATAGAAACTGAAGAAACCCCCCTGCGACTTAATGGCACTGCATCCCCCATACTAGGATATAAGCATTAAGAATCAGAGATGCTTCCGGTGTGATGCAGCATTCCAGACTCCAGGCTGGATTTAGCTCATTATTTCTGAAACGAAAGCTCACTAACAGGGTGAGTGGTGTTCCTGGACTACACAACTGCACCTGTGCAGGTAAAGACTTCCTCCACTTTACAGGTTACCAGGAACACAGGGAAGAAAGAAAAAGTTATTCTAAACCCAGTGCTATGGGCATAAAAAACAGAGTTAAGTGTTTTAAAAACCAACCTCCAATCCATTATTCTAAGAGGTTTTAAAAAGCGAAACATGCGTATGTGTTTCACACTCAAAATGCTCCATTAATTCTCAGGTTAGGTATTTCAGTGACACATAGGAACTTCAGAAAGAAAAAGAGCAAATCAAGATGCTTTCGTCTTGAGATTATGGGGAGCTTAACCAATATGTTCATGATAAAGTTAATAAAACAAAAAGAGAATTCAAAGAAGTTCTTTGGGGGCTTTGAAGAAAAAAAGTAGTCTCAACATAACATGCTTTGTCTTTCGTGAAACTCTGAATGTGAAGGATAGTAAACACAGGATAGGAAACTGTAGCAACAACCCCAATGGCAGACTTGTAAGAGGAAATGGATAGCAATCCATTATTCCCAGCCCGAGCTGCGTTCCCAACACAGTGCTATGTGGCAATCATCTCTTTATGTAGTAGCCAATTTTTCTCAGTACATCTTTAGGTTAAATTATCGAGTGCAAACAAACTCTAGTTCTGTGAGCATGTCTACTTTGATTTTAAAAATATGCTCTCATCTCAGAAACTGGCTATTAAGGTTAAAACTCTTAGACCAGCATTAGTGGATGTGGCATAAAGAAACCTCTTATTAAGAAAAATAATCAACAGCTCTCTCCTCACATGGCACTGCTAAAATAAGCTCAGGTTTTGTTTAGCAAACTAAGCTATATGCCAAGTTAGTGTATATCTTAGCATGAAGACTTTACAAACAAGGGTATAAACTACCTAGTTTTTTATAAGAATTAGATTTTGTCTTTTAAAAATATTTTTATTCACTATCTTAGAATAATGTAGTTTTTACACTTCAAAATTACAGATTTTCCATCCATTTATCAGCAAATTTAATTTTTATTAAATGGTGGGAGTAATACTCCATTATGTAAACTTACCATATTTTCTTTATTATGTCTTATGCTGAGGGACATCTCAGCTGTTTCCAGGTTTTGGCTGTTATATATAAAGTAGTAATGGTTGAGGAAGTGGATCTGTGTCGGGATGAAGCATCTTCTGGATATATGTTCAAGAGTGGTATTTCTGGACTCGGAGTAGTACTGATTTGCACTTCTGTGATGGCTAAGGATGTTGCTCATTTCTTTAAGTGTTTAGCCATTTAAATTTCTTCTTTTGAGAATTCTGCTTACTTTTGTAGCCCAGTTTTTGATTGGTTATCTGATATCTTGGTATCTAGGGTTTTTTTTTTTTTTTTGAGTTCTTTACGTATTTTGGATATTAGCCTTCTATTGGATATGTAGTTTGGTGAAAATATTGTACCATTCTTCAGGATGCTGTGTTGTTTATAGGATGGTGTCCTTTACTGTGTAGGAGCTTCTCAGTTTCATAAGGTTCCATTTATTAATTGTTGGCCTTAGTACCTGTTTTGATGCTGTTCTGTTCAGAAATTGTATCCTTGTACACATCCAAAGCCATTCTCCACTTCTCTTCTATCAGATTCATTGTATTTGGATTTCTGTTGAGATCTTTAATCCAGTGGGATTTGAGTTTTGTGTAGGGTGATAAGTATGGATCTATTTGCATTTGTCTTCATGCAGACATCCATGTGACCAGCACCATTTGTCGAAGGTTTTTAAAAAAAAATTATTGAGTGAATTTCTGTCTTCTTTATCAAAATTAGGTGTCTCTACATGTCAGGGTTTACAAATGCGTCTGCAGTTCAATTCCACTGATCAACATGTCTATTTTTTATATTAATATCATACTGCTTTTATGACTGTAATACAACTTAAAATCCAGGATAGTGACTTCCAGCATTTCTTTTATTTTTCAGGATTGTTTTAGTTATTCTTGGTTTTTGTGTGTATCTATATAAAGCTGAAAATTGTCCTTTCAGGATCTATGAAGAAATGTCTTAGAATTTCGATGGGAATTGAAATAAATCTGAAGACTGCTTTCGGTAGGTTGGCCATTTGTATATTAATCCTACTCATTCATGAGTATGGGAGGTCTTTCAATCTTCTGATATCTTCACTTTCTTTCTTCAGTGTCTTGAAAGTTTGTCAGATAGGTCTTCCACTCACTTGCTTAGAATCATTCCAAGACATTTTGTATTATTTGAGGTTATTTGTGAAAGGTGTTGTTTCTCAGATTTCTTTCTCAGTTTATCATTTGTCTACAGGAAGGCTACTGTGTTTTGTTTTTTTGTTTTTTGAGTTAATTTTGTATCCAATCACTCTGCTCAATGTGTTTATCAACTGTAGGTTTCCAGTGGAATTTTTAAAAAAAGATTTATTTTATGTATATAAGTACACTGTAGGTATCTTCAGACACACCAAATCCCATTACAGATGGTTGTGAGCCATCATGTAGTTGTTGGGAATTGAACTCAGGACCTCTGGAAGAGCAGTCAGTGCTCTTAACTAATGAGCCATCTCTCCAGACCCTCCAGTGGAATTTTTAGGGTTGTTTATATATACAATCATATTGTCTGCAAAGAGAGATATTTTGACTTCTTCCTTCCCAGTTTGCATCCCTTGATCTCCTTCAATTATTGTACTGCTTTACTTAAACTTCAAGTACTGCACTAACTAGTATAAGTACTGCACTAACTAGTATAAGTACTGCACTGACTAGTATAAGTACTGCACTGACTAGTATGGAGAAAGTGGACAACCTTGACTTGCTCATGATTTTTCTGGAACTACTTTGAGCTTATTTCCCTTCAATTTCATGTTGGCCATGCCTATGGGCTGGCTGTAAACTACCTTTATTATGTTGATATATCACCCTGTATAAAAGTCTCCAGAAATTTTACCGTGAAGGATTTTATCCAAGGCCTTTCTGCATTCAATGATCATGTGACTTCTGTCTGTTTATATAATAGATTAGATTTATCGATTTACCTATGTTTATCTGTGGAATGCAGCCTAGTTGATCATGGTAGATGATAATTTTGATATATTTTAAAATTCAGTTTGCTAAGAATTTTTGCATCTGTGCTCATAAGGGAAACTGGTCTATAATTTTCTTTATTGGGTCTATAGTGTGGTATCAGAGTAACTGTAGCCTATTAAACAAGCTGGACAATGTTTCTTATGAGCCACTTTGTACAATAACTTAAAGTATTGGTAATAATTTTCCTTCCAATGTATGAAAGAATTTGCACTAAAACCATCAGGCTGGAAGACTGTTAATTACTACTTCTAATTCATGAGCAGTTACTGCTTATCCAATTATGATTTAACTTTGGTAAGAGGTATGTATAGAGGAAATTACCCATTTTGTTAAGGTTTTCCAACTCAATATTTGAAGTATGTCCTTAGGACTCTCTGGACTTCCTTGGTGTCTGTTCTTACGTCTCCCTTTTTATTTCTAATTTTGTTAATTTGGATATTTTCTTTCTGCCTTTCACTTAATTTGAATAAGAGCTTGTCGATATTACTGATTTCCTCAAAAAAAAATCAAGTCTTTGTTTTATTGTTTTTTGTTGTTATTTATTTCTATCGATTTCAGAACTGAGTTTGATGAGTGAGTTACTGCTGCTTACTCCTTTTGGGCGTGATTTGTTCTCTTTGTTCTAGAGCTTTCATGTGTGCTATTGAAGTTACTAACATGAGATGTCTCCTTTTTATTTTTATTTTCTTAAAACTTAAGCACTTAGTGCTATGAACTTGTCACTCTGAACTGTATTCATTGTGTCTCCATAAGTTTGGGTATATTGTATATTCGATTTCATTCAATTCTTTAAAGTTTTAAATTTCTTAACTTGTCTTGACCCATTTTTTTTTTTCATTCAGCACTGTGTTTCCATGAGTGTGTAATTTCTGTTATTTCTATTATGTCCAGCCCTAATCCATGGTAGTCGAGATAAAATGCAGAGTGTTATTTCAATTTTCTGAATCTGTCCTGAGACTTGCTTTCTGTTCAAGTATGTGGTCAATGCTGGACGTGCGGAGAAGGTATATCCTTTTGTGACTGGGTGAAATGTTCTGTGTATAGCATCAGTTAGCTCCAGCACTTCTGGTTTTTGTCTGGATGACTTGTTTATTGGAGAGTGTGGGATGCTGAAGTCCCCCAATATCAGAGCATCAATATGTAATTAAAGCTGTAATAGTGTTTATGAACTTGGGTGTCCTACTATTTGGATCATAGATACTAAAAATTGCTATGTTCTCTTGAATTTTTTTCCTTTGATAAGCATGCAAGTCCTTCCTTATCTTTTCTGATTGGTTTTGTTTAACTACACACTTGCTTCTTAGGTTCATTTGCTTGGAATACCTTTTCCCAACACTTTACCCTAAGGTGATGTCTATCCTTGATGGTGAGGTGTTGTTTGTTTTTTTGTGCAGCAGAAGGATGGTTTCTGTTTCTGCAACCATTCTGTTACTCTGTGTATTTATTGTGGAAGTGAGACCACTGAGGTCTCCTTTAAGAGTGAGCAGGGTTTGTCAATCCCTCTTGTGTTGCTGTTGTGGCAAGTATGTGCTTTCTTGGGTGTAGTTAACCTCTTTAGGTTGGCATTCTCCTTGTAGTTTCTTTTGTAGGGTTGCGTCTGTAGATAGATGTTGCTTAAATGGCTCTATCATGGAGTGTCTTATTCTCTATATTTTTTGGTCATTCCGTTTTGCTGAATATAGTAGTAGTCTGGACTGGCATCTGTGGTCTCTTAGAGACTGTAGACTGTCTAGGTCCCTCTAGCTTTTAAAGATTCCATTGGTAACTCAGATGTTATCCTAATAAGGTCAGCCTTTATATACTGCCTGGACTTCTCCCCTTGAAGATCTTTTGTTTTGTACGTTTAGTGTTTTGACTATTATGTGCTGAGGGTGCTTTCTTTTCTAGTCCAGTCTTGTTTTGTTTTCTCTATGTTTATTGTATCTTGACAGGCATCTCCTTGATGATCAGGGGAATTTTCTTCAATGATTTTGCTAAAGATGTTTTCTGTGCCTTTGTCCAATGTTCCATTTCCTTCCTCTATTCCAATTACTTTTAAATTTGTTCTTTTCATTGCATCTCAGATTTTCTGATTTTTTTTTTTTTTTTGTGCCAGGTATGTTTTAGATTTAACATTTTCTTTGACAAAGGTATCCATTTCTTCTATTGTGTCTTGGAGGCCTGAGAGTCTCTCTTCCATCTCCTGTATTCTGTTGCTGAGACTTTCCTTTGAGGCTCATGTTTCAGTTCCTATATTTTTCACCTACAGATTTCCCTCAGTTTGGGTGATCTTTATTGAGATCTTATTTCCACTTTCAGGTTTTTGAACAGTTTTATTCTATTCCTTCCAATGTGTGTTTTCATAAGATTTATTTAAAGCATTTTTCCATTTCTCTATCATATTCATAAAAGCTATTTTAGGGTCTTTTTACTGTGCTTCGGCTATGGTGCAATACTCAGAGCCTGCTGTAGAAGGGTTGCTGGGTTCTACTGTCACTGTCAATGTGTTTTTATAATGGAAGCTAGGCAGCTGTGTTTGGGAACATTGTACTTCTAGGTGCTAACATCTGTTCTTGTCTTTGTTGGGTGAGTGTTTTGTTCCTTGGTTTCTGTTGTGGTCTCTGGTTCTTGTGAGGTGGCTGTGTGCTGCTTGGTAGGGGATTCTTCTGGAATCCGGATAGGAGTGTCCACTGGGGGTTCCTTGTTAAAATGAGTTTCTAGGTATTGAATGGTGACTCAGGAATGGGGCTGTGCTAGGAGGTCAGAGAGCCCCAGAAAGCAGGGATTCCACCAGAATCTCCTCAGTCATCTGGGAATGGGGTCAGAGAATAAGGACAGGCCACAACAGAAAGTCTGCTACAGAGCTGGGTATGAGAATGGGTGACTGGACTTAGAGGAATGAGAAGAGAGGTGAAGATCTGCAGTTAGCCTACCTACTTTTCTCACCAAATTGGACTTCAGGTTCCCAGGGAATGTCTGTTGGAGTTAGGGAATAGAATGAAGCAATGAGGTGGGTGAAGGAAGTTCGGAGGGAAAGATCTGTATGATCCTTTGGAAATGGGGGCACAGAAAAATGTGAAGCAACAGCAGGAGGTCTGCTATAGAGGTAGAGTTGAGACTGGGGGATTACACTTAGTAGGTGAAGGGAGAGGTGAAGATCTATAGTTATCCCACCTGCTTCTCTGGGTGTAGTGGCCTCTGGGTTCCCAGCAAATGCCTGTTGGGGTTGGGAGCTGGGATTAAAACAATACACAAGAGGAAGGAATATCTGGGTGATCCACTGGAGATGTATGTGCAGGGCTGTGTTTGGATGGAGGTGCAGCAGGGGTCAGGGTTGGGGAATACAGAGTGGTCTTCAGAGCTAGGGATGAGACAAGGGAATGAACTTGGAGCAGCTGGGTGAGAGGTGAAGAACTGCAGTGAGCCTACTTGCTTCCTTGGTCTATATGGCCTGTGGGTACCCAGGGAGTACCAGCTGATGTTGAGGTCTGGGATAAAGCAGTGAATGGGGGTGGGGTGGGGAAGATCTGTGTGATTCACTGAAGAGGGAGTTGGAAGAGGGAGGCCAACACCAGGTGGTCTGCTGCAGACCTGGCAATAAGACTTGGGGGGCTGGATTTGGAGCAGCTGAGGGAACAGTAAGGAGCTGCAGTTAGCTATCTGCTTCCCTGGCTGGAGTTTGGAACATCCATTCATTCCTGAGGAACATTTTTCTTTTTTTTTTTTATGGGGGTGGATCAGGAAAACAATGTTGCCATTTAAAATTTTCATGATGTGAAAATCTTGAAAATCATACCCAATGGCCTTGAGTAACTGTCTTAAATCCAAATTTTAGGCAAATACAGAGAAAACAGAAAACAAACAGGTTAGAGATACAAACCCACAAGGCCTTTGCTCTTCTGCTGCCCTCAGTGGGTGTGTGTGTAGCATTACATTACATATGTATGTAGCACTACAGTGTTAAATATCCAGCACCAACTGCAAGAGCACACCCTAGAGGCTAGCAATGCTAAAAAAGTATTATTCTTGTAATGCCAAAGTAAGTATAAGGTTATCGAAATCACTGACAAAGTGGCTCAACCATTGCATTTTACTAAGATAAAATTTAAAGTTTTTGCATTCAGAAGTTGATGTTATAATGGGTAAAGACAACACTTGATCACATGGGATTAAGTACAAAACATTTGTAAATAAAAAGGCATTTGCAGTAGAACTTCAGAAATTCTATCTGAGTCAGTAAAGGGATTCAAAAGCACTGTTACACAGGAAGTAAAAATCCAGAATTCTTTTAACATCAAAAGCAACAGCTAGTAGGTATTTAATGAGGTGCAGTGGTTAACATAGTGTAAAACTCTCAACAACTCAGCCACACAATAGAAATCCCCAACTCACTTTTACTGAACACACTAGGACATTTCAATTGACTACCTGAGATTTAAAAGTATATGTCCCATGTCTTTATAAACTTAGAAAACGTTTAGAGAATACATTCAATGTAGTACACTGGAATATACAATTTTACATTTTGAGGGTTTTCTTTTTTGTCCTGTGTGTGTGTGTGTGTGTGTGTGTGTGTGTGTGTGTGTGTATAATATTATATATTATGATCAATGAACACTAAAACACAAGGATAAAGACAACTTGGGACAGAATGTGTCTTAATCAGTATCATTCCATATTCATTTTTACTCCTATTCTAAATGTGAAGAAAAGGAAGCTAACCCAAGCCACTGTCCCTGGGTTAGATTCACTAAGAACATAAACTTCACGATAAAAAGAAACTGAAGCAGGGACCTGGAGGCAGGAACTGAAGCAGAGACCATGGAGGGATGCTGCTTATTGCCTTGTTCAGCTTACTTTTACATAAAACCCAGGCCCATCTGCCCAGGGATGGCATTACCTACTGTGGACTGGGTCCTTCCACATCAACCATTAACTATGATAATGACCCACAGGATTATCTAGCAACAAATCTTACCAAAGTATTTTCTCATTTGAGGTTCGCTCTTCTAAATGACTCTCGCTGGAGTCCAGATGATAAAACCTAATAGGCACACTCTACGATCATTCTAGTCCACTGCTCTACACTGTTGGGCTATAACAGATCCTATACATAACCATTATCATATACACATAACACCTGGACTATGATAAGGATAAATGTCTTCGCTTGAAAACATAAAATAAGTATGGCTACTATGATTAAAGTTATTTAAAACTGAAGAAATTCTTTGTGTCTGGAATTTTCTTTTAATTAATAATTTTTCCATACAATGTATTTCATTTCCCCAAACTTCTCCTAGATCCCCCCACCTCCCTATCCACCCAACTTTATGTTCTTTTTTTTTCTCAAAATGATACCTACAGAAGTACCAGCAGTAGCTAAAATTTCATGCTACTTACATTTTTAAGTGTGTGTGTGTGTGTGTGTGTATGTGTGTGTGTGTATGTGTGTGTGTGTGTGTGTATGTGTGTGTGTATGTGTGTGTGTGTGTGTATGTGTGTGTGTGTGTATGTGTGTGTGTGTATGTGTGTGTATGTGTGTGTGTGTGTATGTGTGTGTGTGTGTATGTGTGTGTATGTGTGTGTGTGTGTATGTGTGTGTGTGTGTATGTGTGTGTGTATGTGTGTGTGTATGTGTGTGTGTGTGTATGTGTGTGTATGTGTGTGTGTGTGTGTGTGTGTATGTGTGTGTGTGTCCACTGTTCAGAGCACTCTTGGGAGTTGGTTCTCTCCTGGCACCTTTTGGAATCCAGAGAGATCAAGTCAGATTGTCAGGCCTGCTAGCACATTAGTCACTCTCTGGGCATGCTAGTCACTCTCTGGGCATGCTAGTCACAGAACCCAGCAACAATCTTTAAATCTGAGACAGAAAATACTTCAGAGACTTATTTCAGTCAACTACTTTAAGTACTACTTTTAATACTTAAATTCAGTGACTAACCCTTCAATAATGTATCCAAGGAATAACATTCTCTATATCACAAGACAGCTTCCCTTCAACCAATGGTACTACTACAGAGATTAGAGAATGTTAGTGCTAGTTTATTGAAAGCATATTTTCAAACACATAGGAGCCAGATGTGTACATGAGGTTACATGAAAAGGCCACTGGCTATGTATTAATACACTGAGAAGAGACTAATTCTGGTGGCACGTTTACTACCTTTATTTTATAGCACAGTTTATGTTCAAGAAATTTAGTTTTATTGCTTAGCATCACTTATTACTTTTTTTTTTAAAGTGGTAACAATCTTTCCCTTCTATTTGTGTTCCTAACAAACTGTATTAAGAAAAAAAAAATTAAGCCAGTCATGGTGGTGCACACCTGGATCTCTATGAGTTTGAGGGCAGTGTGTCCATAGAGAAAGTTCTGGGCCATTTGAGGCTACACAATGAGACCCTGTATCAAAATTAACCAACAAACCAACTGAAAAATATTAATCCCTTTAAGCAGAGTTTCTATTCGTTACTGTTTGGACATGCCTACTTGTAACTGATGATGATGACCATGATTGACAGGTCTCCACACAAGGTGTTACTCTGATCTCTAAGTGGTTTGCTTAAGAATAAATGTTTGTAGTTTCCAGGTACACATATACAGATTCACTAAGTTTGTGGATAACATGGGAAATGTTACTTGTTTCCAGCGTTCCCTGCTCTATCTGGATAGGGGACATCTCCTAATACAAGAGTAAGGAATTTATAGTGGTTCTAACTTATATAATGAAGGATTGCTTTTAGATAGCACAGTTAATTTTCCTCTCACTACTGATTTTATTAATACAAATCTTTAGGTAATATTAAAGTATGTAGTATCTGGATACTACATAATCAAAGGAACTATGTTCTCTAATGGACGATGCTATGGAAGTGATGTGGATTCGGGAGGACCTGATAGAACTTGACGTTTTGGTTTTTGCCCAGGCCAGTGATGTGTAGCATCTCTCTTTTGGGATGCTTGGCATGAGAAGCAGTAGGCCACAGTGTTCCATCAGCTATGTTTGGATAAGTGGGACTTAGAGGCGCTCAGCAGGATGTTGAGTAGATTAAATGTATCAAGTGCAATGCCCATGTATGCTGTTGTCAAGTTTATGATGGACTGATTAGAATGTACTTCCATTGTCAGTCAGAGAGCACCTGTGTTAATAGCTGGACAACTGAGCAAGAATAGTTAGTGTTCTCAAACGGCAGCATTTTAGCAAGTGTTAACAAACCAGGAAAAAAATTGTCAAAAAATGATATAAAATATCTATAATTATAGGTCTGAGTTCCTTATTTAAAACTTATATCCAGATTAAAAAAGACTACCACATTCCCTCAAGAGGAATGCAAAATCCTTTACAAGCTTTTCTATCAAGTCAATATTCAGGTTATTTTGCAAGGCTATACAACTGGAATGTTATTTGCCATATTAAAAATGGTTATGATTTTTAAAAATTTTAAGTGATTTTTAGTAACTAAACTTATTTCTGTCATATTTAAATATTTAGATACTCTTACATTTAAATATTTAGATACTCTTACATTTCTGGCTCTGCAGTATACTTTTGACAACCCAAGCACTCTACTATAAAAAGTCCCAATTGCTTCATCAATAGGTAAAAAAACAGTAATAGGTCATAGCTTAGAAGCATAGGCCTATGCTAGTCTAATAATAAACTAATAACTTTCAGTTCTATATACTGTTTTATTAAGCAGTACCGAAACGCTTCTATTGAACAAGTACAGACATCCTCCCTGTGTTTAGAAAACTGTTTCGCTCCATGTTTATTGAACTTAAATCTTGATAGACTGACCATCTCCTGATACTGACACAAGTATTTGTACAACTATATGGCACAGTCTCAATGCATTTTACATAATGAATACATGATTCAAGAAGAAAAGCTTTCGTGAGGACGTCTAGGTTAAGAGTTCTGTGTGATCAGTTCCCATACCTTCTTAACTGAAAATCTGAACTTCTTCACTATGGATAAAAATTAAATAATTGTGTTCAAGGAAACAGCTCATTCTTTTTTATTTTTTCCCTGCGAGAACAGAGGGAGGTATTTAGCACAGGGGTATGAATTAAGATTCAAAGATAAACACATCTAACAAGAAACTTCCCATTTAGTGATGATCTAAAGTATTTCCTGAGTTTCTTGGGTCTCAGGGATTCTGGGTGCTGGGTACACAGAATCAATCCTAAGTGATCTCCCGTCAGTAAGCAGTTCTAGTATTGAAGTCTTTAAACAGAACCTTTAGGTAACATAGTAACTAACAGGAGCACTAAAATGAAGATGCTTACTAGCAACACAAAAGGATGGATCTGCACTTGAGTCAAAGCACTGGCAACAAGAACCACTTTAAAGGGTGCTCAGGACACGAAGACTGACCTTCGCCATGTCTCCTTAACAGTCTAAAAATAACTTCTGTTTATCTATACCTACTACGTTGTGAAAAAGGGACTTCTCTGTAGCTTTTGGAATAGCACCATTTGCCCAATATTATGAGAAAAGTTAATATAGGTTCTCATAGTATCTAAATTATATCTCAAGCATATTTACCATGAGAGGAAAGTCGCAGTCTTAAGAGTTCACAGTGCCTGTGTACTCTGCATATGACACACTGTGAATGCACTCTGCGGATGAATCCGACCCTAGTGCACCCGGCTACATACACTGTGGGATGCTCTACCACAGGCCTCATCATGGTTTGGCGGTTCCTTCAGACATTTTGTTTGTGTCTGGAGAAAGTGTCAGAGGTTGACACCAGAATGTCTTCCTCAATTGCTCTCTGCTGTACCTTTGAAGACAAGGTCCCTCACTAAACCAGGAACTTCCCCTTTCAGCTAGATGGCCTGGACACTGAGCCCTCAAGTTCAGGCTCCTTTTAACATGGGTGCTGAGGACCGAAGCTCAGGCAACCACTTGTGCTGCCAGCACTTTCGCTATCAGAGGAGCTCTGCCCTGCACTGCCCTGTCCTCCCTCCCTCCCTTTCTTTCTTTTAAAAACACATTTTAAAACAGCTTCCTCAAAAGACTAAAATTCCTACTTTGGATGCATAAAATGTCTATTATATCCAAAGCTGAAGTTTCTTTTGTGGCATTGTGAAATGTTCTTCCACTTGGGATCTATCTACTTTCTTGACTGGATTCCTAAATGTAGTTCAAAAAAAAAAAAAAAAAAACCCAAGGCAACATGAACAACTGTAATTTCTGAATGTAATTCAGATACCTGTATACTACAGCTAAAATCCAGATGGAAACTAAAAACCAGGTTTTTTTTTTTCCCAGATTCTGTTCTATTTCTATTTAGAATCCTTCAAAATGGAATCGGCAAAGGTGAAAGAAAATAGAAATCACTGACCATATGAACCTACCATTTAAAAAAAACCCATTCAGTATAAAAAAATGACTATATATTAAATATATAACTGCAAAACTTAAAGTGCCACAAGAAACAAATTGCAGAAGGACCTCTGTTACATGCCAAGGACATTCTGGAATTGGAGCACTTATTCACATAATATTTGACATAGATGATGAGAAATGAGCCATGCTCTCAACATAAAAGCATTATGAAAACTTACTATCATTGCATGGATGGATGCTCCGTAATAAATAATCACAGGCTCTGTGAAAGTTTGTCATTTGTTGCTAGGTCCTAAAAATGTCTTATATGGAAAACAAATTATCTTAAAAAACTAATTTCTACAATGAGCTATTTGCACTTACTTTGAACTTTGAAGAATATTTATTCTTCAAAATAAATGTGTAGTAGCCACTTTTCTATCTCAAACCAATGTTTGTTTAAAACTACTCCTGGTATTTAAAGTCATAAACATGAGTTTACTTTAACATCGTTTCTTGTTAAAATGTTCACAGCTAAAATTTTAAGCTATACCATACACTTGATTTTTACATAGGTTTTATCATGGGCAACCCTTAAAGCTGAGCTCCAGTTCGGTACCTCAGACCATTGTGTAATTTCCCAACACCGTAAAGTGAATTCTTAATTTTATGTGCCACGTGTCTGTTGTATATTATAGTGAAAATGATTTTAGACTTTCCCCCACAGAAAAAGCAAGTGTTCAGTTTTGTTTACCATTCTCATTGCTATAGTTCATCAGCATGCCACAAAAGACAGTCATGAGCTTCTCACTGGCGGGATCTGTCCTACCGCACAGCGACCTTAAATGGTCAATTACAATCTGTGCACCACCTGCTTGGTCAACTGCACTTCTGCCCTCATCTGTAAAACAAAGAGTTAAATTAAAAATAAAATAAAAAGGAAATGTACCTTGCAATTTCAAATACAAAACATAACACGGTTTGCTATTCTTCATTTAATAAATTGAAAATAAACTCAAGCGGGGTGACGGAATGTCTTGTTGAGAAATCAAACAGAAGGAAACCAAAACAAACATGAACATGGGAGTGGGATGGGGTAAGGAGACAACTGCTTTTTAGGAGAAAAACAAAGAATATCCTCGCTGTGCAAACTGGAGCGAAAAGAGCTCCTGGGTGTTTTATGCTGAGAAACTTCATCCCAACTTCCACCCCTCCTCCTTTTTAAAAACAAGAACAAACAGGTCTTCTCTTCTAAAGGGAAAGATTTCCTGACGAAGAGAGCCCAGGGCCTCGCACACACTAGGCAAGTGTTCTATCACTGAGCCCTGCCCACAGCCTTCTAAGTACTATCATTTAGTGAAAGTGCTTGTTCCTTAACTCAAAAAGTAATAAACATAACTTTCTATGAGTGTTTTTCAAAGTCTGTTCTTAAAGAAGAGTGGACAGGACACAGTATAATCCTAGGTTACAATATAAAATTACTACGTACTAGTCCTAGAGTCTAGCAGCCTTCTCGATGATCCACAAACAGTTCTTTCACTCTTGATTTCTGTTTTATTTTTTCTTATCTTCTCTCTTCTAGTTTACACCATTCCATTTCCACTTCTCAGTGGTGGTGAAGTGGCCGTCAGACCGACTTGTAAACCTCCAAGGCACGAGGGCAATGCCACTCAACTGTTGGAATGGCGTGCAAACAGCTTTACAATACTTTCCAACCTCTGAAGACAGGAATGGAAAGTTCAAAGATATTCATTTTTTACCATCTGACCTCTCCATACAGAAGACAGTCAACAAACTAGTGCTGTCTAACAGAATCATGACGGTAATATGTGTAAGCCGCGTGTGTAATATGGACTTATGAGAACCACCTTAAAGAATAAAGACAGGAATATATTGTAATATAATTTTATTCAACCAAATGTCTAAAATATTATTATTCTAACCTGTAATCCATGCTACTAGAAAAATATTTATTATGTTTTTCATAATAAATCTTCAAAATACATGTGAATTTTACCCTAATTCAAACTAACCATATTTCAGTGGCTCAAGCGCCAAACTGGCAGCTGAAGGCAAAATGGACAGTCTAACTCAGGGACGTAACAGAAGGGTCAGTACAAGAAGCGCACCTCACAGAGGAACTAGTGCCATGACATTACTAAATAAAAGACTTTCTCTATTAATAAAAGTATTGGGCTAAGGCCATATATTTATACATGATACTCAGTCATTTGACTATATGAAACTTAAAACATCATTTCTTTTGGTATAGACATATACACACATATAACATGCTAGTTTCTTAATTTAAAAAAAATGAAGGAAACAGGTTAAACTGAAAGTCGTTTCATTCGTTTAATTTTATACCATGTCCTAATAGTTATAGAGATGCATAGCAATGCTGAACAGTTTTAACTACAGAAAAATTCCATGCCTACAGGGCTGAGAATGCTGTGTTCTTAGAAATTAAAGTTTCAGGGCAAGGCAGATTAGTCAATGGATAAAATACTCACCATGCACTTGCAAGCCTGCATTTAGATCCCCCAGAATGCACATAAACATTAGGCAAGCATAGCAGCCCACCTGTAATTCCAGCACTCAGAAGGTAGGGACAGGGGATTTCCCAGGACAAGCTGGCTATGTACACTAGGTATAGAGGTCAGCTCTGGGTTCAAGGGAGAGATCCTTCCTCAGTGCGTAAGGTAGAGAATAACAGGGGAAGATTCCCAGTATCTACGTCAGGGCTCCCCATGAACACATTTCATAGCTACACGCAGTCACTCACACACATACACAGATGCAAACATACACACATCCCTTTCCTTCCCTGCCAGCTACGGAGGACACCTGTGACCTATCACTTAGGGAGTTGAGGCAGAAGAACATCAAGTTCTAGCCAGCCTGCTCACCAGAGCATGACCCTGTCTTAAAACAAAAAGTAAACTTCCAGTAATAACAATAACAACAACAAAGTAAGAACTAGTCAATGAGTATATGGGTAGTAATTTAGAAAATGATTTATAGTTAATAATCTAAATATTTACTATATGGACATATAGTATATCCAACTAAAAGTTTACACAACTCAAATAGAATTCGACTTCAGATGCTGAGCCAAGGTGAGCTTTCAAAATATAAACTGTAAATGCTTAAGCCTTAGAAGAAATCTTTGAGACACCTAGTTAGAAACCTAGTTTCAGCCCTAGTCTCTAGTAGATGAAGCTATGTTGAGTCCATTTAACTAATTTTGAGACAAGGTCTCACCAACTTTGGCCTTGAAATCCTAGCAATACTCCATCAGCTATGCAGGTGCTGGTATTACATGCGAGTCACCATGACCGACCACAGTCAGTTCAAAGCTAAGCAGGCTCCCTATCAACAGAACTCATCAGTGATAAAGAAAAATTCACCCAACAGCTCCTTCAGGCTGACCCTTCCAGCCTTTCCTTACAGAGCATCTCTATTCCTTTTTGATTTTTACAATACTCAGAAACATTCTCTACCAGAGAGTTCCAGTGGTCACACTAGGCTGGGGCTTGGGTAGGCAACCTGTCCTCCACTCCAGTCTCTCCAGACTTACTCTGAATCATGCTTCAGCCTGATAAAAGTCCTGGATACAAGGAACATGCCTCAGCATAATAAAGGCAATTAATAGCAAGTCCATAGCATCCTAAATGGAGAGAAACTCAAAGAATTTCCATCAAAATCAGGAAGAAGACAAGGGTGCCCACTTTCTCCATATCTATTCAACATAGTTCTTGAAGTCCTAAAGGAAAAAGACAACTGGAGATCAAGAAGGAAGAAATCAAATTTATTTGCAGACAATAAAACTTTATACCTAAAACACCTGAAAAACTCCATTAGGGAACTCCAATAGCTGATAAACACTTTCAGCCATGTAGCAGGATAGAAATCATCAGAAAAATCAGTAGCCTTCCTGTATACAAATGACAAACACTAAGAAAGCAATCAGGGAAACAGTACCTTTCAAAAGAGTCTCAAAAGTACATACACACACGCACACAAGTAAAAGACTTGTATAATGAAAATTTTTAAGACATCGAATGAAGAAACTGAAGACACAAGAAGATGGAAAGATACCTCCTAAGTTCAGGGATGGGAAGGATTAATATTGTGAGAAATGCCTGCAATCCTCAACAAAATTCCAGCAAAACTCTTCATAGAAACAAACAAACAAAAAAATTCAATTTCATATGGAACCACAAAAAACCAAGATAGCTAAAATAATAAAATAATAAAAAAATAAATACTCAACAAAAGAAAGTAACTGGATAATAAAAGAACTGCCGCAGGCCCTGCCATCCCCAATCTCAAATTGTACTATAAAGCTATGGTAATCAAAACAGCATGGCATTCGCCGATGATCAATGGCATCAAACGGAAAATACAGACATAATTCCACGCATCTAGCGATCCTGATTTTTGGCAGAGAAACCAAAAATACAAACTCAGGAAATGGCCACACCGTTAACAAATGGTGCAGGTCAGAGTAGAGGGCTGCATGTAGATACAGGCAGAGAGATCCATGCTTACACCCTGCACAGAACTCAACCATGAATGGTTCAAGGACCTCAGCACAAGGCCAGTCCTCAACCGAGTCACAGAGCAGGTGGAGAACAAGCTTGAACTCAGGATTTTGTGAGCAGGAGATACCAACAGCACAGACATTAAGACCAACAGGTAACAGGCGGAAACTCATGCGGCTAAAAAGCTTCTGTAAACGACACCGTCATTGGCATAGCTGCAGCCTACAGAATGGGAAAAGATCTCCAACAGCTATATATCTGATAGAAGGTTGGTATCTAGAGTATTCAAAGAACTAACTAACTAACAAACACCCCCTCACCACCACCAAAACCCTAAACATCAAGAAAACAATTAAAAAATGGGTATAAAACTAAGGAGATTTAAAACTGGGGCACAGAACTAAGGAAAGATTTTTTTTTTTCAAAAGATCAAATACAAATGTCTGAAAAACACGTAAATGTTCACCACCCTAGGCTATCATGGAAATGAAAATTTAAGATCTCACCTTACACAGTCAGAATGGCCATGATCAATAAAAGAAACGACAGCACATGCTGACAAGGATGCCAGGGACGGGGAGCACTCACTGCTGACTGGAGTGCAAACCTGTACAGACACTACAGAAATCAGGGTGACGCTTCCTCAAAAGCTCACAATAGATCTACCAGAAGATCATGGGCATGCACCCAAAGGCCCCGTTCTGGCATTTACACAATGGAGTATGACTCAGCCATTTAAAAAATGAGCTTCACACATGAATGGATGGATCTAGAAAATAATCATCCTGAGCGAAGTAAGCCAGACCCTGCCATCCCTATAACTCCCCAAAGCAAATATTGCATGTTTTCTCTAATATGTGGGTGTTAAGTCTTAAGCTTCACATGTGTCCTACACTCTGAATAAGGAGAGGTCAGGCTTCCAGTAACTAGGGAGTAGGAGAGGCTCTCCAAAGGACGAAGAAACAGAATATAGGCTTACACACAGAAAAGGGGAAACCAGAATTGTAGGTTTAAAAGGGTGGGGATGAGCGAGCAGGACAGAGGAGGGAATATGGGGAGGGACAACTAACACTGAAGGCCTCGCAGAAAACATGGCAGTCTATTGAAAATGCTTATGATAAAATACACATATCTGGAGGAAATTTAAGTGGACTCACAATATAATGGGGAAAGACAATGCCATCTGACTAGACATCTTAGGCTTCAGTACCAGGAATGGGTTGCATTTAGTTGAGTTGTTGGTCAGAGGGCTCTCATGGAACACCCCAAACATCACAGGCTATTGCCAAGTCTATTGATTGTTCTCCACAATCTGATGGCAAGACTGTTGCTGAAGGCAACTTACTTATGTCTTCGAGCATGAAGAAGTCAAGCTGGTGTCTTAACTACCTAGAAGCGTCACCCCTAATGACTAGCATTCATGGTGCCAGTCATTCAAGGAACCCCTGACACTGGCAGGACCGCCCAGTTACAACCCTGCTACTACAACAGCCAGTGCTCTGCAGGAGACCCTGCTTCAGTGTGGCATAGATGTTACACCAAGAGCAAATATTTTTGTCTAGTATTTAAGGCCCACTCCATGAAATAGATCCCACACCCGACACTTGGAGAGTGGCCAGGAACCTAGACTAGATAGATCACATGCCTACAGGAAAACCCACTACCATTTTTCTGATAAGGAGAATAGCAAAAACATGACTCCTAATAACGTAATGCTGCACCCACATCCATGCCTTGTTCAACCCTCACCAGAGAAGCTTCGTGAAGCTGGCAAGAATTAACTGACAGACACCTACAGCTAGATAACATGCCGAGTGAGAGACTCTGAAGCACTCAGTCCTACATGGGACGTCTTTATCTTCCCCTCCAGTCTCAAAGATCTATGCAGAAGAGGAGGTAGAAAGATTGTAAGAGTCAGAAGAGTGTAACTCCACGGACATAACAGGACCGGTGCACAGATGGAACACAGAGACTGTGGCAGCAGGCACGGGACCTATGAAGATTCAAGTTAGAGGAAGCCCCATACTGAACCAAGAAGAATTTGCAACTAATAACCGCCAGCAAATGAAAAATCAGTTTGGTCTAATGGAGTGTCATTGGGAGTATCAACCACACCCTAGCATAGGTCCCATGCCCAGGAGTAGTTGGTCAACACAAGATAAACTCTGAATTCTTTTAATGGGTTTTTCTGTTTCGTTTTATTTTAACCTATTTGTCAGGTGTGTATGTATATATAGAAACGTAATTTACATCTTAAGTCTTCATAATTATGAGACATAGCCACTGGAGGAACCCACCGACACCTGTAAACCTCACCTCACTCTTTAATGACAGCATGTCGTAGGATATAGTTTCTGGCCCCCAAATGATAATTTTTTTTCATACTAACATTGTCTAAGAGCAAAATGTAAAGGTATTGTACTTCCAATACCGTTCTGTGACCCAAAGCAAGGAACAATAAAACCTGAACGTCACGATTATGTCTCACAGATGCGAGTGGGCGGTTTACTGTCAAGTATGAGTTCCACAGCAAGTGTAAGAGACTGAGGATGCTCCCCTCTTCCATCCATCAGCTATAAGATACAGTTATCTCTCATGAGCACCGTCAGGTAGTGTGTGGCTTCCCGTGTTTCGTTCATCTCACACAGGATATATACTGCCTCACAATTTTTGTAACTGGTAAGTATTCTTGTGGATAGAATATTAATCTACTGTCTATGTGCACTGCACAAAGAATTAAATATTGCACTGTACCTGCTCTGGGCTACACATTGTATTGCAGACCACGGCTGGTGCCTTAATGGTATCAGGCAACCATCTTTGACTTCATGTTATTTGTATCTGCCAGTTTTTAAACCAAACATTTGAACTATGTGAGGTTATTTGTTTTTATTATGCCAGTTAAACAGATGAGAGCTAGAGGCATCAAATTAGAAAACTTAATGAGCTTATAATTAAGTAACATCATAACTGCAGTGATATTATAAAAAGCAGAACAGAAAATTCTAAGTCTGCAAGAGAAATGAACAGTAAGAACTATTCGGTCTAAAAAACATTCATCTAAACTTTGTTTAAAATTACTGAGAAAAAATAAAATTATTATGAAAAGTGTATGTATATGGTGATACTTGATCTATCCAATTATTTCATTTGCAATCAAGTTTTAGCAAGTAAAAAGCACTTGTGCATGTGACTTCATGTGTGTGTCCACATGTGTGTACAGATTCATATGCACTTGGGTGTAGAGCCTTGAAGTCTCTCTTGGACATGTGCACCTTGATTTTTGAGAGGATCCCTCACTGGGATCCTGTGCTTACCCATTAGACAAGTCTCCTATAGGCTAGTCTCCATAGCCATAATAAAAGACCTTGAACAAGAAAACTTATAGAAAGAAGGTTTTATCTGAGTTTCCTTTTACAGAGGTAAAGGACCCCATCTCCATGACAATGGGTAAGTGCTGCAGCAGGTAAGCATAGAGACTCCAGTGGCTAAGAGCTCACTGTTTCCTCTGGAGAAACAGGGATAGACACACAGCTTCTGAAGCCTCAAAGCCTGCCCCTAGCAACACATTTCCTCCAGCAAGGCTATACCTCCTAAACTCCTACACCTATCCCAGCAACTCCACCAACTGTGGACTACATATTCAAATGTCCAAGACTATGGGAACATCTCATTCAAACCACCACAGCCAAGACATCCAGCATGCCCCAGGGATGACCTGTATCCACCTCCCTCCTGCTGGGATCACAAGCCAATACTGCTGGGCCACCATCCTCATACTAATTTCCTTAGGTTTTCCAGAGACAAGTCACCCCGAAGTCAGCAAGAAGTAGTTAAAGATCATGACGACCCTATTCCTGCTTTACTATTGCTTCTGTCTAGTTGTTTCTTTTTTAATTAAACCAAAATGGAGGAATATTATTAGCATTCCTTCTAGGTTCCACCCCACAGTTACCTGGCAACAGCCAGGTATGCCTGACTCACTAGAAAAGGGGCTGTTTGCCCCATCCTCACTCCCTTATCTCTTACCCTCATATTACTCTCTTCCTCTCTTCCTCTTTTCTCCCTGCCCTTTCTCCCTCTCTCTCCATGCCCCTCCTCCTCTATCTACAAGTTCCTGGCCTCTCTTCTTTCTCCACCCCATCCTATACCCTATATAAATGCTATTCCATCCTATATCCAGTCATATGGCTGGTACCTCAGGGGGAAGGGATGCCTAAGCATGGGTCCCCCGAGGCCCACTCCCACCTCACCATACCTGGCTCTAACAAAACATATCCTGGGCTCTTCTCTTGTTTATAAAACATAACAAATACCACCAATTTACATAGGTACTGGGGACTGAACTCGGCCCTTATGTTTCTGTGCTGATCATTTTACTAACAGATGATCTCCCCAGCCCCAAAAAGTTTCTTTTACACATTCTGCGTCTTGTGTTTATAAATGCACTGCCTTATTCAGTGTGTTTTAAACAAAACTATCTGCACATAAACTCTGCAGGGGATAATGACACCAGCTCTGTACACGCTGTGTTGAGTGCTACAGAGCACAGAACTGCAGACATACTTTCAAAGTTACTGACTGCCAGAACAGAAACTAAGCACTGAGACACTTATATGCAAATACCTCTGATTCTCAATATTGTTTTAGAGCTAAGAATATAGCGACTGGTACATTAAGAAACCATAATTCATAGTTTTTTGCTTTTATTTTAACTCACACTTGGCTTAAAGAAGTTATCATGATTAAATGTCATCAATGGAATTTGGGAAGTCTGAAGTCTAGCTTCATGTTCCCTTAGTGAGTATCTTTTTGAAGAAGTATTTTCCTTTCCTATTTAATTTAGAGAAGATGACAGCACTTGACTCTTTACTGAATGTGAGTAGCACTGGCTATGCTTTAACCAGGAATCCTTTTGTCTCAGTGGTCTCAGTCCTGGAGTTACAGGCATGTGCCACTATGCACAGTGGAGACTATAACAGAACTGTTTAATTTTCAGCATCAGTTGAGTAGATATTTTAAAAAATCAATTTGTGAAAAGTGATCTGGTCTCCCTTTCAAGAAATCACTTTAGGACATCCAATATACAGTCTAAACTGTACATGGCACACAGAGTTGACTGACAAATTATTTCACATGTAATTAGTTCAGAGCGTAAAAAAGTGGCAAAACACAGTAACAAGTCTTCATATTAGTAGGAAAATTCAGTTGGGTGCAGTGTAGGGTATACATTGTCCAGGTTATAGAGGACAGAGAGGTAGGGCTATGCAATACTTCCTACTTCATAGAGAAAACAAAAGACCAAGGAGAATAATAGTCATGACTGTTTTTAGATGCAATTTCCATCCACTTTAACTATTCGTAATTTAGTTATAGCTAACAGTAAATAAGAGAAAGTGAGAATGTTTACTTCAAACAGACCTTAAGACATTTCAGTTACAGGAAATTGTAGGTGTGCTGTCACCAAGTCAGATCTCTGAAGAACCGAGTGAAAACACTGGAACCCTGTTACTACTCCCCATTGTTAAAAAGGGCTTTTTCTCTTCTCTTTTCTTTTCTCTTTGTTAAAACTCAATATGTTAAGAATTTCAATAAGAACTTAATATTAGAAAAAGTTATTATTCCCAAGGTAATGACATAAATATTAAAGTGCAGCCTCCCAGAGCTGGTGAGCTCGCCTTTGTGCAGTATTCCAGCATCTGTCAGCATACTGGTCACACCAAGGTACTATGAGCTCTGAGGCTTCTTGCTTCTTTCTTTCCCTACTGTGTCTACCTCCATGGCGGATGTACAGAAAGAACCTAATGTGTGCTGTCTATATGTATCTGCTAATAAGAATCAAACCCTCAAGTTTTGTTACTTTTAGCTTTTAAATCACTGATCATTATAATTCACATTCTATTTACTTTTTAAAGTAATTTTTCCTAGACACGGTCATGGTAAATTAAGAATTCTTTTTTCAAGAAAGGAAGGTATCTGACTTTTTATTCGGATCCAGGGAAAATAAGCAGAATAAATGCTTGATATCGATCTAGCTTACTCATGTTAATTTGGCCTGTTTACTTCTGTGACAGCAACAACAGCAGGGAGAAACTCCCTATGGCACAGGACAGCACCGATTGTTCCTGGCTGCAGGGAAAGCAGGAACCCTCGGGAAAGTCCTCCAGCAGGGCATTTTCAGACCCAGGAGATAACAGCACACGCCAAGAGGGTTTGGTTTATGTAACAACAAAAATAAACCCAGTTCAACTCTTGAGTATATTTGACTTGACCTGCTTTCCACACTAACAATCCAATGTAAAAGAGAATGGGCTCATTTCCAGAGGTTAAATGTGTTCCACCACATCTATCTACACCATCACATTCAAGAGGAAGCAGGTAAGGGGACAAAGAACAGCTCAGATGGTCAGAAAGCAGCTAGGAAGCTGGAGGGTTTCAAGTCTAAGCCTTTCACTTAGAAGCCATGGCTAATCAGGTTAGCAAGCCCTACCCATGCTGTCTATAAAGAGCCTACCTGGAATAGAAGAACATTCAACAACATTAGTAAGGTTTGTTACAGAGGTACCATACACACTAAACAAATGAAAGCTAGTATGTCTATACTGCCAGACATAGACATCAAAACAGGAATTAATGTCACAGTTAAAGAGCAATATAATACAGTATGGGATTAATTCAAAACACACAAGCATCTAAAAAACAAAAACAAAAACAAAAAAACTACAAAGCTTTGAAATGTATGCAATGACAATGAAGAGAACTCAGGAGAAAGGGCTATCTCCACAATTACAGAGCAGGTGCTCACTGCTTAACCTTTTTATCAAGATACTAAGCACAACCAAGAGTGCTGAAAGGCTTTGCTTTCAGACTTTCTACTCTATTGAGATAGACAGAGCAGTAAACACACAAAGGCTTTAATAATTATTTATATTATGTTATGAAAGTACAGAGTAGACATCTTTTCTGGAGGGATGAATAGAAGAAACAGCCTTAATTAAAACTTTATAGGAATAAAATTTTTATAAGACAAGCATACTTAGCTAACATCTTTAAGTAATAAATCCATGATCATCTGTAATTTTCATATAATTAAAATGTTTCTTCTAGCTCATCTATAATTTAAGTGAAATGATATTTAATAGGAGTAGCTTTCCTTATCTGAGATACTGATACCTTACACGCACTGAATAGTCACTTTAATGTGGTATCTCAGAAAACTGTGACAAGTTAGTATGTAATCTCTTTCATTAATCAAAGATTTTGTGCAAGTCTTGTACTTCATATACTAAATTACAAATATAATCAATTCAATGTTTTATTTGGGTAAAGGAGAGAAGTATGAGGAAAATATTTAAGTTTTAAACACAATTAAGTGTTTACCATATAAAGGAAGTTCAAATACAGAAATGTCTTGCCGAAGGGGGTCAGAAAACACGCATGGTCATGTTTCTCAAAAGGACATTAAAGCCTGAATGTAAAAAAAAAACAAAACAAAAACAAAAAATGTGTGCACGTGTAGATTTTGGCTAGAGACAAAAAACTCACAAGGATTTAAAGTGTGCAACTGATAAGCTTTGAGATTTGTATCCAATCAAGAAATAATCATCACCACGGTCAATATACTGGGAAGGGAGATGAGCTGCTCTAAGAGCCGACCCTGAACTAACTCCCCTCACGCTGACTTACAAGTGTAGTAGCTGCTTCCTGGGCATCAGAACAGTCAAGGAAGAAAAGAAGGAGGTGCTAGGCACCGCGGGCAGGAGAACCACAGGCTCAGCTGTGAAGTAAACACATCCAAATGCCCTCAAGCTTCACCCGAGTCAGCCCCACTGCACTGTAAATATATACACCATAATCAGTTTTAAAATAGCCCCATTGTATAAATTATGATTTTAAAATTCAGGGCTAGGAAAAATACGAGTTGAGAAATAAGACCCTAGAAATAAAGAAATTCTTTTACAACTCAGAAACAGACACCTGGACCATTGTGCAAGGGCGATGCAGCTGGACTCACTCTTCCTCACCAGGCTGGACTGCCAACCAATTAGACACCAAAAGCAGACTTTCAGTGACTTATGAACTCATGAAATACATACAAATCAGAAAATAAACCATCACGATTCTTTTCCTTTTCACAAAGAGTACATAATATTGGATCTAAGTAAGATGAAATTATACTGATATGTTGCTTGTTTTTTCTCTCCTTCTAGTGAAAACAGGTCTTTTTCCCCTTACAACATAATAATATATCCTGGTTATGGTTTCCCCTCCTTCTACTTCTTCCTATATCATCCCAAACATCTCTCCCATCCAGATCAACTCCTTTTCTGACTCTCAGTGATAATGTAAAATGCAATATAAAATGTAAGATAAAATAAACGAACACATCAGAATGGACAAAAGCAGGCAAACAGAAGAAAAAGAGCCAAGAGACGGCGTAAGAGTCAGAGACCCACACATTCATTCATGGAAATCCTATACAAACACCAACCACACTAGAGCCATAATACATAGAACATAGAGGACCTGGAGCAAACGCACACAGGCCCTGTGCATACTGCCTCTGTCTCTGGGAGTTCAAACACACTTGGATCATCTTGATTTAGAGGGCCTGGTTTATGTGATGCCCTCCATTCCCTGTGGCTCTTATAGTTGTTCCTTGTCCTCCTCTGCAGGGTTTGCTGAGCCCTAACAGGATTTCATGGAGACATGCTATACAGGATTGAATGTTCCAAGTTTTCTCAGTCTCTGCATGATGTGTGATTGTGGATTTTCTATATTTGTTCCCATCTGCTGCTGGAGGAATGATGATTCTCCAATGATGGCTGAGCAAGGAACTGATCTACAACTATAGCAGGATGTCACTAGGAGTCATTTTATTTTTTTGTAGAGTAGTAATATTAAGTTTTATCCTAGGTCCCTGGGCTATCAAGTGTTTATAGTCAACCAGTGTTGCATCTGGGTTCCATAGGAAGGAATGGTCTTAAGTCAAATGGTGTTGGTTGCTTCCATGAGGTTTGTGCCACTATTACATTAGCATATTTTCCAGTCAGCACACTATTGGAGATCACATAGTTTGTGGCTGGATAGATGTTTGTTTTTCTCTTTTATTACCCTATACAGTACCTTCCTGAACCAAAAACGGTGGAATATAGGGGTAAAGACTGTAAGAACCAGCTTGACTTCTTGGTAAATGAGATGCATAAAAGTTGTCTTCAGTCTGTAGAGAGCAACGAATAGTCTTGACAATGCTCTGGGTTGTTGGGGGATTCTCATGGGACTCCTTTGGCCAACAACTCAGATATAACCCAATCCAGGGACTAAAAACTACACTTGGTGACAAGAGATGTCCAGTTGGGGCTCTGTCGCCTCTATTATTTGAATATCTATCATTCTTATCACCTTTATATATGTATGCATTTTAGGAAGCTTCTACTCTATTGGGCTTCCATCCAGTCCATCAAACAGCCCATAGTTTTAGCTGTCTTTCCCATATTCCCTCCAACACCCCTCTACTCTAACACTCCCACTCCTGAGCTAGCTGCCTCAATCCAGAACAACTTACTAGTCCTCCCTTTCCTAACGAGATCTACCTTTCCCCTTTAGTACCTTACTATATACCTAACATCTGTGGTTCTATGGGCTGCAGCTTGGTTATCATTGATTTAACAGATAATATCCCCATGTAAGTGAATACATACTATGTTTTTCTTCCTGGGTCAAGATTATCCCTCTCTGGATGACCCTCCCCCCAATCCATTGATTTATCTGCAAATTTTATGATACCACTTTAAAAATGGGTAAGTAATGCTCCACTGTGTGAATGCACCACATCTTCTTTATCCATTCTTGGGCTGAGGAACACCTAGGTTATTGGGAATAGCGTAGCAATGAACAAGGTTGAATCTTTGTGGTAGGATGAAACATGCTTTGGCACATGACAAAGAGTGGTATGGCTGGATCTTGAGAAAGATCAATTCAACTCTTCCCAGGCAACTGCTTTGCTGATTTCCAACGGTGTACAAGGTTGCCGTCCCGCGTCCCGCCAGTAATGGATGCGTGTCTTTTCTCCTTATCCACACCAGCGTGAGCTATCACTTGTTTCACTGACCTTGGCCACTCCAACCGGTGAAAATGAAATCTCAAAGTACGTTTGATTTGCATATTTCCCGGATGCCTAAGGATGATGAATATTTCTTTAAGTGTTTCCTGTATTGCTAATTCTCTATTTAGATCTAGACCCCACTGTTGTTGGCCTTTCTTTACATCTAGAACATTAAGTTCTTTATACAGTTTGGATATTTGCCCTTTATCAGATACACAGTTGATGAAAACCTTTCCCTATCTGTAGGATGCTGCTCTGTCCTAATGACAGTGTCTTTAGCCATGCAGAAGCTTTTCAGTTTCATGAGGTCACCACTTACTTTAGTAATAACTGTGCCAATGGTGTTTTGTTCTGAAAGCTTTTTACTATGTAGCAAGTTCAAGGCCATTCTCCACTTTCTCTTTTGTCAAGAGGTTCAGTGTACCTGGGTTTCTGTTAAGGTCTTTGATCTATTTAGACTTGAGTTTTGTGCATAGTGAAAAGTAAGAATCTTCTACACGCAGGCATTGAAAATGACTGACACCACTGGCTTTTTTCAATGTGTGTTTCTGAATTCTTTATAAAAAAAAATCAGATGTACATTGGTATGCAGATTTATGTCTGGGTGTTCGATTTGATTCCACTGATTAACATGTCTGTTTATGCACCAATACTATGCTGTTTTTATTTTTGTAACTCTGGAACAACTTGAAACTGTGGATGGTGAAACCTCCAGTAATTCTTTATCATGCAGTATTGCTTTTTGTTTGTTTCCACAGAAGGCTGAAAATTGTCCTTTCAAGATCTGTTAAGAAATGTGTTGGAATTCTAATAGGGATTGCACTGAACCAGCAGCTTTTGGCAGGATGGTCATGTTTACTATATTAATCCTACCAATACATGAGTATAAGAGATCTTTGATCTTTAGCTTCAATTGTTTTCAGTGTCTTGACAATTTTATCACAGAAGTCTTTCACTTGCTTTCTTAGTTACCCCACAATATACTATTTGATGCTGTTGTTAAAGGCGTTGTTTCCCTGATTGCTTTTGCTGTCCATTTGTCTGTCATCTGTATACAGGAGTGTGACTGATTTCTGTTGAGTTAATTTTATATCCAGCTACTTTGCTGAAAAAAATTTATCTGCTGTAGTTCCCCAGTGGAAATTTTAGGGTCACTAATGTTCTGTTATAGCACCTGCAAATTGCTACTTGACTTCTTCCTTTCCAAATGGTATTCCCTTGATCTCCTTTAGTTGTCTTACTGATTTGGCTAAGACTTCAAGTGCTCTATTTCTATACAGAAAAGAGTGGACAACACTGATTTTAGTGGAATTGCTTTGAGTTTCTCTACGTTTAACTTGATCTTGGCTACAGGCTTCATGTAAACTGCCTTCATTATATTGAGGTATGCTTCTTGTATCTGTAATCTCACCAAGACTTTTACCATGAAAGGTGTTTGATTTTATCAAAAGCACTGTCCAAATCCAATGAGAGGATGTGTGTTTTTTATCTTTCAGCTTGTTTATATGGTAGATTACATTCATTGATTTTCATATATTGAACCATTCCTGTATCTCTGGGATGAAGGCAATTTGATGATATTGGATGATCTTTTCAATGTGTTTTTCTTTTCTGTTTGCAAATAATTTCACTGAGTACCTTTGACTCTGTATTGTTATGTAACACTCCTCCAAGATTAAAACATTCCCATCCCGTAGGGGAGCTTAAGCAGGGAGATAAACTACTAAAAATTAGCTTTAGGAACTCCCTGAAAGAAACCAGAATCAGTAGGCCAGTCCCTGCCAGAGGTACAATAAAACCTGTCCCTCTCAGAGGTAAGGCCGTGTTTAAAACAGACTGAGGGAGAAGGGCTGTAAGGACTCAGCGCAGAGCAGCTGCCTGGAAGCAGCAGAGAGCAGCTGAGCAACCCTGCTCAAGTGCAGACAACTGAGGCACCGGTGAAGACTAGTCTCCAACCTATCGGGCTGTCTGCAGGCTGCGCAGGTTTGCCAGCTTGTGTGCAGTCGTGTGTGTGTGTGTGTGTGTGTGTGTGTGTGTGTGTGTGTTTTATAAGCTGATGCAGCTGTACTTGACTGACTCAAGTGACTGTAAGTCCTGTAAGTGACTCCAAAAAGCCTCACTGGTTCACCAAGCTGGCTCTGGTGGGATCCGAGCTTTGGTCTGTTGTGGGTTCCCTGTCTGAGAGGAGCAAAATGGTGCATTTTATCTCTCCAGGAAAAGGTTCCTAACACAATGCATGCTCATAAGGAAAATTAATCTGTAATTTTCTTCCTCTGTTGGGTCTTTATGTGATTTAGGTATTAGAGTAACTGGGGCCATGTAATACACATTTGGCAGTGTTCCTTCTGTTTTTATTTTATGGAATAATTGAGAAGTACTGGCATTAACTCTTCTGTGAAAGTCTGTTAGAATTCTGCACTAAATCCATCTGGCTCTGGGCTTTTTCAAAAAAAATGAATGCTTCTATTTCACTAGGGGCTATAGGTCTGTTTAAATTGCTTCTTTGCTATTGATTTAACTTTGGTAAGTGGTGCATATCAAGAGAATTATCAACTTCCTCTTCATTTTTCAGTTTGGTAGAGCACGGGTTTTTAAGGCATGTCCTTCCGGTTCTCTTGATCTCCTATTGGCTCTACTGCTGTGCCCCTTTCAGCAGTACCTTTGCTAACCTGGAGAGTGTTTGTCTGTCTGTACTCACTCTCTCAGAGAAGCAACTCTGTTTCACTGACTCACTGTACTATTTTCTGTTTCTACGGTATTGATTTTAGCCTCAAGTTTGATGACTTCTTGCTCTCTATTCCATTTGGGTTTGATTTCTTGTTATTCTAGAGCTTTCAGATGTTAAGTTACTAGTATGCGATCTAATTATTTTTATGTAGCACTTAGTGCTAGTGTCTCTTACAACCACCTTAATTGTGTTCTATACATTCTGTGCATGGTGTGCGTTCCTTTCAGTCAATTCTAGAAAGCCTTTCATTTCTTGATTTCCGTCTTGAGACATTTTTCAATCAGTAGTGAGCTGTTCAGTTTCCATTCGTTTGTAAGCTTTCTGTGGTTTGCTACTGATAATATCTAGCTTTAATCTGTGGTGGCCAGATAGGATATTTCAATTTTCTCATATCTGTTAAACCTTGCTTAACGTCTGAATATGTAGGAAATTTTCAAAAAGTTCCATGAAGCGGTGAGGAGGTATATTCTTTTGTGTTTAGGTAAAGTGTTCTGTAAACACCCACTAGCTCCCTTTGTTTTATAACATCTGTCAGCTACATCATTTCTGTTCAGTTTTTGTCTGGATGACCTATTTATTGGGGAAAGCCGGGGACTGAAGCTTCCCAATATCTCTGTGTGTCAATGTGATTCGAGCTGCAGGAGTGATTCTTTTATGAACCTGGGAGTCGGCACGTTTGCAGCACAGATATTAAAAATTGCAATTCCTTGGTGGATTGTTCCTTTGAGGAATATGTCAGTTTCTTCACTGTCTCTTCTGATTAGCTTTGAAGTCTATTTTGTCAGATATTTAAATGGTGATACCAGCCTGCTTCTTGGATCAATTTGCTTGGAATATCTTTTTCTATCCTTTTAGTCTGAGGTACGTTAAGGTGTTTTTCTTGTTCACAACAGACGGATGAATACTGTTTCCGCTTCTATTGTGTTAGTTTCCGTGTTTTTATTGGAGAATTAAGACCACTGATGTTGGGATTTGTCAATAAGCAGTGTATGGCATTTCATGTTTATTTGTTGTTGTGGTGTGTGTGTGTATTTACCTCTCCTTTTTAATTTGCTGGTCTAGAATTGTTTATTGTTTACACTTTCTTGGGTGTGGTTAACTTTTACAGTTTGGAGTTTTCTTTCTAGTGCCTTCTATACACCCGGATCTGTAGACAGATAGTGCTTAAATCTGGTTTTATTATGGAATGTCTTTTTTCTCATTCTGTTCAAAGTTTTGGTGTATAGTAGTCTGGACTGGTGACTGTTATCTCATAGACTTTGTAGATCATCTGTCCAGCTTCTTCTGACTCTCAGAGTCTCTACTGAGGTGTAATTCTATGCTTCTATAAGTCATTGGGTCATTTTATATTTAATATTTTCTTTGACCAAGGTATCCATTTTTTACCATGGCTTCAAGACCTGAGTGTCTCTCTTCCTTTTCCTGTATTCTGTTCATGGGGCTTACATCTGAGACTCCTGTTTTGAGTTCATCTATTTCACTTCCAGACTTCCTTCATTTTGTGTTTTCTTTTTGATTCTATTATCACATTCAGGTCCTGAATAAGTATTATTCATTTCCTTCAACAGTTTTTCATAAGAATTCTTTAAAGCATTTTTTCATTTCCTATTTAAGGACCTCTTTCATATTCATAAAGCCTATTTTAAGGTCTTTTATTGTGCGTCAGCTATAGCACAATGCCCAGGCAGGGCCTGCTGTGGTAGAGTTGCTGGGCTCTAATTGAAACATATTGTCCTAGCTGTTAATGTGATTTTATGCCGGCATCTAGGCATCTGGGTTTAGGAACACTGTAATTCTTGGTGCTGATATCTGCTCTTATCTTTGTTGAGTAGGTGTTTTGTTCCTTGGCTTTGGTTGTGGTCTGGTTCTTGTGAGTAGGTGGTGACTGTGTGGTGCTGGGTTGGACATTTTTTGGGGGGATCCTGATAGGTGTGGCTACTGGGGGGCTCTTGGTCAAATATGTTTCTAGGTATTGAGTGGTGACATATAGGAACAGAGACGGGCTATGTGGATCGGGCCGAAGGAATCCACAGGAGGAAGGAAAGCAGGATGTTCCATCAGAATCCGCTTAGTTTCCTGGGAAAGGGGACAGAGAGAGAAGAAGGATGACAGCAGAAAGTCTGCTACAGAGCTGGGGATTCGAATGGGGAATTGGATTTTGAGGACTGGAGGAGGAAAAGGTGAAGATCTGCAGCTATGCTACCTGCTTTCCTGGTAGAGTAGCCTGTGGACCCCGAGAAATGCCAGCTGGGTCTGTGAGCTGGAATAAAGCAATGTGTGAGGCAGGGAATCGGGAGGGGAAGATCTATGTGACCCCTTGGTGATGGGAGTAGCAGGGATGTGGATGGAAAGGCCACGGTAGTGGGTAGTGGTGTGTTACAGTGGTGGGAACGAGCCTGGGGGATCAGATTTGGAGGAGATAAGGAAGAGGTGAGGAGCTACACTAGTCTACCTGTTTCCCTTAGCAACGTGTTTCCAGGGAGTGCAGGAAGTTAGGAGGGTTCGATCTGTGCGATCCACAGATGGTGGGGAGTGGAGAAGGTGGCAGCAGCTAGCAGTCTGCTGCAGAGCTGGGGATCATTTGGAGGAGGTGAAGATCTGCCCCTGCCTGTTTGCTATAGGCTTCCCTGGCTCTGGTGGCGTGCGTGCTGGGCCTGGGGGCAGGGAGAGTAAGGACAGATGTTTGAGGGAAGATTTGTATGATCTGCTGCAGATGGGGGTGGCGGAGAAGGGAGACCACAGCAAGGTCATCCAGTGCAGTCTTGGGACTGAGGCTGGGGCCCTGGACTTGGGGGAGCTGAGGGAGAGGAGATCTCCCTCTTGTATCTACAGTTGGCCTATCTGCTTCCCACACTGATATTTTTCTTAAGAGATCCCTATCAAATATTCCTGGCTTCTGACTGGCACAGTAATAAGATTTTGCTGTTTTCAGCTCAATTTCATTTCACTTTAAATATAAGGAAAAGCAATTTTCAGAAATAAAATGAACAAAGTTCACTTTTGTCATGTCAATAAATTGCAACTGCGACAAACTAGAAAGGGTGTCCAGTTAAAGTATAAAAGGGGTATTCCGTAAAAAGTATTCAGAAAATTCTAAGTCTGCGAGAGAAATGAACAGTAAGAACTATTCGGTCTAAAAAACATTCATCTAAACTTTGTTTAAAATTACTGAGAAAAAATAAAATTATTATGAAAAGTAAAGACTGAAGGGTTGATTTATAAAAATTAGCTAAGATCTGTACAAACGCCTTCAGCCTTATTACTCTTCATCCTAGAAAAGGAAGAAAAAATCTAGGGCAAATATAAGGCTGACATCATCTCAGTTTTTATCATCTATGGGTTTTGGGCACCCTATGGGCTTGTGTTTGACCTGTCTTCACTCTCTGTCCCCTTTCCCAGGGAGCTAAGCAGATTCTGATGGGACTTCCTGCTTTCCTTCCTCCTGTGGATTCCTTCGGGCCAATCCTCACAGCCTGTCCCTGTTCATAAGTGACACCACTCAACACCTTGAAGAAATAGTATAAAACCATAATTAGTGAGAACTTGAAGGATATACCTGTTTTTCTGCTGTACTAATAACAGCAAAACCGTCAACTTTTTACCTAGATTACTTTATTACTAAAAATCTGATCAAATCAGAACATCCTTCATTTCTCAGCAAAGCAAGAGGCTTTTTTTATACGCTCTTCTATGCTGAGATGTGTCAAGGATAAAGGGCCAAACATAAGCACGCACTCCCACACATATTTTTAAAGGAAGATTTTGTTTTAAATATAAAGTTTTCCTTCCTCATCTGATTTTACTCATCTTTCTTCAAATCATAGTTTGTTTGTTTTTTTTGTAATTTACAACAGATTAAACAAAATGCTCATTTAAGATTTTAGAAAACCTTTTTTTTTCAGAATTTTAGAAAAATTCTCAGGACATATATATTCCTGTATTTTCACTTGGAGAATGAAACTGTTCAGGTAGAGGGATGGGTGTATTTATTTAATGTCAGAGTATTTACGTGTCTATAATAACGTCTAAAAATACAGTTCTTATAGAGACAATGAACCAGGGACATGGTTGTTGGGTTTCTGATGGAGCTGCTGATCCTGAAACTTGAACTCTCAAAATTCAGTCTCGGTATCTTTAAAATTTGGCAGGGATTAGTCAGGTCACATCTAAAGCTTAGGGTTAGTTTTTTGTTTTTGTTTTTGTTTTTTAAGATTTGTTTATTTTGTTTTATGGGAAGATATCATCAATATACATTATATAAATGTTTGGATGTTTCAAATAAAATGTATTATTAAAAACAAATAAGCGCTGAAAGACCAATTTCTCAGGTTCAGTTTGCATGAGATATTCCCACTCTCCGGGAGGTCCAGAGTGTTTTATTTTCAGTGGGGCTTCAACAGCATGACTGAATGAGGGCAATGTACTTTACTTGATGCAGTAACTCCAAACTACCTTAGAGCGTCACACAGAGCAGTGTTTGACCAAGTATCAGTTTAGTTTGTGGTTCAGTCAAGTTGACACATAGAATGATAAAGATTTGTTTTTACTTTATATGTGTGTGTGTTCTGCCCGTAGTAGAACATTCACCAAATGTCTGCCTGGTGTCTGTGTAGGTCAAGTGGGAGCACCAATGCCCCAGACCTGGAGCTATTGTGAGTGGCTGTGCGTGGGCTGCTAACTGAATCTTTACTCTGCAAGAACGGCTGAGCCGTCTCTCCAGAAGTATCCACTTTAAACATTATGAATTCTAGGTAGCCTCCCTCCCTTTTCTAGTTCCTCATGGCTTCTGTCTCAACAGAAAGATCTGAGTCTTTTGATAAATGAGAAATTATTTTGACCTTTTGAATATTCATCCCCCAAATTGACAAAAATAAAACTACTGCTGACCTGGGTCCTGGTTAGCCTTAACTGTCACCCTGACACAGCCCAGAGTCATTTCAGAGAAGCCTCAACTAGGGATCACACAGATCAGTAGCCCTGTGGCCATGTCTGTGGAGGGACTGTCTTGATAAACTGATGCAGGAGCGCCCAGCTCATTGTAGCTGACAGCATTCAATGGGCACCCAGGGACTACGCTACCAACCAAAGAGCACACATGGAGGGACCCATGGCTCCAACCACATATGTAGCAGAGGATGGCCTTGCTGGACATCAATGGGAGGAGAGGTCCTTGGTCCTGAGAAGGCTCGATGCCCCAGTGTAGTCCCAGGACAGGTAAGTGGGAGTGGATGGGCTGGTGAGCAGTGGGAGGGGGGTGGGATAGGGGGTTTTCAGAGGGGAAACCAGGAAAGGAGACAACATTTGAAATGTAAATAAAGAAAATATCTAATAAAAAATTATCCCTCCCTCCTTTGAAAGAAAGAGAGAGAGAGAGAGAGAGAGAGAGAGAGAGAGAGAAAGCAAGCTAACTAGCTCAGCAAGCCAACACTCTTCCCTACTTTATGCCTCAGGCTCCTGCCTGAGTCCCAGCCTTGTCTGCCTACAAGGGCAGACTGTGACCTGAAAGTGTGAATGAGTTCTCTCCTACCCAAACTGACAAAAGCTGCTTTTAGTCAGTGCTTTACAATTACAGCAACAGAGCTCAAAGGAGAACACCTGCTATTTCCTCCTGCAGGTGTCAATTAAGAACCTTCAGGCTTAAGAGTTTCCACAGAGGAAAAAGTAAGAACATAGGAGTAACAATGAAAGCCAGAGAAACAAAGCAACCCCAGCCCTTTCTGCACCAGCAAACTGCTCCCCCCCCCTCTGGGAGGTACTTAACCCCCCCACTCCCCTAGACCCTAACCTGAGCCCCAAGCCACTCTACAAACACGTCTTTGTGTTTCTATTTCCATCTGACTCAGTAGGGATTAATTTTTCTCTGTTTAGGGAAGGCTAAGGTCTATCTTCTTTAGTTTCCACCTTCAGTGGCACGATTATCCGGACTGTAAGGAATGACAACTGCGGCTGGACTTTAGCTTAATGGCTTATAAATTATAAAGAAGCCTCCTCCCATAAAGGCAGTCCAGCCTGCTGGGATAGCGCATCTGCTGGGATAGCACATCTGCTGGGATAGCGCATCTGCTGGGATAGCACATCTGCTGGGATAGCACATCTGCTGGGATAGCACATCTGCTGGGATAGCACATCTGCAGCCCCCGTGCTGAGGAGGCTGAGGCAGGAAGATGACAAGTCTGAAGTTAGCCTGGGTTACTCAGAGAGCGCCCATCTCATCCCCCACGACCCCCACCACCAAATTCTAGATAGTGTACTTTTACAGTATAAATGTATTTTCTCAGTCCGTAAATTTTGCAAGTACAATCTTTATTATGTGATTAATATTCTCAAAAGGAAAGGGAAAAATGTTTGTATCACAAAGGGGCCTCCATACTTGAAGGGGATGATGGCCAGCAATGATCTAAACCATTTTGTGAACCACAGAAGTCTGCCATCCTGAGCTGTATGCTTATGAAGGATTTTCTCTATTCCCCTTAAATATTACTATCTAGGCTAATATACAGTACATTTAATATATAATAATATAAATAATTGTTTAATTTTACTAAAAGGAAGTATTTTCCTGGATTAATGATAGACATATCTATAATGTTTTAAAAGACAAAGATATTTATAAATCTACTAGGGAAGAAAATTAAATTCTGATGCTTAAATTCTATCTATCGCTTTGCCAAAACACTGAATTTTTATGTGACTAAAAGCATGTTCAAATCTTTAAGATTTCAAATGAAGAAAGATTACCAAACATTAACATCATTTCTCAAATTCAAAAAACATATTTTTAAATGCTCTAGGTGCTAATAGCATCCACTAAAAAATAGAAAGGAGACCAAATGTTATAAATATTCCATTAGTTGAATTATAAAAGTGAGTTATGCGGATAAAACCACCACAATCGCTAAATACTCAAGTCAGAAGCATAAACTTGCATTTTGTGACAGAATATTATATTCAGATTTAAATGCTGCCTGTATACAGGATTTCAAAGTTATGTATTTCCATGTATAAGAGCAGATCAGGACAAGAATGCAGGTAAGCCCACATCCTTGAGCACTGGTCTCACAGATGCCATGGAAAGTGAGGTCACAGCACGGCATCTGATGGACACCAGGCCATGCCTGCTAGAGCTGACACTACCTCTGCACACCACCACATGTCTCTTATCAGCTGTTTGATCATTTTTTCTAAAGCATGCTTTCTGTAACAGATGACCTAGGCATGCCATCATTGACATGTGACAGAAGATAGTATGTACTAATAGGTTTTCAACAAACAGAGTGGGAAATTTACGTTTATGTAAAAACTTCAGCTTTAACAGGTAAAGTGAAAGCGGGGTGGGGGGGGGTGGGGGGGGGGGACAAGTTAACGCTCACACATTCCTTCTCCCTGGGCTTTTTAAAGTGATTTTTCCCTACATCACCTAAACCTTAAGAATCACGAAGAGTCAGGTCAATGTTCATTCAGACTTTCTACTCAGGCACAAGGAAACAACTGGCATCCAAGACACACAAACATCAAGTGTGGTTTCTTACTGAACCCCCCCCCCCCCCATCTATTACTCCATGTCTATGCTAACGATTTTTTTTTATAACACAGTGCTATGTGGGAAATAATTAAGCATGAACAAACAGTAGTTTATTCTTCTCTAATATTTTTATTAACAGTAAAAATTTACTCAGTTTGGGTTTCTTAGTACCATTTTAACACATAAGGGATTTCACAGTGTAAGAATCAGTTACTGAAGCATTTAACATCAGTATTAAACCAGGTAGAGATGCTAACCAAGAACCAACTGTGTACCACCCCAGTCTCCCACTTCAAATTCAAACTTCTCTCCAGCACCACAGCTGGCCTGTTAGAACAGCTTCCCAAACCTCTGCCTCACATCTCTGCCCATATCCACGTTTTTCGCTACTGTGAAAGTGGAAATGCCGATCACAGCTCACTGCAGGTTTTTTCTAGTCATACGTTAGGATGTGCAGTATATCCTAACCTTAGATGGGCTTTACATGACAAATACCAGCAAACCTGCAAACCCAGCATCCGTTATCTCCTGGGAGCTGCATCCCTGTCAGGCTACTTGAGAACAACTCCACCTTCATGATAGCCTCTCCCAGAGCACTGTCTCTGAACTCCCCCAGCCCAGCATTCTCACCATCACTGGCCTGGGGGCTTTATGAACTTACACTTTCCCAGGAAATCAGAAGTCACATCAAAATCTGTGACACTGGCCTTCTGGCCAAGTTCTTCTCTAAAGCAGAATTGCTCTTCCTCTTTTAAACATAAACCTGTTTATTCCCTCCTCTTAACTCTTGTTGCAATGACACTGGTTTCATTTTTATGTATGTATTTGTTTATTGTTAAAAGCATGGAGGAACACAGAAACATGCAGGTATTTTGCTCTTCACATGAATTGTCCAAACACTGTAAAAATAGCATTATGAGGTAATGCTTTATAATTTTATGTACACACGGGGGAGGGGGAGAAGGAAAGAGAGAGCTTCCATCCGAAGAAGAGGTAAAAGACTTAAGAGTATTTGTCACAGAAAAAAGAATATGTTTACCTCCTGGACATATGGATGCTTTATTTAAGCATGTACAGGCTTACAGGAAGCTACAGGACAGAGCGACACATAGGCACAGGCACATACACGCATGTACACATACACACAAATAGAAAAACAAAAACCAATCAACTCAAGACATCCAAGGCCCCAACCATAGCATGCTCTTGTTGAATATTTACTTTCATGTCCCAAGATGATATCACACAATATAGATACAATATCTCCACCAGGGCATCCACAATGATATCTAAGGGCTCTATACAGACTTCATTATTTCTCATTTTGTGTGTGTGCATGTATGTACAGGTCTAAGCAATTTATCTATGTACAGATTCATGCAGTGGCATTAACATAGTTTTCAGGACTCACTTTCATGCAAATTAGATTTTTAGAAGACTAGCAATGGATTAATAAACAAACTTTTTTTCTCCTTCTTCTTTCTGGAGACTTCAACCTGGACATGTCATACAAAGGATCTTATTCTGAAGCTAAACTAGTAGAAAACAACTCAATATTTTTTTTTTCTTTTCAAATTTTAAGCTCCGTACTTGAGGTAACCACCAAAACCCAACATTGTTGGGCGATGTTTCTCAAATAAAACTACACAGTGTTGTTTCTTGGATTCTGTTTAAAGAGCAAGACAAAAGTCATTAAGTGGAGCTCATGTGCAAACTCTGCAGAACCATTATCCAAGACAGCACACCTAATGCCAGCAGACACTTTCACTGTTGTTACTAGGTGCATACAGGATTGTCCTAGTAACTCCCTGCTTGCACTTGCTTCAAAGGTCTGTTTAATAACTATAACCTTCCTTTCAGCATAGAGTAAGAATCATACAAACCAACTTTTCTTGTGTTCACCATGGCTACCAAAAGGCTGTGGTTCATTTAATGCTTACACACAGTTAAGTAGATTAACCCTGCTTCTTACAGGATAGTTTTACTTTTTGTCTTTCTTTATAAGCTTCTTGTCTTTTATACATTCATTGTACATATCCTGCACACACTTGTTGCAGTATATTTAGATTAGGTTGCAGTAGAGTTTAGAATCATCATAGTATTTATTTCCTTTGCATAATGGCTTATAATCTATGTTCCGCTTTTATATATAAACCCTACTTGGAGGTGGACAGTGAGCCAGGGTCTCATGGAGCCCTGGCTGTTCTGGAACTCACTCTGTACACCAGACTGGCCTCAACCTCTCAGAGATCTGCTTGTCTCTGCCTCCCAAGTGCTGGGATAAAAAGTGTCCTACCATACCCAGCCATGAATCCAATTTAATCCATGAAACAAGTTTATTTTAACCTAACAGACTTTAGAGCTAAAAAAAGATCAGACATATTAAACGGCACAGCTGGGGTTCTATCTATAACATTACCTGCCTTCCAGGGGACGTACTAAACTTTTATGAACTTATCTATATAACTTTTGACAACCAATTTCCTTTCCTTTCCTAGAATGCACTATTTGACCTATTTTAAGAGGCAGATGGACCTTATAGTCTCGTTATCACTGTAGTAAAAGCCACATATTTAGTATGTATTCAAATCACCTCATCACGTCTGCTTTTGACCATGGTATTTTCTCTACTATAGTTAAAGCACTGTTCTTTTTCATCGATGTTTTTTAGAGCTTATAAGAACTATAAGACAGCATCTACTTCAATCCACACATAACATCTTTATAAAGTATTTTCATGCGATAATAGTCATAATCAAATCTAAAAGCTCCATTGTAAACCAGTTATCCATTCTTTTCTTCTATAAATGGCATACTTTGATAGTAAGTTGACTGATAAAGTTGAATGTCATCGTTATGCTACTAGCTAATAATTCAATTTCTTCTAAAATAGAAAAAACAAAACCCTCTAACCAAATAATTAGATCACTGAAATAAATATTTCTAAGTGCCAGAATAAACAATTCAATGTAATAAAGCTGCAGCAAACATTGATTACCTGTACAATTTCAAAGCATTTCTGTACTATATTAACATATAATAATCTAATTTTCATTATAAAATATTGTTTAGCTATTATTTCTTGGCACTTGCAGTTAATTTAAACTAGATTATTTGGCCCATGAATAGAAAACAGTGGGACTGGGGAGGAGGCTTAGCAGGCAAGAGTGCTATACAGGCATGAGGGCTTGAGTTCCAATCCTCAGGGCCCATGATAAAAGCTGGGCATGTCTATAGGTGTCTGTGAGCCTGGCATTGCTGGGTAGACAGAGCTGAATCCTGGCAGTTCACTGCCTAGCAAGCCTGGTCCAAACAGCAAGACTTTAGTCCAGAGAGAGGATCTATCTCAAGGCAATAAGGAGGCTGGCAGAGAAAATATCCAAGGTCTACCTCTGTACATTCATGTGGCTGCAATACTTGCCCCCTACACCTCATATACCAACCAAGCAACCATGTAACACATTAAGAATCACTAACATACATTTACTTGGCCATTCTTTTGTATACTTGAAGTGAGTTAAATAAACAGAATTTACCTTACTTCACAAAAACTGCCTTGGCAATCCAGATTACTAACTTGTTTTGATTATTTTATTCACTCAGGAGGACTGTAATTTTCTTTTCTATGGAAGTGAGATACTACATCATGTAAGCATCTTAAAATATGTGTATCATTCTAGTAATAGAACTATGTAACCACAAGTATTGCTTTATTATTATAAGCAGCATATTCAATTCTAAATTTTGATTGTGTTAACCCTGCTCTTTATATAAACTGGGTAAATATTGAATTTTATATATTCATTTTCCGCTAGTTCCTATCAAATCTTCTTCTTGTTGTTGTTTTTATTTGTTTTGTTTTGTTTTGTTTTTGAGACAGGGTTTCTCTTAGCTGTCCAGGAACTCACTCTGCAGTCCAGGATGGCCTTGAACTCAGAACTCTGAGATCCGCCTGATTGTGCCTCCTGTGTGCTGGGATCAAAGGTGTGCGTACATCAAATGCTATTTCCTTAACTCAAGGGGTAATATTAACAAACAGAAACTCCAATCTCCAAGAACCAATGTATCCCCGGGAACGTTAAATGCAGAGGAGACAAGCCATGGACCTGTTAGAGACCAGGAACACTCAAACAAATCAGCAATTTACAATGTGCAGAGCTCTAATCTTAGGAATCAATAAAAACAGAGAATGCTACAAAAATTCCAAGTAAGACAATCACTCTCTTGGGTTTTAGAATATAACCTTTGAAAGGAACGTGCACACAGAACAAGCACTTCTTAAATATATCTCTCTGTTTAAAACAATATTCCTGAGCAGGTTCTACTACACACAGCTTTGCTGATTACTTTACAAACTGAAACATAATATTTCCGTAGATAACTTCTTTGAAAGATGTCAAACTTATTGACAAGTTACTCTGGCAAAGCTAATAGTTACCCTGGCACACAAAATTTTAAATGGTGCTTGCATCTAAAGTCTATTTGAATGTCTTAAAAGAGGAATCCATTATGAAATGCCTCAGAGGTGATATGGGAGACAGCACACTAAACAATTTTAAGTGAAAACTGTCCCCAGACAGAGATTCTTTCATCTCCACACACGAGACAGAGATGCATCCGAAGGTTCACCAGCCATAAAGCCCGACTACACCCCGTCTGGTAGGGGCGCTGCTGTTTCGTGATGTGGGGATTATGTAAGAACATTTCCTTCCGTTAGGAAGAACGCCTATAATGGGAACTGACAAGGCTGTTACTAAAACTGAAGCCTGACCCACTTCTCTGTTCCATGCATTTTATGGGTATTTCTCTCAAATGAATTGGTAAAGTTACGATAGCAAATGTCTATCACATAGACACAGATTTCTCCTTTTTTCCCTTTTGTGGTGAGTTGCTTACAGTGCCTTCTGTAAATGCTAGTTTTCCATCTATCTAATCTATCTACCTCATGCCTACTACCACCCGAACAAAAGCCACACCTTTAAAAATCATGCAGTTGGAGCAAACTAATTACCCACCTAAATTATTCTAACAGGTTAAATTTCATAAGAATAAATATGAATTTTAAAATGTTATATTTTGAAAAAGCAAGTCTCTTAAATTTACTAATTTGTAATGTTTCTTGTTCCTCTCTTTCTCTCTCAAAAGCATCATTTTCTTGATAAAGGGGAAATGGCTCATTATTTAAACTAGAAGTCAGCACTGTCTTCTCAGGTAAGCCTAATTTTTCTTAAAATCCCAACTGTTATGAAATAAATGATAAATGCAATTCAAATAAAATCATGAGTAACTAGACAGTACTAAATTCATATCTTGGTATATACTCCAGTTTTTCTAGAATAATTCTGGAGAAAACACTAAGAAGTTGGCATGAATTTAATTTAAAATAAAAGGATAAGAAAGCAGTTTTAAGTTATACACGAGGCAACACTGCACAATGAATGTATTGTATCCCATTATTTACAGCAATAAATCACTTATGTTTAACATTTTTAACACCCTTAACTTCATTTTCTTTAACCAAGGCTAAGAAGTGAAAACTTTGGCTCAAGTCACAGTGTTTATTTATCAATTTAACTGTAATTTCCACTGAAGGATGAAGTAGCTGTAAATGTCTACACAATGAAATATATTAATGTCACAGCCCCCACTGTACCTATAAAACTTCATATTGCATACCTCATAAGTCAAAGGAACAAGCCCTATAAATACTGTCACAGTGACCTTCGCTTTCATCAAACTATAGCTGTACTAGCTTGGTATTTGTCACCTGGAGTTCAAGGTTCTTTGAAATATACAGAGAATAAAATGACTGTATGTATCCACGAAAACCATAAGTAACCAGAAGACAGTGTAGTGTTCTATTCTGCCATTACCAAGTGAGATTCCAGGACAAGAGTCTCATAAGAGGCAATAATTCCCATGATTGGAGGGGAAAAATTCAAGAAAAATTAAGCTGAATAATAAAGACTTTTGATGATTTTACATTCTCCAGTAAACACAGAAGGGCAAGAACGAAACCTAACTTACAATACTCTGAAAGTACATATAACCATTTGGTAACTACTACTGGGCAGAGGTTAGGGGTATGTATTAAAAAATAATTTGTTTTTATATCAATGAATAATTTTTGAGAGCTGAGATCACAATCTATGATACTTAATAAAAACCACTCTCACACACATACACACTCTTTCTCACACACATATACTCACATATATACGCACTCATACACTTATACACAAACACAATCTCTCTCACATACACACACATACACTCTCACACATATACAGTCTCACATACACACACTCTCTCTCACACACACAGACTGTCACATACACACACACTCACACATATACTCTCACACATACACACACATACGCTCACACACACACTCACTCTCTTACACACACTCTCTCACACAAACACACACTTTCTCACACACACACAATGCAAAATTATAAAATGAAGAACTCTCATTTTGTAAATGAAGGTAGTACCTTAAGATACAGAGAGTCAGATTCGAGTAGAACATATGCAACTTTACGTGCATCATCAGGGATTGGAAAATGGACCCTACACTTTACATTCAGATGTCCCGGACACCGTCACACACAGGAAAGAGAAGAGAGTGAGAGTAAGAAGGCTGCCTTTATTGTGCTACAGATCAGTTACAGCAAATAACTACAGTTTCTTTTGCTGTTTTTGTTTTACTATAAATATGTATATGGTTCACAGGTATAAGTCACATTTTAAAACACTGTGTTAGGGGAAAAAACCCAAATATTTAGTATTCACAGCAAAATACAACTCACTTAAGGTATGGGTTCAAGAAGGAAAACATGGTAAAATTATTCTGGTTGCACAAATACTGATTTTGTAGATCGTTTAAACTTGAATGATAAGTGTGTGATTTCTGGCTCAAAAATAAAAATCTAGAGACAACTAAGATATGCCTGATTAATTTGAAACTCTCAAAGTATGCTGTTTGTCTGTTGAGCTCTCTTTGTATAGCCCAGGCTGGCCTTGATCCTCCTGCCTCTGCCTCTGGAGTGCTGGGATTAAAAGCATGTGTCATCAAGTCCAACTTTATACTCAGAAGTTTTCGGTGTATACGAGAGACAAGAAGTAGCAACTGTGGTATGTTTGCACTAAGTCAACCCGCAAGTTCTTGCTTGCCCTGTGTAGCATGGAGTTCCAGAGGGTGGTAAGGATGGCAATGACGGAATGGAGCCAATGCGGATGCAGTGGGCTGGTCTAGCTTTTGAGGAGATGATGGAGTTTACGAATGGTTTTACTGAATGGCAATTAATTAAAACTTCACTTGGACAGATGTAGAAACTAAGACTTTCCATAGGCATGTTCACTTAGACAGTACTTCAGTAAGACCTAATTTAAAGATCTACAAATTGAGTTTTGTTAAATTTAAAGGTCTCAAGAGTTTTAGCAACTTACTGAGAAAACATCTCTTGTATAAAATGGGGATTTGCTCCCTCTAACTACTTCCTTAGGAGCATGGTGTGGCCCAAGTTTCCGTCAGTTCTGCTAAATAAGCAGAGCTAAAGCTAACTGGCCTCTCTAGAAGTCAGTCCTGACACCAAATTGAAAACCAATTTGAAAATCATAATTTCACAATTCTTTAAACGTGGTGAAAGTATCACCAATATCTTGATACTTACGGCTATCGTAGCATATGTTTCCTAATGCCCTGCCCGTTTGAAGCAGCACTTCCTGGTCTTTGCTATTTAACAGCTGTACCAGTGGTGAAATCAATCCAGCATCTACACATGGGATTCGCATAAATTCTGAAAAGAAGAGACATGTTTCATCAGAACTCGAAATATACGAAATACAGAAAAATAAACACATAGTGCTAAGTTTAAAGGGTTTACTATTTGAAAGCGCATTTCTGTTCAAATTTCTTGCCTACATCCCTATTAAATACCTGATGAAACCAATAAACATACAAAACCTCGTAGGGCCACATTATCCGCCGTATGTAAGCTCCGCAGTATTTTAACTAACTTTCATCACAGCTGAGGTGGCACTATCTCTTGGGAATGGCTGGCGTGCTGTGGAAACAGCACACGATGGTGGCAGGGTTACTGCACAGTGAGATGATTAAAGGAGAAGCTATAAACTAAGCTACCAAGTGCTCCAGTTTATCACTACATGGTCTCCAAAAGCTCAAAGTTAAGAAGAAAACTGAAAGGTTCCAATGAATCCTTTAATAATAGGTCTTTTTCAATTGTTCAGGCCTAGAAGAATCCTGCATTCCTCGTCTCTCTTAACATCCAGTTTATGATCACTCACATCTACTCTTGCTATGTGCATGCATTTACGGGTCTGTCCAGGGTCACTCTTGTCTGCTCTTGCTATGTGCATGCATTTACAGGTCTGTCCAGGGTCACTCACATCTGCTCTTGCTATGTGCATGCATTTACAGGTCTATCCAGGGTCACTCTTGTCTGCTCTTGCTATGTGCATGCATTTACGGGTCTGTCCAGGGTCACTCATGTCTGCTCTAATGCTATGTACAGTGTTTACAGGTCTATCCAAATACTACCCTTCTTGTCATTCAGATCTGTTCTCCCTGATCTCTGGGTTTACTGTTCTCTGCCTGCTGACTCTTGGTGATACCATCACAGAAAGGGCTAGAAAGAACTTCATTCTTTTTAGATCCTCGCCCCCAAAATCCCAAATAAGGAAAGGTAGTTGAAAGCCAGTGTTACCCGAAAGCCAGTGTTACCCCTGTGGGTTTCACACCTGCCATCAGCACGTTCTAGTGAATATATAGCTAACTCTTCAGGGTAGAGTTTATCTTACTAAAGAACACAAACTTTCCACTCCCACTTTCAAGAGCGTCCAGGCCCTAGTATGTTTTTGTTTCATGTAGCCCGTGTCTATCCTCATAAGCAATCTTTCTCTTTGTCCTTCATTTAAAAATTCTCAAAGTGCAAAATATCAGATATTAGGTGAGCAGTAACTCCCACACAGTATTTCCCTGCAGACAGCCGTGAGTGACAGAGGCAGCGCTCAGCCTTAAGAACTTCATTCCTACAGTATCTTTATATTACTGAAACCTTACTACAATTTAAACTCCCATGATTAAAATTACTTTCTACTAAACCTCTAAGTTTATCACGGACAGTTTTAATAATGCAGAATACCCTATGATATGGTGTGGAAAAGGAATTATGTTATACATGTTCATGAACAAAGGAGACACCACCATCAATCTACTGATGGGCTTCCTCTCACGTTAATGCTTATTTCAGAGATATCGATAAGTAACTGGGCTGTTGAGATGGCTCAGCGGTTACGAGCACTGACTGCTATTCCAGAGGCCCTGAATTTAAATCCCAGCAACCACGTGGTAGCTCACAACCATCCTTAATGAGATCTGATGTCCTTTTCTGGGTTGTCTGAAGACAGCTACAGCGTAGTGACATATAATAAATAAATAAATATTTTTAAAAAACGAAGATAAATTAACTGCAGAAAAATTATAAAATATTCTGATCACTTTTATTAGGAAGCACAGAGCTAGAACAAAGCTGCTGAAGATGCCAATATTCAGTTACTATAAAGGCAACTTGCTTTTGTTAGGAGAAGGTAACTAGAACTCCTTTCTTAGTGAAGATGAGCAGCACTCCTTAGCTAATGTAAAATAAGCAACTGGCCTTCCTTCCTTCCCTCTGTCCGTGTGTGTGTGTGTGTGTGTGTGTGTGTGTGTGTGTGTGTGTGTGTGCAAATATACAAGTCCAGAACTTACCAAGAATGTTTGCAACACTGTGTATATTACGTGGGAGAAGCTTCAGAATGGCTATGACAGACATCTAAATTCAAAGATGCTCCTAGCATAGGACACGGCTAGGTCAATACCACAGGAACCTGTCCCGGCCATGCCAGGCTGGATTCTAACACAAGTCCAGCCTGCACAGCACCGTTAAAGAGCTTACGTTGACAGATCTGCTAAGCAAAGCAATGGTGATAGAAAAGATGACCCAGTGTAGGGGAATCGAGGGCGGGGAGGTGGGAGTGAGTGGAGGATCACCCTCATAGAAACAAGGGGAGGGAGGATGTGATAGGGGGTTTCTGGGAGTGAGGGAAACTGGGGGAAAAGGGATAACATTTGAAATGTAAATAAAGAAAATAGCCAATTTAAAAGAGAGAGGGCGGGGTCAGACTCTCTTGTCATCTTGAACTCCAGAACATGGAGACTAGGAGGTACTTACAGTATAATAAGGAGATAAAAAGAGCAGTATCACTGAGCACAAGCTGGTGGAAGCCACAGAAAGCAGAAGGCACTACACATTTGTACATATTATGCATGTCTACAAACATAATTCATTCATTTATTTATTGCATTATGTGTGGACTTTGATTCAGAGGCATTGTTCTATTTCAATGTTAATAAAATTTAAAAACAAATTGGATTTTCACCTCTTTGAATCTTCGATTTAGTAAACTACTCGTAATTTCTTATATTTTTATTTTCTTCTTTGTCAGACTTACTTCAACTACGTATTTATTCAGTGTCACTATGAACTATAGTCTGAGATGAAAATGTTTTTCTTTGTAAAGATACAGATTCATAAATTTATATATACACTCATCAAATACTTGAAAACAAGACTTATGTGTGCCTTCCTCACTTTCATCTACTTGAAAGAACTGAGCACTAATCCAACCTGCAAGACGAGTACAGGGAGTACAGGGAGTGCTAGTGTGCGCCTTAGTGCTCCGGCCCTACATGGCGCTGCATTAACCTTCTTCTGTCACCTCCTAGCTTTATACAGTTTTCTTTTGATGTAAGGCATGAATAAAAATGAATGACTTTAAGGTGAGATGACACGTTTCTGCTTTTGGTAAATGCTTTCTTTATTGTTCTCATCTCTAAAGACAGTACTGATGGGCTGTTCTTGCACAGTCGTGGGTTCAGGTTCTAACACTTTACGTGTCAAGGTAAACTTTAGCTACTAAACAACTTGGTACATTTTCCCACTGGTGTTTCAAGATGCTGCTTCTAGGAAAAACTTATTTCACATTAAAATAAACACCTACCTCATATGGGATGAAGGACAGAATTAAAATACATTAAATTGCAACCCTCAATAAGAAATCTCTGTTTCAGGTAGGGCCTTCCTTGAACCCCTTGAATTATTAATGCTCTGGCCATTCTGGTGGAAAGTTTGCCACAGGAAGAAGAAGCATAATGTTGACTCATTCTGCTGAGTTTTTATTGCTTTGGACCAAGATTGAGTTCTTAACCTTACACTTACCAGAACCACCTAGAGGACTTTTTAAAACAAACCTCAACAAGAATTTAGAATAATGCATATAACACACAACACAATGTAAGCACGTAATAGTGGCGGCTAATGTTGAGAATTACTCACTATGGTATTATGGACACCATGCAACACTTGGTTTTATTATTTATTGCGAGTGTGCACACGTTAATACATGCATGGGACAATGTGTACACAAGAGTGCATGTGCATCCAGGCAGAGACCTGAACTGACGTTGGGTGTTTTCTAAATGGCTCTCTAGTTTATTTTCTGACACTGGGTCTCTCAGAGAACCTGGACTTCATTAAAGTCTAGCTAGTCAACAGGCTTTGGTAATACCATGTCTGCCTCTGGAGTGCTGAGACTGCAGGCAACCAACACATTAGCCCAACTTTCATGGGAGGTCTAGGGACCTGAAGTCTGCCTCACTTTGCAGTATGTGTCCAATTTGGAAAAAAAAAAAAAAAAAAAAAAAAAAAAAAGAGAATCTCTCATAGATATCTGTCTTGTTCATTTCTCTATTGCCTCAAACCAGCTTTAAGTCTACCACATACAAGAAGTTTACTTAAAAGGTCTAAATGTCTATCACTATAACTATACTCTCATATCAAGCTTAAATGTGTCACTGAATTTTTGAACATAGCAGGTATGTCAATATTCATATTCTTTTATATGTGAATAAGGTTTAAGCACATTCTATGTTGAATCTGGACCTAAGAGTTTTATGCTAGTATTTCTTCCTTGTAATTACACAATCTACATAAGTAAGGGAACATCACCTCTATTGATAATCTTTTCTTATTGTCAGGTTTCTAATAAGAAACAATCCCAATGAATATGCTGTTGTACCATGCTGCATTTCTACATTAAAAAGAAAAACATTTGAGTAAGAGTCTTCTCTATTTTCTCAGCCATTCATTTAAAAAAAATGATGTTAATTAAGGAATAAAAATCCAAATATATCAATTTACTTTCACTAATAAAGTAATATATCCTTTAACTGCCTGATGTGAAGTGCTAGTGCTAAGCGGTTTGTTCTGCCTTTAGGTCACAGCTAACGGCCTCCAGGGTACCTCTAGACAAAACCTCTGCTAGCAGGACTATGAGTAACTGAATTTATGCTATAATAAAAAAAAAAGAGGACTCAGTAAAAATACATCTTGCCTTCTGATTCTCCAAAAATCTATACTGTGACTCTGATGAGGTTAAAAATAAACTACTCCTCTTAAAAGCCGAGCTGCTTTGTACTAGAAGAGGTTAGTTTAAGATAACAAGTAACTGGGAAGGAAGCTCCGCTCTGAACCCAGGTCATCACTATCTTAGATGATGACAAATAAATCACAGAGCCAGCTTTCAGTGAACAAGCAAATCAAATATGATTTCCCAATGCAGACGCTCACTGACACTTGAAAGGCATTTTGATGAGCTTCAAATAAGGAAAGTGTTTTGTGCCAACTTCACTTTTGGTAATTTATATAAATGTACACTGCCTTACTAGCCCAAACAACAGTTCTTTGCAAAACCAATTAGCATGGTAATTACTCAAATGAAATCAGAAATGTTTAAGCTGCTCTGTGAGAACTACTGATCTATGAAACATGAGAATAAAAGGCATAATACCAAATTCTGTCAAAGTAAGACATACTAAGTGTTATTATAATTGCTGTTTTCCCCTTATGCTTAAAGGTTACTTCACTTACTCAGTGTTTCCTAAAACTGACTGTGATGGTTTGTATATGCTAGACCCAGGGAGTGGCACTATTTGGAGTTGGAGTAGGTGCGTCACTGTGGATGTGGGCTTTAAGACCCTACTCTTAGCTGCCTGGAAGCCAGTCTTCTCTTAGAGGCCTGCAGATAAAGATGTAGAACTCTCAGCTCATCTGCACCATGCCTGCCTGGATGCTGCCATGCTCCTGCCTTGATGATACCGGACTGAATCTCTGAACCTGTTAGCCAGTCCCAATTAAATGTTGTCCGTATAAAAGTTGCCTTGGTCATGGTGTCTGTTCACAGCAGTAAAACCCTAACTAAGACACTAATATAAAAATCATGTAACAAATACTTTTGCTTAGTTTTTCCAAGGAATCTGTCAGTGGATATAAATAATACAATGGGATGAATTTAGTATTATATAATTTATGATATCATTGCTTTTCCAAAGTGTTGAGATTAAATTTCAGTAAGGGACTTAAGGCACAGTTGTTTTCTATGAAAGCAAGAGTGCACTGTTGCTATCAACGTCAGCTCAAAACGGGGAAAGGTGAAGTAGGGAAAACTAGCAAGGCTCTCTCCAGGCATCACAACACAACACAACACAACACAACACAACACAACACAACACACGCTCCCCTGTGATAAGAGGAAGAATGGATGAGGAGCTAAAATAAACAAACAAACAAATAAATAATCAATCTTAGAGCTAAACTAAAAATGACAAAAGGAGAGCAGAGTTGAGTAGTAGTTTCCCCTAATTCTACTCTGAATAAGTGGGAATGTATGAAGAAAATAACTGTTAACTGGAGTCACCTAAAATAGTAACAAAGTCAAAGAAAAAGTAGAAAACATCTAATGTAGGAAATCAAAACATAAATTAATGAAACATACTGACAAGTAAGGTGTAAAACTGAAGCTGTTGCGAGCAGAAACCTCACCATTTTTGGCTACTTCTGCTATGATGTCGGCTACTTTGGCTGTGCAGGAGGCCTGTGGCGTCAACAGATTTGCAAACAACTGAAGAATTCCACTTCCTTGTATTTTTTCACTTGTTTCTGCATCTGAAAGAAAGAAAAAATGCCTTCTATTAAGTTCAGTAATACAAATGTGAACTATTCAAATGACAGCAAATGACTCAAGAACTTCCCCTACCTATAATGAAAGCTCACTCATACACATTGGACCTTTCCTCTAAACTATCTTTTGCTGAATAAGCTGCCTTTACCTCCAGATTTAATGTGCACAATTCACTACAGCACTATTTGTTTATTTCCAGTCATACCACAAATAGAGTTTTCTTAATCCATCAACCACAGGACAACCACTTATTTTTAGTCTTAGTTTCAATGGTATCAATTCAGGACAGGAAGTTTTTTCCTACATCCTTTGTGAATTCTTAGAGCTTGAACAGTATAATTTTATATATTTTTTATGGTTCCCTATAAAGGCATAGTACCTTGAAAATATCAATGATAATGAGTAAAACTCCTACCTCATAAACATTTTATGTAATGAGTGATAGCTAAGATTACATACTTCCATATGATGGCCACATTTTAATATAACTTGTTAGAAATGCTATTAATATAAAGATCTAGGAAATAAACTCCATGATATTCAAAACTCTGCTTGGTGATACAGGGATTCAAGAGCTCCTAGCTGCTTCTCCTACAGAGCCTTAAATAAACACAAGTTCCTCCAGGTAGCTACTACTGAATGAATAACCTGTTAAATCAAACGGCAACGGGTTATCTAGATGATGACAAATAAGGAAAAGCCAAAAAAATTACTATTTGATTATAGTCAATGAGGAGAAATATGTTTAATGAGAAAATTAGAGGGCTCATTAAAATTTCCAATTAAAGCTTGACTGTATAATACACTGACATACTGTTGTTGTAGATCTCTGAACACACACGTCACAGAGAATACTGTGAATTCTTACCAGACAGGCAGCACGCATAATGAAGCAGGAAAGTCATCCCCATTCAGGTAACTCAAAAGCACACACAGACGTGGATTCCTTCATAGCTAATGCGGAATGCTGAGAGGTGTTTTTGTCTTCAAGACACTTTTACATTTACTTACTTCTGTGTGTGCGCAAGTGCACAGGCACGCTCTTGCATTACTAGAGTATGTCTGTGGAGGTCAGAGGGGAACTGAAGGACTCAGTTCTCTTTCCTCCATGAGTCCAGGGATCAAGCCTGGGCTTGGCATGGTGGCAAGAACCTTTACCTACTGAGCTACATTGCCAGACCCTATTTAGTGTTTTTTCACACTGTAGTTTCCAATCTATTAGTAAGTTGTTGAGAGAAAAAAAAAAAAACGAATTATTACCTACAATAACAAAAGAATTAAAAATGTACACTTAAAGGTAAAATTTATTCTTTGTGTTGGGTTAAATTATGTATGTATAAACATGATTGTACACACACACACAAACACACACCCCACACGGTTTTGCTTTTCCTATACCAGGAACCAAGCCCATATTTTTTCATATGCAAAGACTATTACTGAGCTACACCTCTAGTTCCCATAAAATGTATTTTTAATCACAGGTCAAAAAAAATTAGAAACTGCTATTTCATGTGTTCTTTATCTACCCAGGATTCTGAGTTAAAAGGATCATAATTTCTTCCAGTATACTTTCATTTTGTATCTTTGACAAAAAATTTTAAGGTACCACCAGGAAATTTGAGACCTAAAATGTATGTGTACACAGACAGATAGACAGACAGACAGACTCGCATACACACACAAACACCCTTGCATTAAGCTAGGAAGTAGTGAAGTCATTTTACCATGACAAAATACTTTGTTTTCTCTCCACTGCTGCAGAGGATCTACAGTTGAAAACAATAGGTCTACCCTGCCCCAGGGGTCTACCCCACCATCTGTTCATGATGGGCTGACAGCGGGAACCGGGCCATATGACAGCATCCAGTCTGGATGTGAGGCCAGGCACGTGCCCAAGAAGGCAAGCAGTAACTACACATTATCCTAGCACGGCTCATTTTAAATGTAAGTTAAAGATTATTGAGTATCACATCTGAACGTCAGGAGCGAGCGGGAATAAGACATACAACAGAACACTGCAAGTCTTCCACTGTGACAACCTCCCACACCCACATACATGGATTTTTACACAGGTTTAACATTTAAATACTCCGGAGTTATAATTTTCTTTTGCCATAAAAATATAACAAACAAATTATGCTATGTCACAAAAATGCCGGTGTCTGATAAACATGAAGTAGCTGTTGTTTCAGACAGGTTCTCTCTATATAGTCCTGGCTGTCTTGTAACTCATTATGTAGACCAGGCTGCCTTTGAACTTATAGAGATCTACTTGTCTCTTCCTCTGTAGTGCTGGGATATAAGCCGTGTGCCACCACACCCAAATAAACACAGTTTTGGTGAACCTCAATATCTCTCCTGCCTCAAAATGTACACTTACCTATAGAACTCAGGGATCTGTGAGTACCCTTGAAAATGGTTTTGAAAGTGCATTAAGGAATAGTTAAAATGGCAGTCCCTTCAGAGAACCTTTCCCAATGGGTCTTAAATAAAAGGGCAGAGATGCAAGAAAGAAAGGTATATGCATAATCATAAGAAAGTGAACAATGTTCAAAGTACACTATACACTTGTATTAAAGCCTCCTTATTTAAACAAGCACTACAGAGAGTGAACACACAAAAGCATAAAGAACAGAACAAAACCCCACTTATGTAACAACACCACTACAAACAGGCTCTACTGCATGACTAATCTGTGAGACTCATTCTATAAAATTACAGCAGGTGATTTTGATAGTCTTATCATTATTTCCATTCCATGGGCAGCATAAGCCAAGGTCGAAGCTGCACTTGAAAACCATCACTAGAAAAAGCAGGGGGATGTGTTAGCTTTGCCTCTTTAAAGTTATCACTAGGTCATAAGGCAACTGCTGAACATTCAAAGTTGTACCGTTAACTGATGAAAGGCAGGAACGCAGAAGTAAACACCCCAAGAAACTGCATTAATAACTGTAGGGAAGCGGAGTGCGTAACTAGACTATTATCTCCAAGGTGAAATCAATTACTGAAGAAGTGGTCCCGACAGGAAGAGTGGATTTCCTCATTCCAGTCTTACAGTTTTTGGATATAATAGCAAGGGAGCATTTTCAGATAAAGATCCATCTGCATTCTGTTAGATACCCTGGAGGGAAATAGGAAGTAAACAAAGCTACAGAAATCTGCCATCTGCAGAATGCTTTAAAGTCCTTAATTTAGCAATATTTATAGTGAGCCTAACAAGATTATATTCTGCGTCTCAAGTAAGTAACATCTTAACAAGGGATCTAAAAATGAGTAATTCAAGACATACATGGAAGGAAGTAGTATTGCACACTAGTATTATGAGCCAATGATGAGATGGTATTTACTCCAGTTTCCAGGGGAAATAAGGAAGTAAAGAGACTCGCAGAAAACGTTTTTAAAAGGTAAATCACTGAACACCGCTATTACTATAATTTGTGAAAAAGTTAAAAAAGAGATAACCGTTCCTATCACCTCCAGATATAAACAAGAATGCTGGGTAAGGGGTGGTTGCTGGCTCCTCAGTCATGGTGTGACTTAGGAGGGACAGAAGCAAGCATGGTTGGAATGTTTCGTGAGGCATGGTGGCAGTGTGGTATAGAAGGGTGGGGACAGACACAAAGGACACTGGTGGCTGGCCCAGTTTGGCAGTAGAGCTGGAGGAGGGTCCCTGACCTGTTACGCCCATGGGCGCCTCCAACCCCATCCGTGTTGGTCATTAAGGTCCATGCAGCCTTGGACACCCTGGAGTCTGAGCCCTGGAGGGACGTGCTTGACTCTGGTCCCACAGCCCACATGTCTCAGGGTAAGGGACATGCCGCTATGCCTTCCAGTGTGTTGGCGGAACCTCAGATGTCACCGTGGTTTCACAGTGACACATTCACTGTGGCTCTGGCAGTTACAGCTTCTTATAAGGCTGACATGCCGAGCCAAGAATGAAGGATACGCAGATTTCTACAGAATCTGACTCCCGGAAGATTGTGAAGATACAAGAAAGCCTGTGAGAGTAGCGTCATTTCAAAATCTGAAGAATTTATCGGGACTGAGGTCCACAGAAGTTTGTCGTTGACCCGTGTTTCTGAACTGAATATGTGGGTTAAAGTAATTTTTCTCAATAAGCCAACAATTAGGAATTAGGAAAGCTGGATAGTCACATATAGAAGAACGAGTATCATTCTCCATGAGAGCCAACTCCAACTGCATCACAAACTTTAATGTGAGACATAAAGCCACTGGAGTAAAAAGGTGGGAAGACATTTCAACATACTGGCCTACACAAGAGCATTCTCAATCAGCCTCTGGTCCCTCAGAGAATAATGTCAACAATCAATGGTGGGACATCATGAAATTAAAAGGCTTTCGTAGGGAAAAGAACATCTACTGAAATTAATAGCCTAAGGCACAAGAGAAAACCTTTGCTAGTTACACATAAGACATCGGTTAATATCTAAACTATTCAAAGAACTCACAAAACTAACCTAAAACTGGAACAATCAAGTCAACACATGGACTGAAACAGACAATAGTTCTCAAAAGATGAAATAAAAGACACCCAACAAAGGGTAGGGCTCAGTGGGAAAGCACTCGCTGCCAAGCACTGGGCCTGGAGTTGGGGTCCCCAGATCCCCGTACAGGTTGGGCAAGGATGGGAGCCGGAGTTGGTGATCTCCTGGACTGACGAGACCTGCCTTAGTATAAAGTGGTAAGTATTCAATAAGCGAGACATCCAATGCCCGACTCCAGCCTCCACATGCGTGCATGTTCACACACGCCCAAACACACATGTGCACCCACACATGCAAACATGCATACATATATATATGCACATCATACACAAGAGAAAAAAAAACAAAAACAATGGGCAGTAAACGTACTAAAAAATGTCCAATCTAACTAGCTGTAAGAGAAATACAAATCTAAAGTACAGTGAGATTCCATCGCCCAGGAAGAAGGACAGACATTATTTAGAGAACATCAACGGATGCTGAGATGGACACAGATGAAGAGGAACACTTCACACACCACTGGTGGGGATGCTAATAGGAAGGGCAGCACGCATGGTTCTCAAAAAACCTCAAACCAGGTAAAGCATTCTGCCCTGCTCAGCATAAGCCCTGGGTGTTTACTGGAGAGACAGACGGCAATCGAGTCTCTCACAGAATACCTGTACAGTAATGCTTCCCATGGTGCCATTCACAACAGCCACATTACAGAACCGACCTGGGCATCTAACACCAAAAGAACGGCACATGTACACAATGGTTTTTTTTTTCCCACCCATGTTACTTGTAGGTAAATGGATGCAATTGGAGATGTTCACATTATGTGAACTAAGCCACACTCAGAAAGACAGATCCCATGTTTTGGCTCATTTGTGGTTCCTGGATTTTTATATAGATAAAGTCATGTATGGTATACAGAACAAAAGTGGTGTGGGGTGAAAAGGAAACTAAGGAGGGGAGAAGAAGTAATATATGATAGACACCTAAGTATTTTAAAACAACAAAATAAAACAATTTTATATGGCCGGAGAATCGCCCGAAAAAATGCTGGCACCCATATATATCTAAAAGGACAAGTGAGCCTTACCATTTTGAGAAGAGACAAGATCAAATAAATAGTGTAAGCATGCTGTTGAGGCTGTTGTTACAGCAGCAAACACACCACCATTAAACTAAAAGGAGAAACCTTACTTCAGACCACCTCACTAGCAACACATGGTAAAACACGTGCGGACCGACCAGACAGCTCAGTGGGTAAACACAACTGCTGCCTTGCCTGACGATATCAGATCCATCCACACGGTGCATAACAGCATGAACCCCTAAAAGTTGTCCTGTGACCCCACATGTGTGCCATGGTGCATACATATCCCAACACAAAATAAGTAGATGTAGTTTGTACAAAGCCTGAGACAGTCTTTTCTCAAAACCAGCTCGTATCCTTCCAACCTCTACCATCCAGTGACAGTGTGCATACTGTATCCCACACTGACATGACATCACCTTCAAGTCTCCCTCCTCCTCCTCCTCATCTCCGCTACCAACCAGGGCCGCTTTGAACCTACATGAAGAGTTGGTACCTTTCCCGACTTGAATGGCCCAACAACGGTTCTTTTGACAACCCGTCACAAAATCATGCCCAGGGCCTCATTAGAAGTTACCTTCCTCCTCTTTGTGGCCGTCATCCCATCTGCCCTCAAACTGTCAGAAGTTACGAATTTTTACTTGCTTTTCAACAGTCTTAGCGTGGCTTCGAAGTCCTTTGGTAACTTGAACTCTTAACACAACTCCCAGCGTCCTCGTCACCGGCACCCTGTGCAGGTCCTTCTTGCTGGCCATGTGATCTTCTGAGTTTCTGACTGCACTAGGTTTCCCCCACTGTGATTGTCTGCATCCTCCTCCCGCTGTCTGAGACGTCCTTTCCGGCTAGCTGAAGTGCACTACATTTTAAATTCATTATTCCTTTTCCCTGCTTATTCCCAGCACTAAGTACACACAATAATGCAATTGTTTTCCAGCTCTCAGACACGGGAGTGGGAGAATATATTTTTACTAAGTCCTTATGGTGAAAACGTAAGATGAAGAGGACACAAGTTATCATCAGAAAGCTGTGTATTGATGAGGAAAGAGATGTAAGTTTAAAAACCATTTAATGTGATTCCTACCACTTTGGAGGTTTATGTATGAAGTACAGAGGGAAGCTTTTACAGCTTAATAAACACCACAGAAAATTTCCAAACGTGCGTGCACGCGCGCGCGCGCGCGTGTGTGTGTGTGTGTGTGTGTGTGTGTGTGTGTGTGTGTGTGTGTGTGTGTGTGTAAGTGTGCTTGCCTATGAGGACACCTGTGGAGACCAAAGGCTGACATCAGGATGTCTTCCTCAATTGCTTCAAGCCCTTCCTCTCTAAAATTAAGTTTATATTTATTTATTATATGTGTGCATACATTGCCACAGCACACATGTGGAGATCAGAGAACAGCTCTGAGGGAGGGAGTGTATTGTCTCCTACTAGGTGGGTTCTGGGAAATGAACTCAGGTTATGAAGCTTAGCTGCAAATGCCTTACCCTCTGAGCTACTCTGTCACAACTTCCACCATATTTCTTGAGACAGGGTTTCCTACTGAACCTGGAACTAGCAGTTAGGGGTAGAGTCCTCCTGTCTTCACGCACCAGAGCAGGGAATATAGCAGTGTGCCACAATGCTTAGCTATTTACATGGCTTTCGGCGATCCGATCTCAGGCCTCATGTTCACACAACTACTTTACCCACTTAGCCATCTGACCAGCCACCAGGTGAGGTTTTTTAAGGGTGGTAAGACATACTCCAAGTAGAAAAGAAGACAGGTACATTTTAACAGGGAATACGTAAAAGGCTGAAGTGGATAGTTCATCATTTGACTGGACTGAGACTTACCTATGAGAATAGGAAGCACATCTCTGTGTATCTGGAGGACATTTCCAGGAAGAACTGAACTGACCATGCATGGTGGTATTATCTAACAAGCTGTAGGCCTAGACAGAATAAAGGGGATGGGAGGAGCCTGCTGCAACAGTCAGCATCTGCTTCTTGGCTTCCGTAGGGGAGCTGCTTTCTGCCATACATTCTTGGCACCTGGATGGTTATACTCTAACCATGGGTCCAGAACCAAAACCCAAAACCTATGCACTCTAGAACTGTGAGCCAAAATGGACAGGAACGTGTCCCAGGGACACAAAGACTAAGACACAAGCTAGAGACCCTAGATCTGGAAGAGCAACATTGTGTGCCCGCCAGGCGATTTCTTCCCCAGCAGCTGGTCAGTGCTCTGACTGCATCAAAATGGTAAAAAGCAAAGGCTGGCATTGTCCAAGATAGGAAAACTCAAGCACTGTAAAATGAATAAGTTTATGAATACAATACCTACTATTGATCAAGACACAGGTAAAATGCCATTCTTTCTGTGACACAGATTCTTAAAATTATCAGTCTTCAAATTCTTAAAATTGTGAGTCGAATCCAGCTCTTTGTACAGAGTTTTCTAATGTCATTAGTAATATAAGCAGCTCACCCGCTTCCATCTCAACACTTGAGTTCAAAGGGAGCATGGTCTCTGTACTAAGTTACAGGTCAGCCAGAGCTACATAGTAAATACCCTATCTCAAAAACAAGCAAACAAAGCATGAAACTAGAGGACAGGAGGGAATGTACCCCAGTTAGAATGCTTGCCTAATGAGCATGAGACCCTGGGTTTGATCCCCAGCACAGCATAATCTGGGTATGGTAGCAACGTGCTTATAATCCCATCACTCTGCAACTGGAGGCACAAGAACTGCAAGTTCAAGGTCATCTTTAGCCACATAACAAGTTCTAGGCCAGCCTGGGATATGAGACCTTGTCTAAAAACAAAACAAATGAAACAAACTGTCTAGAGCAGAACATGGTAATACACAAGCAACCTCAGCACTCTAGAGGTTGAGGCAGGAAGACAAGAGAATCTGGGGCCAGGCTGGGCCAGGTCAGCAAATGCTACATGGTGAGGTCGGAGTCATCCTATTACTGATCTTACCAACTACTGTATAGTGGTATCCAATGAGCAGTCTATAAAAAGGACTGTATCCATGCCCTGAAGAATTTTCAATTAAAGAAATGAAAAGGGAACCAAAAATAATGACTATAAACTGGCATAAACTTAAATAAAACAGTGTATAAATTGTTATGGGAAGGAGCAATAAAAATCAATAAACGAGCTACCTTTATGGACGCCGTTATTATGTAATCCTCACTGAACTCACAAGAAATTATCTCACAGTTTAGAAATTCAGTTTTTCCCCAGTACCTAGAGCCTTGCAGGGGCCAACAAGCTCATTAAGGATTCTGAAGTCAAGAACAAAAGTTTCAGAGAATTACCAGTCATTAGCTCACACAGGGACTAAACTTTTTGGCTTGCATTAGACTACTCAGGTCTTAGATCAGATTTTTCAAATGCAAACATATGCAAAAATATTCTTCAAGCCTTTAGAAACCACTGTAGAAAACTGCCTTGCTTTTATGCTGTCCTTCCCACATGCACACATCACAAAGAAAAGATAATCACTCCATGACTAAGTTATTATGAGTCAAAGAGAAACATTCTGTTTGCTCCTTTAGTATAATGAAAAGATATGGAACATTCAACTATGGGAAGAGAAAATTACAAGCATCTAAAATAAATTCACCTCAAAGAACATTGTGTGCTAAAATCTAGACTCCGAATCCATATGTTCCTACTTTAAAAAATTACCTTGCCTTGGAACCTCATTTTGGTATTTAACAGTAAGTATTCAAAAGTAGGTCAGGATAATTCTCGGTAAAATCAATTATTGATTTTGCATATAACATTATCATTCCAATGGCATTCTTCCTCAGCAATTATTCCAAACTATCCATTGTGCCACATAATTCATTTTCATATTTCAATAGAAGTACACATTCTACTTGTCATAGTTAACTGCTGTCAATTTGGCTTAATGGCCGTGTCCAGGTTCTACAGTAAAACATTATCCTGAATGTTTTCATGATGATGTTCTTGGATACCATTAACATTTAAATCAGTGGCTTCTGAGTAAAACACATTTGCTCTCTACAATGTAGGTATGCCCAGATTATCAACTGAAGACAAAGAGAGACAAAGACAACAGCTGCCCTAGCAAGAGGACTTTAGTTAGTTGCTTTTAAACCTGGACTGCAGCATGAGCTCGCCTTTGGCTCTCCAGCTCTGGTCCACTGGCCAGGTGAGATTTGCTGCCTTCGTAACTACACACGTCAATTCCTTTTTCCTTGTGAATTCAATATACTCTGGAGAAGACATCACCTTTGTCCTTCCAACACTTTGTTTCAAGTAAGAATGCAAATGTGCCACAGATGAATTAGGAAAACATGCTGTCACCTTTCTTTAGAAAACAATACCCTAGAGTTACAACAGAGAAAGTAAGGAATATGGTAGTGATTCCCCAACACAGAAATTTGGCCAGAAAAAAAAATATGATTTATACATTTACCCAAGAGCTAGAAATAGGACAACTGAATAGGAACTACAAGAAAGAAGATTAATAAATAAAATAAAAATGTCAATAAAAATGTTTTTAAAACCAGGTATGATGACAGCACCAAGACTTGGAAGCAGGCAGACCAGGGATTCCAGGCTAGTCTCCGCTATTCAGTGTGGACAAAGAAGAGAGTGGTTTTTAGCATCCTGGCTGTTGGTGATGAAGGAGCTAGCTCGAGATGGCTCAGGTGAAGGCATTTGCTGCCAAGCCTGACAACCTGAATTCAACAGCTGGGACCCATATGAAGAAAGGAGGTTCCTTTCAGCTCTACACACTTGCTGTGGCCCTTGTGTGAACACACAACAATAAATGTAACTAGACATCTTTAAATGGTGCTTTTTCATAAAGACTATGATGAGACTTCCGCAGAGAATTATTATCAAGAGGCTGGGTTAGTTAAGTTACTTTAAAACAGTCAAGTTAGGTAATACTGAGAGGACAGTGCCCAAACAAAGCTGTGAGTGTCTTAGAAGACACTAAAGGTTTTGTTTCCATACCTGAACTGTTTTCTTCCTGTGATGCTTCAAATCAGTCCCAGGACTTTACTGATAGGAGGCAGGCAGCCCTGTAGCCACCATGATCCCATCCATGACCCCATTCTCCAATGCAGTCAACTCCTGTGTCTCCTGCCTGCTTTAGTCTTCTTGTTACTGACAGTTGTGCAGTCTTCCTCCTCTCATTCCGATTTCTAGCTGCTTTCCCTTCCTCTCCATTCCAATGTCATCATCCCTTGCTTTGCGTGTTCTTACGTGCAGGTACGTATACCGAAGCCACAGATGGCCTCTGGTATCATTCATTGGGTGCCATCCACAGGTCTACATTTGTTAGCGTGTAGAAGGGCCTGTCTCTGGCTAGCCAGCAAGCTCTAGGGGGAAAGGCCAGTCTCCACCTCCCCACTGCTGGGATTACAAACACTGGTACCTCTCTCTGGCTTTTGACGTGTTTGTTTGTAAATGCTCAAATGAGGGAAGTATCTAAAACAAAATGTTTTATATAAAGATCTCTATGCAGCTGCACCTACTGAAAGATAACTGTCTACATTTTAATCTTGTGACTGCGAGATCCACAGGTTAGCATCCTCCTAACGCTTACTAGAAATGCAAATTCCAGGCGCTAACCTGAGAAATACTAAATTAGAATCTTTTCCAAATAACCCCATGCAGAAGTCTCGCCTACCAGCCCAGGACTCTGAGTTCAGAGTGGATTACTTTCCCACTGCTGGGATATGGTTCCAGAGGACTATGTAGATGAGGCATGGCAGCCTCGGGCAGACTGGTGTAACAACAGACCACACCTCCTTAGTCACAAGCAGGAAACACAACGTGTGACCGGGAAATGCTGCAAAGCAATGAACTCTCAAACCCTGACCTCCTTCTCCCCACAATGTGACCTCATCCAGCAAGGTGGTGAGCCACCTCCCCTAGCACTTGCAACTGGGGACCAACTGTTCAAATATCTGAGCCTTGGCAGGACGTCCTCATATAAACCACCACACTTTCCAATAAAAATAGAATGTGAACTTTAAGTGACGTGAAGTTTTCAAGGTAAGTTTAATAGATATTTATGTTAACCGCTTCATTATATGATCAAAGAAATTAAGTAACTATTTTTTTATAACTAAGTACTTGAGATGAGAGCTAACTTCGAATGCAGTTAGCTGCCCTTTCAAATGCCCAATCACCACATGTGACATAATGCCTACTAGATTGTTAAGCAAAAATCTTGAACTGTGTTATTAAAAGAGCAGTCCAGTGCTGGAGCAGTGGCTCAGCAGTTAAAAGCAGTGACTGCGGATCCAAAGGACCCTGGTTCAAATCCCTACTACTGCTTGATGGCTCACAGGTGTAAAAACTAAATTTGAAGCTTTGGGTAGATGGGGGGGGGGGCAGGGGCTGGAATATGGAGTGAAAATTAAAATATATATATACTATATATATATACACACACACACACACACACACACACACACACACACACACACAATGAGAGAGAGAGAGAGAGAGAGAGAGAGAGAGAGAGAGAGAGAGCGAGCGAGCGCAGTTCCTCACCAGGTGAACAGGGCCCTCTAAAAATCACTTGAGCTAAGAGCTCACGGTGACCAAGGCAGCAATCATGGAGCTTGCACGGATCTGCACCAGGCGCTCTGCACACATGCTGCAGCTTTGGGTAGTGCTGTCACAGGACCCCTGGGGGAGCAAACACCTGGGTCCCTGACTCCTGTGCCTTCTCTTGGGGCTCTTCTCTTTCTGTTGTTTGTCTTGTCCAACTTCGATGTGATAGTTTGTCTTATCTTATTGTATTTTATTTTGTTGTGTTCTGTTGTTATCTTTTAGAAGCCCAGTCTTTTCTAATAAGGGACAAAAGGGGAGTAGATCTGGATAGGAGGAGGAAGAGAGGCACTGGAACCCTAAGAGGAGAAATTGTATTTAGATTATACTGCATGGGAAAGTAATCTGTGGCTAACACAAAGGGGAAATAAAGTAATATTAAAAAATTTAAATGTTCATGAGCCCAAAGTATTGGTTCAACTAGTATTGCATTATAAGGGTCATTTAGAATATAAGAAGAATAAAAATGAATTCATTCTGTGTTACATAGAGCAACTACATCTAGCGTTATTATAACATTATTAAAAGAAAATAACTCAAGGGCTAAAGAGTTGAAATTTTTATTGAAATGCAAAAGTCAGATTATTTCCGATTGCCTTCCATTCTTTTATGTGTATTCCCTTTTGATATGAGTCAATTTTACTTTAACAGCAGCTAATAAGTGTATCTCCACCAGGTATTAAACTTTTATCAAGTATAGCATTTCTGATGACAAATTATAATTTTTCACTTACCTATTAGTTTCCATATCAAATAATCAACTTTTAGCCTCTTACAGAAAGATTATTTATTTAGCTGCATCAAACACTGTGGTATGAAACTTGAAAATGGGGAAGGGGACTACGGATGTACATACTTGCTTCATAAAAGCACAATATGACCATACAAAAATGTTCTAAACCTACCTTAAAATATGTACTCAACATTTGACCACAGCACTGTAGCACTAAATGAACTTGTCTGTACTTGAACTATTTCCTAATGTCCGAATAGGTCCACCTACATTCAGGAAGCAGACAGCTTCTTATTCTCGACATGAATAATTGATGCGCAGGCCCATGACACTCTGAACAGTATTCTCTGCCGCTGCCCAGGCAGCCCATAACAACAGAATAAGAAAAAGGAAAGAGACTTAACTCTACTTAAGCCAGCTTTCTTAAAACTCAAGAGAACCATACATTGCTTTTCAAGTGGCAATGGAGAAGATTAAATACCATTCTACTTCACAAAAGGAATCTAACTAAAGATCTCCCATATTAAATGGCCCAACATAAATATTAGCCTAGATATTTGCACATGACCCTTAGATTACTAAAAATATGAGATACTCAATGGCATGTTTAGAGGTTCCTTATCTCAATGCCATGTCAGGCTCCCCCTTTTAATCTTATTATTTATTTGTGTATATATTATGACTTCTACATCAGTGTTTTTATGAATCTTCTGAGTGTGTGAACAGGTGGTCTCTGTTTCTTGTGCTTTCTCTCAGGCTCTTTTCCTTTTGTTTGGTCCAATTCTAATGTTACTTTTTGTTTTATTGCATTTAATACTATCCCATAGAAGCCTGTTTGTTTTCTAAGAGAGAAATGGGTGGGAGGGGAAGATCTGGGGAAGCACAGGAAAGGAAAGCTATAATCAGGAGTTATTATGTGAGGAAAAATTGATCTACTATCAAAAAGCATATGGGATATTTATATTTCTTCGGTTATGGCTGGTTTATGATAGAGCAAAATGACCACAACCGTGGAGCTGAGAATAAGTCACAGAAGTCTGGGATGTAGCTGAGCTGGTACAGTGCTTGCTTGGCATGCATAAGGTCTGGATTCAATCCTGTAACATTACAAGCTAAGGAGGAGAGGGAGGCTGTGATCCAGCACACGCAGGAGACAGCAGGGTCAGAAGGTAAAGGGTGGCTCTCAAGGAAGGTTCCAGGCCAACCTTTGATACGTGAATCCTATCTCAAAACAAAGGCGGGGAAGAGAGTGAGGAATAATTATGCCTTCGGTCTTAGCAGTTTTCATCAAGATCTTATCATATGCCCCCACAGTGTGAGTGAGTGAGTGTGTGTGTGTGTGTGTGTGTGTGTGTGTGTGTGTATGTATGTGTCTTATATTCAGTTAAAAACATATATCTGACTTGTGTATCCATTAGATAAAACCACCCTATGAACATGGGCTCCTGCAATTGTCATTTTGGATCCTTTGCATGTCAAAGCTATCTTTCCTTCACTTTGTCTACTTTAGGGAAACAGCTAACTTCCTTCTCTTTTTCTTTTAAGAAAAGACCCGGGTGTAATAACAGTGCTGTCTCCCTTCCAACTCCATTTCCCCGCCTGATTCCTGCCTGCTGGTATCAGTTATGTCGATCATTCCCAACTCCAAAGCTCATTTCTTTCTCTATGGTTATTTCAATGTTTCCATTATTTTCCCATTTCAACAATTTTACAGTTGGTGATAATATCTGCATACATTTATAACTCAAGAAAATTAAAATCGTAGTAAATAAGGAACAAGGGAAATGAAGTGGCTTTGCTTTCATCAACTGAGCATGAAACATATGTTTATGATGAAGCGTTTCCTTCGGCTTTATTTAATGAAAAAAATCTAGAGCTTTGTGTTAATTAAGGCAATGATCAAATTCTTTTTTCCAAATTTTAAATACTAGCTTTTCTAGCTAGATTAAAGTCCTCTAAAGGGCAAATGTTATGAACCTTAAGTAATTTTTACATTAATCTATGATTTCTATTCATATTTATTAAATCTTAAAATACCTAAACTCACAAGATATTACAAATTCATTATGCAAATCTAGGTTAAATGACATTTTTAAAAGCATGAAAACATAATCAACAATGTTGAATATAAACTAGTGCTTACTGCATAGAGGTATATTTTAAAGGCTCATGAGTGACTATAGTGATGAAAAACTTGGATGCTTAAATGCTGCAGAATTTTGACTTTTTATTTACATTATTTGTGTGTGTGCATGCATGTGTGTTCAGACTCAAGCATGACTGTGGCAGGCAGAGGGCAACCTGCTGGAGCTGACTCTCTCCACCCATCGAGTAATCCTGGAGACCAAAGTCCAGACACTAAAGCTGGCAGCAAGCACCCTTACCTTCTGAGTCACCTCACTGTGGGACGGTTAAACCACACCAGGAAGCTTGGGAAGGTAGAGCGGGTCTGAGGCCTGGAGATTTGGTAGGTACACACTGGAGACTAAGGCGACTCCCTGCTCCCTGCCAAAGAAGACTCCCTTCCCAGGCATTCCTCCCTGAAAAATGTATTTAATCTCAGGTCCACCCTGAGGAGTTGGTATGGTATGGTATGGTATGGTATGGCATGGTATGTGTTGTGGATAGCCCTCAGGCTAATTATATTTGATATTAATTCCATTCTCCTGTGAGGGGTTGCAAACAAGGAATGAGTCAGCATGCAGGTGATTTCCTGTAAACCTGCTTCCCACCTTAATTTGTAAAATAAAGGAGAGCAGATGATTGGAGGGGGGGGGAAGGAAGGTGGAGCAGAAGGTTGAGAGAAAAGGAGAAAATGGAAGAGGGAGAGGACAAGGAGGATGAGGAGGAGGAGGAAGAAAAGCGGAGCAGAAGCACATGGGCTGGAGAAACCACAAGTTAAGGGGTCTCATAGATGTGGAAGGTGGTAGTGTAGCGGTAGATCAGCCCAGTATAGACGCTGATATTTGGGTTGGAGATTTACCGCAACAGGTATCCATCCATTTTCCATGATGAACTGTCAATAAACAGTTTAGAACCATGGACTGTCTCAAGATCTGCCATGGGGAGCATGGAGAAGCCATTCAGCTTAATTCTCCCATAGAAGACCTCTCTGTGCTTCCAGTCACCACCGCCCCAAGCTAAGGACAATCACCGCCGCCAAGCTAAGCCGGAGCTCCCCATTCCCCCACCCCCACCCTGTCTGTGGGTCCCCAGCTCTGCTCCCATCTCCTAGTGACTCGGGCCTAGATGTCCAGGAGTTTGGGAGCCTCTGGTCCGGGACCCGTAGTGGGCCTGTGGATTCCGGACACTTTGTTCCCGACTTCTCTGTATGGTTCTCCAGCGGCGGCGGGCGGGGGGCGGGGGGGGCGGTTGTGGAAGGCAGGGAACCCCAGTTTCAGCTTTCTCACATCCCAGACTGTGCTTTCTCACCCCGAGCAGTGTCTAGTGCTTCCCTGAAGCCTGCCTGGTAATGGCGTGGGCGCAGTGCAGTCAAACTTGCCCTGTTTCCCAAAGCGGCCAGCCTTTTAATGAATTTTCTGGTACAATTAATCCTTAATTTAATGTAGTTTTGAAGACTTTGGTAGGTACATATTATTATTTGAGAATATAACCTATGCTTCCTAGGCCAATTAATGAATAAACATTTCCTCTATTACATTCTTATCATTCTTAATTATTTTGTACTAATTTAAGTCAGCATTTATTTTTTAATAAAGGTCATACAAATTATCTGAACCTCATTATTACATTCAGTATAAATTTTCTATTTTCTTCCCTTAAGAAAAAGTTCCCGTATTGTTAGTACTATCCAACAATAATTTTAATAGCTTAAAAAAATAAACACAGCCGGGCGTGGTGGCGCACGCCTTTAATCCCAGCACTCGGGAGGCAGAGGCAGGCAGATTTCTGAGTTCGAGGCCATCCTGGTCTACAGAGTGAGTTCCAGGACAGCCAGGGCTATACAGAAAAACCCTGTCTCAAAAAACCCAAAAAAAAAAAAAAAAAAAAAAGGCAAAAAAATAAACACAATAGACCTTTACTATCTTTAAAAGTAACTTATTTGACTACAAAGGGCTTAGTATTTAAAGTACTTGATTTTTGTTTTCAAATCCACTCTACTCAGACTGATTTTTTTTTTTTTTAATGAAAAGGGAGTTTGACATAAAATCAAGGGGCTGCATTTAACGGAGAAGCATTCTTAAAGAGTGCTATGAATATTAGAAACTAAAATACTGCACCAGGCATCTTCTTGCTTATTACTAATTTGAAAGTTCAAGCCAATGTTAGTTTTATGGGAAAGATGCAAGACTATCATTTTGTGGAGTTCTGGCTGAAAACTCCAAAGAAAATATAAATCCAGAGAGTAGAAAAACTCCTGGTTCTTTGTTTGAGAGAGATTTGTCATTTTTGTTCCCCTTGGTTGATTAAGTCAGAAGCAGAAGCAATGTAGGGAGGAAACCAGTCCCACATGAAAGGAAGTCAGAGGAGAAACGTGCAGCAGGAACGCAGAGGCAGGAACTGAAGCAGAGGCCGCAGACCTTACTCACTGGCCCTGCTCCCCACGGCCTGCTCAGTCTGCTTTATGGCAGCACCTAGGTCTACCAGTCCAGGGATGGCGCTGCCCACAGCGAATGGGCCTCCCCTACGTTGGTCAACAATCAAGATAATGTACCACAAGCCTGCCCAGAGGCCAATCTGGTGGGGGAACTGACTCCAGTCTGTGTTAACAGAAAACTAAGCAGCCCAGATATAACCAGTAAAGACACAGACGTGCTCATGTTCCCTACATGTGGCCATGTGACACTGGTCTACTTCAGGTCTTTTGTCAACAGAAGACATTACCATTTGAAGCACCTTGACTTTAGACCCCTAGGTGAGGAGCCAAAGTAAGTATCTTTGGTTTAAACCAGCCTGTCTCAGACTAAGGAAATCACTAATTGTGTTTTACCTAGATTTTCATGTTTTGAACATGACAGTATTGCCTTTGGAGAACCACAAACCACAAAGAACCAGCTATAATCTCCCTGCAATCCCAATTCTCAGGAGACTGAGGCAAGATAGGAACCTCTTACATTTGAGGCCAACATGAGTTACATAGTGGGTTCTTGTCCAGCCGGGGCTACAATGTAATACCATGTCTCAAATTTTAAGAGAGGCAAAACAAAACCACAGGGCTTAGTCTTCCTGAGTGGATGAATGGCATCGTCAGGGTGCCGAACATCCTCTTACTCTGAGTTACTTGTCTTCCATCACCTGAGTGCCAAGGTACTATCAAGACTATACGATAGTTCAGTAGTCTCCATAACTGCTGGTACCTTGATTAATTAATATAGAATATATATTATTCCTCTAAACACACTTACCTAAGGTGAAATTTAGCTTATAATTAAGAGATTAGCAATAACTAATAACAAAACAGAATAGTTAAAGCAAAAGATATATCAACGTGCTCTTATTCTCTCACAGTATCTTGCTGTTTACCCCTCTCCTTCTCTCTCTCTCTCTCCTTCTCTCTCTCTCTCTCTCTCTCTCTCTCTCTCTCTCTCTCGTGATGACAGATAGAACATTGCCTATATGGCAAGATAAAGTGAGGCTTAGCACTATCTGGCACAATACACTGTGATCCATCAGATCACGTTTCTGTTCACGTTCCCACCCACAAATTTAATGTCCTTTCTATTTTGTCACCTACTCCTCTCTAGCTTAGTTTAAGGTCTAACAGCACAACTAGCATTAAGTCTTTCCTTCTCCATAGCTTATGGGTGAAAAACAAGGTTGGTTGTTTCCACGGACCTTTGTAATAACGGCATACATTTTTTTTCTTTCTGTTCAGTGAGAACCCCTCCCTTTTCATCTAAAGGGGATACTTGGTGGGCTCTCTTTAGCATCATCAAATGGCAAACATTACCACTTTTGAGTTGGGGGCCATTACTAAGTAACATAAAGGCCATTTGAGGACAAGTAAGAAGATACTACCAGGGTCAACCTTTCAGAGAAGTTGACCTGACACAGCACTGAAAACTGAGGCAGCTCCTGAAGGCCAAGCGGCGGAAGCACACAGCACATGGGTGACTCTGTGTCAGGAGGAATGGAGCCATACCTTGTAATGCTGACATGAGTGCTAAGCACTCTCAAAGTTACAGGTTCTTTACTTAGAGAGCTTTCATATTTGTGCCCCTTAACCAACAGCAACTAGATCTGCTAATAATGAAGATTCTTACACATGACTGAGGACATCAGTTAACTTCACTCAATGACGTAACCGTATCGTACTAGAGCTTCACGTGGTCTTTACCGACAACAACTCAGTGTCGGAATGATCGCTATAAAATCAAATAAAATCTAAAAATCCTAAGAATTTTACTGTGGGTCACTGTGACATGAAAGGTCAATTTTTACAAGTACCTGCTGGATCCTTTTGATAGAGGTCAGTCTTCCTTTATTTGTAGGATGTTTATCTTCTGTATTGCTTTCTTTGACTGGTTTGTCTTTAGGACTCTAATTACATCACCTTTACAGAAATGATACTGATCTATCTTTGATATTAATCATGTCTTCTCTGATTCATTCTTTTTTTATTTTTTAATTTCAACCTTTTCTTTCCCATATTTTCAGCCACATTTAATTTACTATAAATTTCTTAAGTGCTTGTCACGTTCTTTCATTTCTTCTGGTCAACCCTAACTTTACATCTTCCTGGCCTTTACACACTTAGGTTTTAAAGTTTCTGACTCGGTTTTTCCTTTTTATGTTTTCAAAAGCTTACCTAATGATATTAGTAAAAGTTACAGTGGGTTGTTTGTTTTTGGTAACTGCTTCATAAATCGTTTTTATTGGGAAAAAGAATGTTTTTGGTAGCTAAGATATTTGGGTTTTGTTTGTTTTCTGCTTTCTTCTTTATATACCTCAGCAGAAATCTTGATTCAATGAGTAATTGAATACAACTTAAATACAGTAATGGTAAAGACCTGAGATGAATACCTAGACTTTCTTTCAAAACCTCTCACGTCTAACCAACCAAAAGGACTTAGTGTGTGTGATAGTTACTTGTCACGGACAACTTGACTGAATTTGCAATGATCAAGGAAGCTCAGAGGAACACCCCTTGCTATCTGAGAGGGTGCTTCAAGAGACAACAGAGCCAGGGTGAGAAGACACATTCTGGATGTGGGTAGCATCACCCCATGGGCTAAGTGGGAGTCAGACAGAAGAAAGGTGGGGGAAAGAAAAAGCTAGCTCAGCGTGCGTGCTTCCCCTCTCCTCCGTCCCCAGTCCTGCCCTGCTTCCCTTCCTGCTGCTGGCCCTCCCGACTGCTTGGCTTTTCATGCTTACATCACTGTGCTTCCTCTTTCTCCTCCTCCTCCTCCTCTTCCTCTTCCTCTTCATGATGGACTGGACCTTCTGATTCAAAAAAAATCAACTTTCCCTCTCTTGTTTCTGGCTGGTATTATGGTCATGGTTAACACAAAATTAATTAGTATTGCATGTCTTATAATCTTGTGCTATTCTTATTTCTATAGTCACTTAACTTCTTCTTGGTTCTTGCATTTCACCAGGCATCCAAGAGTTTCGAGTAACTCCTTCACTCCCCATAATAGTCCTCTTGATTGGCACGTGAGATCTGTGTGCCACCTTTGTCACAGGACCTTGCATATATCACTTGCATGCTCAAGTGATTCTTCAACCTGAAGCTCCTCCCCCCTCCAGCCTTTAACTGGAGCCACAAGCAAGCACCACTAAGCTTGGTTTCCCATGAACTTTTAAACAGCCAGTACTGCAATCTAGCCCAAGACAAAGGTCTAAAAAATGCCCTACCCAGTCTGGAGTTTCCTCTCTGAAGAAAAAGGAAATGGTGGTTCTCACCCTAGGGTGCATGGTTTCCTGTTCTGTTCTTACTGGGTAGTTTATGCAGTCTTGGCAAAAATCTCTCTAGAAAGTATCTTTAACTGAGTAAGCTACGCTTTTTTTTTTCTCCTAATAATGTGAAACCTATCTCCTAGTTTTGATGAAGGCACAGATATGTTTAATTGGTTTATCTTATTTCCTAAGTGAGCTGCATGGAGTTTTAACGACCATTATTAGGTGGAGGTCTTAAAGACTCACTTCATCAGAACTACCATGGCTTTTTACCTGACTTCTTTAGTTTAGCTGAGATGGTCATACATTACCTTTTTCTTTTGTTCTTTCCTACACTGATGTATGTGCACATATGCATGCCTTGTGCCCACAGAGGTCAGAAGAACTGGATCACATGAAACTGGAGTTTAGGGTGGTTATGAGGCCCATGTGAATGCTGGGAGCTGCATATGGGTCCTCTGCAGGAGCAACAAGTGCTTCTGTTTGAGGAGTCACCTCTTTAGCCCTCTTTCACATGTTCTTTTCTTTTCTTTTTTTTTTTTTTAAATGTGGGATGGTCTTTGAGGCTGTCAGATTCCCTGGAAGTAGAGTTTAGACAGTTGTGAGCTGCCATGTGATTGCTGGGAATTGAACTCAGGACCTCTGGAAGAGCAGATACTACTCTTAACTGCTGAGCCATCTCTCCAGCCCCTCACATATTCTTAAATGCTCTATTTCTTTGGTTAAAACAAAACAAAACAAAAAAAACCTATAGTATATCATTAGTATTAGCCATAAACATATAGCAAGCCATGGAAACAACAACTAAGAAATATAACATAAATAAAAATAAACAACTGAATTTAGCCTGCACAGAAAACAACTTCTATTTCTGCATTTGATAATGGGGAAGAAAAAAAGAGTGAAATTTATTCTAGACAATGCTATGAAAAAGTTAAACAATACTTTTTTTTCCATTTCTCCACATAGCAGCACATCATTAAGAGTAGATTTAGTGAAGCTTCTGATATCTGGTTTTTCAGTCCCTTATACAGAAGCAAGTTTTGCTACTACTAAAGGCATAGCACAGGCGAAGACTAACAAGACACACACATTCAGAGAAGTTGCATGAACAACTTGTACACAAAAGTACGTGCTTAGAATTACAGCCAGGTGGAAGTTTAAAAACAGTAGAATGAGCTGCAGGACACCTCTGGATCCTCTAGTAGTTTCTCTTGCAAGGTGACCGAGACCCCAAAATATTTGGATACCACAGGCTATTCACTGTTTTAAATTCCCAAATGAGAATGAAACACTGTAACCATACTAGAACTCAGCAAACACTTGCTGAAAGTCATGTAGCTATAAGCAGAATCAAATGAAACCAGAACAAACAGCCTGATTTCTTGGCTGGTGGCCTTCCTGTATTTACTAAAAATATTTAAAAAGTGAGATCAAAGCGTTTATATGAGTGAATGTTGTTAATTTAGATCAGAGATTTATACAGAGTACTTGCTTAAGCAAAATGTACTCCAGTGAGCATTCAAGTCTTCTAATTCTTACCTTTAAAAATTGACGTAGGTACTAAACCAATGAAGGGTGGGGCAAGCAAGAAGAAATCCACAACAAGGTGAAAAAAAAAATTCCGATGTCAGTAGCATGAAATAGCCAGTCAATAGAGTATTGTCCTCTACCTAACAGCTACTAACCATGTAAGCTACAATAAAGACTGGCCTGGCAAGATGAGATATGCCCAAGGTGGGAATATTGGCACAAAGGATATCAGGGGTAAACAAGTGCTGTCTGCTTAGATTTATGCCTGATACATAGAAGAGAACCTATGTGTGGAACTGTTAACTGACTTTAGAACTCAATACTGTGGGCCTCCTTGGCCCCAGCAGTGAACCTACTAGTGTTTTGCTAAACTGACTTAGTATCAAGCTCTCATTCCTCACCAAAGCAGTTTCTCTGTACAGCAAACGGTGTTTAATGCAGAAACTCACAACTGGCCAAAGCACAGAAATCAAGTGACTGTGGGATCCTTAGAGACCAATGGGACATGTGTGTTACTTCCTGTCCACCACAGCTCAGGGAACACTGGGAAGGAGAGGGCAGAAATGTTTCAGTGTCATAGGTTGGGAAGGACACAACAGGACTGATGTATTCAGGAACTCAAGGCACTGTGGTTACCTGCACAAGACCTGCTCAAGATCTTGCCAGCCAACATTCCAGAATGGAAGAAGAAAGGCTCACAAGCTCCAAGCCCTAGCTGAGAAGCTATGGGTAATTCATGGTCACTAGGGAAGGGAGAGTCAGTTTTCTTTATGGGTATATTTCCTGGTAGGTGGGAAACACTCCGGTGGACAGCCCCCCACCAATATGTATATGGATACTACAAAGTTGACTCCATCATTAAATTAAATGAAGATATGAAGTTGGGGGAGGATGTACCCTGCAGAAGTTAGGGGGAGGAACAGGGGTGAAAATGATCAAAATACATTGTATGGATGTGCAAAATTCTCCAAGAATTAATAAAAGGGAGCCCGGGATGGTGGTGTATAGTATTTAGAAAGCAGAGATAGTCAGATATTCAAATTCCAGGACAGCCATGACTGTTAGTGTGACCCTGTCTCAGCATTCTGTGAAAGAGGGTAAAATGGCGGCAAAGGTGTCTGAAAAGGTCACATGGATTCATACTAGTTATTTACCTAACATTACACACAGTACACATAGATATATATATAATTTAAATGGGATTATCTCACCTGGTGTGGCAATGCTTATCCCCCACCCCTAAGCCATACACTATTTAACAAACCCCCCCAGGATCAGACATGAGAAGCTCTGTATGAGCTGTTTGTCAGAGGAGTCCAAGAGACTCCCAAAACATTACAAGGTATTGTTCTTGTTGCCTCCTGGAGAATGAAGGTAAGTTCTTACTGCTAACGATACCATGTGCTTTGGGCACAGAACCCAGAGGATCTGAGCCTTATCTAACCTGAAAGCCTCTTCCCTGAGAGCCAGCTTTCATGGTACCAGAAGTTGCACGAAGGCTTCCAAGGGCAGGGAAGTCTACAACAGTCCTACACATTATGATGCTGATGGCCGGCATAGCATGATGACCCTAAAGGTATAATATAGTGACCAACTGCTCTCTAACTGGACTTAAGGCTTTCTCAACAATTGGGAAATCAATCACACCTTATACTGGAAGACTAACCAACTTCTTGGGGCTGGTGAAGTCATAAATCTGAAAGAACCTACAGCCACCACTTTTCTAAACTAGACTAATTCCTAAATGCCTTCTAAACATTTATTCTTAGCCAGGCGTGGTGGTGCACGCCATTAATCCCAGCACTTGGGAGGCAGAGGCAGGCGGATTTCTGAGTTCGAGGTCAGCCTGGTCTACAAAGTTCCAGGACAGCCAGGGCTACACAGGGAAACCCTGTCTTCAAACAAACAAACAAATAAATATTTATTCTTATTCTCACAAATAAGTGCAGCTTTAATGTCTCAAAAAAAAAAAAAGGCTTCTCTTTGCATAGATGGACACCATCATAAAAAATCACAACCAATAGTCAGAAAAACAAATGAAGGTGTGATGCCCAGCCTCAGCTGACTGACCTAAAACACAACTCCTGCAACCAAAGGCTCAGGGAACACAGTGGAAGAGGGAGCAGAAAGACTCTAGGGGCCATAGAAGCAGGAGTCTGCTGTGAGACTGTGTGTCTCCTAGAAATGTCACGATGCTACACCCACCATGTCTCAGCAACATGGCTGCCCAAACAAGACCTGAACAAGACAACACCAACAGGACAACACCAACAGATCTGCTAACATGGAAAAGGAAAACCTCACAGGGCCCTAAACCTAGACATAGAACTAGGGGCAACTAAGGAATGCTGAAAACAGGAGAAATAGTCTCCCCACAGGGTAGAGCCTCCATTTTATTAACCAACACCAAGGGATCAGCCCTGAAATCAGATACAACCAAGTAGCATACAGACAAGACATGTTTTATCTCTATATTTCAGAACGAATGTGAGAGAGCAGGGGGGAGAGGGGAGAGCTGAAGGAGGGAAAGGGAAAGGAAAGAATGATGTAATTATATTTTAATTGGAAAAACATAATTTGAAAATGTCTTTTTTAAAATCTAATTTCAGATATTTTTCAGGTATTTATAATATGCAGTTCAAATATTCCAGAGTCACACTGTACATACTTCAAAATGATATTTTCTTCAGTAATATGCTTTCTAATGACAGATGTAACTTTTAAGCCAAATACTGAACATCTGTAAGAACTGCTTTCTCCATCAAAAATTTTCGGTAGTGTGAGAAACGAAAGCATTTATAGGTTTTGCCTTAGACTGCTAACGAAACACGTTTTCACCATCGTCCTGAGAAGCCTTCTGTTCGTATTCTGTTGGTTTTGTCAAACACTTTATGGGTATATAACCTCAAGAGTTTGCGCTACACATTCTAAGACCATTTTCAATAAATAAGTTCAAACAAGTCAACGTGCAAGTTTCTAATTTGATCCTACAATCATACATGACAATATTTCTTGAACCTTTAACTTTTAACAAGTGTGGGTGACCAGCACCCAGGGTATACTGAGGCAGGCAGCTATAGGCGGTGGTGATTGTGGGGGCAAAAGTTGCAACTGCAGGGCAAACGTTGCTTACTATCTGGCAATTTTCTCTTGGGCCACCAGCTTGTGGTAACTAACTCCTGCTGACAGCAGCAGTGGATTAAGAAAAAAAGGCTTAGATACTTGGCTCTTTTCTCTCTGGCTCAAGGGCTCCTCTCCAACCAGGTGAGAGGCTCAGAGGTGGTTAACTCTTTGTGAACCAGAAAGAAAAGAAAAAAAGAAGAGAGAAAGGAAAAGAAAGTCAGCCATGCCAAATAATAATAATAATAAATAAAAACCAAAAATCAAAACAAACAAATCCACTCACTCCCTCTGTTTGAAGCAAAAAAGAAGCTCCAACAAATCTTTATTTCTGTTCTCAATATGAATACTTTCTCTAAAAATTACCTCATAGGACTAACAGAACCATTACAACAGGATAATTGACTACATGATTTTTCTAAACATTCTTATATTCAATAAGTTCATAGGAAATTAAGCCAATAGTTCACATCATAAGGGTTAAGGAATTATGACAGCAATGTTTACATGTCTTCCTATTAAGACTAGTATCTAACAAATCATTCATTATCTATCTCCTAGATCCGTAAGTTCATTATAAGCTTAAAGAAATAATTTTTATGGCACAAGTTAGCAGTTTTATAGAGGCAAATCATCTGCCTTGTATCTTATTAGTTTTGTATGGATAAACTAGCCCACCGTTTATCTTTCTGTCCTTATACCTACAAAACATTGTCTATTCCAAGTTTATGAATTTTAGTTACCAGATAATTGCCTTGTTTTTAACCTAGAAGGAATGTTTTCCTTGATAGCATTTGTTCTAAGCCTGCTTTCTTATCCTAGAATAATTAGCTTGTGTAACATAATTACATAACTCCATTTGCAGCTTTTATTCTACTAGGGGCTTGATATTTTATCAATTTAGCAATTCTACAAAATCATTATCAGGAATTATGAAATCATCAATTCATCTACACAGCATTACTATATGAAAGTACATCTTCATATTGATTCTGCAGGAAATCTGCCCAATAGGATGGGACAATGCCCAGGAATCATTAGGCTACGTAATAGTGATGGGAAAGGCATATCAGCAGCGAGAAGCAATCCTGGGATGAAGTCTCTGAGGACCCTGCATCTCAGAGCTCACCCATCACATTCATGCAAAAAGGTGGGCCATCTCCAGAAAACTCACTCGCTTGCCTTAGCCTTTCCTAGATGGCTTCTGACAAACAAGGGCTATAACCTTTGCTTCCCTTAGCCACTTTCTTCCTCAACTCCGCTTTTCATGGTTTTCAGAGGAAGACTCACACTTTCCACATGTTACCAAGGAAACCATCTTTATATCGCTCAGTTTCTAAAGCTAATGGTTTCCTTTAAAAAATTCTTTTTTCCTCCCCCAAATGAACAGAGAGAGAAAGAGAAAATGAGCTGACAATGGGAAACAAGGGAAAGCTGTAACACTACAACTCTTCAGCAACAACAACAGACGGTCCTCAGTTTCCTTAGAGAAGTAAGCTATTATGTAAAGCTGCCTACATCAGCACTTGTAAAATCGGGTCACCGTGTTCTTTCTGGTTCCTTAGACCAGCGCTATTCAAAAGAACGTTCCATGGTTATGGCAATCTTTCACACCTGTGAACGTCCCAAGGCATCCGCTGGCAGGCAGGCTACTGAAAAACAAGCAGGAAGCTCATTGCAAGTTTTGCTTACTTTCACTAAGCATGATGAATATCCATGCTCCTTCCTCCTGTGGTGAGAGCAGAGAAGTAGAGATTTCCTTCCTTTCTTTTTTTTTTTTCTTTACCATCTTGAGTACTGTACAAATATTCTCACTGAGTAACCTCTGTATTAAACTCAGAGTTACAGTATCAAAAGGAAAGGTAACTGCAACTCAACGTTAGAGTATAATTCAGAGTATGAAGCTGAAATGCCCTACAGACTCACGTGTGGAAGCTGCCTGTCCACTAGCTGGCAATGCTATGGGGAGATGCTAGAAACCTGTAGAGTCAGTACTGGCTAGAGGAGGTCAACTACGAAGGGTTTTCCTTCAGAGGTCCCAGTGCCTTCCTGTCCCTACTTCCTGGTTGCTAGTCACTGAACAAGTCTGCCCTGCCACTACTGCCAGGATGGACTGACACAGGGAACCAAAACAAGTCTTTTTTCCTCCAAGTTGTTCTTGTCAGTGGCAGGTGAATTACAGGATAGCTTCAAAATGTGCTCTTTATGATGAGGTAGAAGCATGGCTGTAATCGATTAATTCATATTTTTCTAGGCAGCTTAATGAAAACTACAGTAAAAAAGAAAGATCACCTCTAAGTGCTTGAAATTGAAACGGTAACAAGATATTCTTTTCTGAACTCTTCAAAGGCTACATAGTCGGTCCATGAGGAGAATAGAATAATCATATACAAATATAGTACAACGAAGTATGGCTATGGAAACAACTGAAGATCATTTTATACATTCGAGTCAAACCCACTCACTATGATAATATAGAAATTAGTGAGTAGAAATCCGTTATTATCAAATGCACTAATGTATTGTGATAGTCAGTGAAGAATGACCTGATTTTTCTTTGGAATTATTTCCTAGACAGTGAACATCAAGCCTGGCCCTAGGTTTTGAGAAATGTTTATTATGACTGCTGATGGTCCCTCCAATGTAATCTATACATAAATACATAATCTTAAAATAAGACTCTTTTAAAAGCTAAAAGAGAAGTGCTACAAAGAACAATGTTAAATATTTCAAGCCCCCTTTAGTTTCTCCTGTCTTCTCCTCACATAAACAGTTTTAGTCTCTTGTATTTTGCTGTTATAAAAGCTCTAATGTAGGTGTCATAGGGAAAAAGTCAGAATGGCTCCTGTGTGGGGCTGGTATAAATGTCAGCCTGACCAATCAACTTCTCTTTTCTTTGCCCATCAGTTGGGCTTTGAGTACTTTTGGGAGGAGGCTGGGTGGGCGGAGAGAACACTGCAAACAATTTCAGCATTCAAGAAAGAGATCCAAAAGCATACAAGCTATGTGAATACAAGTTATGTGCCTGGCTATGCACCGATTTCTAAACAATGCGGACTTGATCCATTCTTGGTTTGGATATTTGAATAAACAATGAAACTTACTATTCTGAGCCAAGGCTTGAAGCAGACAATCCAAGCATCCTTCCAGACTGCCCTCTGTCCTGTCAGCAGCTGTTATCTTCAGCTTCTTTAAAGTGTCACTGAGGTTATCTGTTTACAGAGAGAGAAAATCAGAACCCTTGATATTTGAACCATGGTAGAAGGTAAACAGTTGCTACTAGCATGCAAAGTTCCCACTGGGCAGAATTAGCCTCAAAGACACTCCAAGTGGCCCTGAGTTACTGCAAAATATGTAAAACTGTCCACTTAAGTCAAATATGAACTAGTAACTCCATATATAAGATATAAGATATCACAAACAGTACAGATTATCCGTGACTCTTTTCCATTATGCCTTACTGAAGAAACGAAATACACGCAAAAAAATTAAGTGATAAAAGCAGTTTGACAAATTATGTTTGCTTTTCTGTTTCCCTTCTGTTTTCTAATTTTACATTTATTAAGTTCTATTCTTTTCTTTTACATTTACTTATTAAATGTGTGTGTGTGTGTGTCTGTGTACGTGTATACAAGTACACTCATGCCAGGCACCTGTGTGGTCTTGAAGAGGTAAGTTTTCTCCTTCTACCCTAACCCTCTCAGGGACTAAACTCAGGTTGTCAGGTTCAAAGGCGAGCACCAGTAACTCGCTAGCTCTGTACCCTCGTAAAGACAGAAAATAAAAAGTGAAGGTTTAGAAAAGTTTCAGCCATTTCAAATAATGTTAAATGTGATACAAAACCCATTTTATCTCTACCATTTGAAAAATGCTTCATAGAGTATTTACTGATTGCTTTAAAAAGCAAAACATTCGGAGTTAGAATGTCACGCTCTGCACCTGAATTCTAAGTTGACTGCCCTAGACCATGGAGTCTACAAATTTGAAATTTTATTGGGACTTACCAAAGAACTTTTGTTTACAGTAATTTTATTTAAAATACAAAAACAAGAACTAAGACTTTTAAGGCTTTATTTTGTAAGTAATCTAAACATGCACTTTAAGTGAAAAAAAAATAGTAGTATAAAAAACCAAAACTACAAAGAGTGGCACTGTCTTTACAGGCTCAATGTGCGGCTCATCAGAGGCTGGCAGCATCACCGGATCTCCTACATGCAGTCTTCTATAGTGTGTTGTCTTCACTAAGTACTTGCAGAAACACCATGTCTTGCATGTACAGTTGAAAAGCCAGTATTTTATGCCCCTTTCAGATAACTGTGGATATGCTGTGACAGAACATTCAGGTTGCATTTCATCAACAGCTGCCACGTGAAATCAGAACCAATACCCTTGATCATTTCCAACTATTATATTAAATCTGTTGGTCTCTTATCCATTAAATCTTTCGTGTAAACAAGGTGCATATATTTCTGCATTAGTCATTTAAAAGCATTACTCACTGAGTTATGCTTCTCTCCAGATGCTCACAGACTTTACTGTTTCAAATTATTAAATTTATTACATCACCTCCAATCTTATTGTTAAGCAAGTATATTAAATATTGGGAAGCTATCAATGTATTAAATTTGATTTAAGCTTCCCAAAGATTTAATTTTACTTTGCCAATGACAAATACAGCTAGTTTTTTTCCTCTTTAAGTGACAAACTATTTATCAGTGAGAAAGTAGACACATTAGAGACCAGCAGCTCCTTCTAGTTTAAAGGAAGAGACAGGGTCTCCACAGGCCAGGATTTCCGACCACTCACGACTATGCCCATTCTGCACACCCAGGGTTCACGACAGAAGAGGCTTATGTGAAGGTCATTTCCTCTTGCAGAACATCTATCATGTACCCTGCTTTGAAAAGATGTTTCTCCTAGGGCAGGAGAAACAGCACTGCATTAAGAGTTAAGAGCATTGCCTGTTCTTGCAGAGGATCCAGGTTTGGTTCCCAGCACCCACATGGTAGCTCACAAAAGCCTGTTAACTCCAGGCCCAGGGCATCTAAATCCCTCTTCTGGCCTCCAAAGGCTCTAGGTATACATATGGGACACAGATATACACACAGACAAAACACCCATACACATAAGATGATAAAAGCCTACTCTATCATGAACGTGCTTAAAGCTTTTTTAAGGTACAATCTGACTGATGTATACTAAAACATCAGCAGTCTCTCTTAACTCATAACTACTATGTGACTGTACCAATTTCAGTGAAGGTGCTTTATATGCTATAAACATTTGTTTGCATGCTCTCCTAACCCCGAGTGTGTGTGTGTGTGTGTGTGCGTGTGCGTGTGTGTGTTCCAGTGTATTTGAATGTGCATGACTGTGCTGGGGAATCCAACCTAAGGCCTATACAGTCTTCCACCACTCAGCTAAGACTCTAGCCCAATGGTATACATTTTCACCAAGTTTCGTACATGGCAAGTTTATAGTAATTCTAAAAGTATGGAATCCCTATTTTACAGAGGATGATGCACCCTATGGGAAAGGTTAATTTAAAACATTTATATCAAGACGTTAAAGAAAATTTAACAAGCTCTAGTTCAGTGGTTCTCAATTTTCCTAATGTTTCCACCCTTTAATACAGTTCCTCGTACTATGCTGATCACCAACCATAACCATATTCTCATTGCTACTTCATAACTATGGTTCTGCTACTGTTATGATCATAATGTAAATATCTGATATGTGACCCCCAGAGGGGTTGAGACCCAGAGGCTGTGAATTGCTGCTCTGGTTAGCACCCAGATTTTCTTTTGACCTGTGGGTCCTACTGTTCCCAACACTAAGCGAGTATTTAAAAGTTGTTATATTAGATTGTAATAGATAACACGTTGAAAATAACTCTCTAAATATAATATCTCTTAACTGAGTAAAAACGGGGCTTTTGTTTTCTTTTGTTTGGAGTCCCACTAAGTAGCCCTAGGTAGCCTTGACATTACTATGTAGCCCAAGCTGGCCTTGAGATAAGAAAGATCTCCTTGCCTCTGTCTTCCCGTGCTAGGATTAAAGGTATGTACCACTGTGCCTACCCAGTAAAAATGGATTTAAAGAAATAGCTCAGAATTACAAAACAAAGCCATGCAGTAAAGCCATGCTGTAAAGCCATGCAGTATGCTGTAAGAGTCACTCAGTAAACACTGATTTTCTGATTTAACTGATCATGACTACAAATATTAATGTTCCTGCTTCAATCCAGTCTGCTACCTATTTTACAATTAGAACAAACTAAGAAATCCAACAACTAAACACACAGCTTTCTCTCCAAATGTATTCTCCAGACCTGCTCTGTACAGATCCCTGGCTGCCCAACTCCACAGTTCTCTTGATGACTTCCTTCATTTTTATGTTCACTGACATGCTTGACATCTCTCTCATCAAGTTCCTCTGAGCATGTCATCATGACCCCAGAGGCCATCCCTGCCCATCATCCCCTCAGAGGCCATCCCTGCCCATCATCACCTTAGAGGTCATCTCTGCCCATCATCATCACCTCAGAGGTCATCCCTGCCATCATCACCTCAGAAGTCATCCCTGCCCATCATCATCACCTCAGAAGCCATCCCTGTCCGTCATCATCACCTCAGAGGTCATCCCTGTCCATCATCAGCACCTCAGAGGTCATCCCTGTCCATCACCATCACCTCAGAGGTCATCTCTGCCCATCATCATCTTACAGAGGTCATCTCTGCCATCATCATCACCTCAGAGGTCATCTCTGCCCATCATTACCTTACAGAGGTCATCCCTGCCCATCATCATCACCTCAGAGGTCATCCCTGTCCATCATCATCACCTCAGAGGTCATCCCTGTCCATCACCATCACCTCAGAGGTCATCTCTGCCCATCATCATTATCTTACAGAGGTCATCCCTGCCCATCATCATCACCTTACAGAGGTCATCCCTTCCCATCATCACCTCAGAGGTCATCCCTGCCATCATCACCTCAGAGAACATCCCTGCCATTATCACCTCAGAGAACATCCCTGCCATTATCACCCAGAGGCTATCCCTGCCCATCATCATCATCACCCAGAGGTCATCCCTGCCATCATCACCCAGGGGCCACCCCTGGCCAGGCTCATGTCTTCTCCCTGCAGGGTCCTTTTAAATAAATGCCCCACCTCCCACTTTCTCGACTGTTAAAACATCCTCTCCAGTACACTGGACCAGCAACTTGTTTGTTAGGTAACGTGCTATACTTGTCAGTCAGCATAAAGAAGGCACACACTCCTATTTCTAGAAAGCTATCTAGTTCCTGACTTTTGTCTCACATACTTAAAAGTTACAGTGTACAACAGGAAAGGTAAATGATGCTAGTAAATCCACGTTATCAGAAATACAGTATCTTATCATTTAAAATCAGAAGAGAACAATAAGACCAATTTAAGAATTTGGGGGTTTCTCTGCCATTCGGTATTCCTCAGGTGAGAATTCTTTGTTCAGTTCTGAGCCCCATTTTTTAATGGGGTTATTTGATTTTCTGAAGTCCACCTTCTTGAGTTCTTTATATATGTTGGATATTAGTCCCCTATCTGATTTAGGATAGGTGAAGATCCTTTCCCAATCTGTTGGTGGTCTTTTTGTCTTATTGACGGTGTCTTTTGCCTTGCAGAAACTTTGGAGTTTCATTAGGTCCCATTTGTCAATTCTCGATCTTACAGCACAAGCCATTGCTGTTCTGTTCAGGAATTTTTCCCCTGTGCCCATGTCTTCAAGGCTTTTCCCCACTTTCTCCTCTATAAGTTTCAGTGTCTCTGGTTTTATGTGAAGTTCCTTGATCCACTTAGATTTGACCTTAGTACAAGGAGATAAGTATGGATCGATTTGCATTCTTCTACATGATAACAACCAGTTGTGCCAGCACCAATTGGGCTCCCAATGGAGGAGCTAGAGAAAGTACCCAAGGAGCTAAAGGGATCTGCAGCCCTATAGGTGGAACAACATTATGAACTAACCAGTACCCCGGAGCTCTTGACTCTAGCTGCATATGTATCAAAAGATGGCCTAGTCGGCCATCACTGGCAAGAGAGGCCCATTGGACATGCAAACTTTATATGCCCCAGTACAGGGGAATGCCAGGGTCAAAAAGGGGGAGTGGGTGGGTAGGGGAGTGGGGGTGGTGGTATGGGGGACCTTTTGGTATAGCATGGAAATGTAAATGAGCTAAATACCTAATAAAAAATGAAAAAAATAATAAAATAAAATAAAATAAAATAAAAAGAATTTGGGGGTTTGAGCTTTTTAGTATTTATTTTACTTTTAATTATACACTAGTGATGCATGCATGTTTGGGGTGGGATGCCCCTGAAGGCCAGAACAGGGGGAGTCAGATCTTTTGGAACTGGAATGACAGGCCAACTGGAGTGGGAGCCACTAGATTTAGATGCTGAGATCTGAACTCAGGTCCTCTGCAAGAGCAGTAAGCACTCTTAAACACCGAGTCATTCTCTCAAGCATCATGCTTTGCTTTGTTGAGATAGGTCACACTATATATCACATGTTGGTACAGAATGTCATCTTCCTGCCTCAGCCAACTAAATGCTGGTTATGGTAAGCATCACCAATTTTGGCACAATGTAAGCATTTGAAGACATAAAGTAACTAAACTCCTCACAGGAAAATCTGTTTGTTTAAGAACTAATTAAAGCCAGGTGTAGTGGTGTATGCCTTTAATCCCAACACTTGGGAGCTAGAGATGGATCTATGAGTTCTAGGCCAGCCTGGTCTACATGGAGAGTTCCAGGACACCCTGGACTACACAGAGAGGCTCTGTCAAACAAACAAACAAACAAACAAACAAACAAACAAACAAACCTAATTAATTAAAAAAATTCAGAAATAACTATTGCCCTATAGTAATGTGAAAACATTTTAGGAAAAACTCACTAAACGCTTCATCCAGATTCTCACCCTAGGGTTTTGACCCCAGCGCTGTATCAACTCTCCTGCATATCAGATATTTACATTACAACTCATAACAGTAGCAAAACCACAGTTATGAAGTAGTAAAGAAACAATTTTATGGTGGGGGCGGGGGCGAACTGTGTTAAAGGGTTGCAGCACTGGGAAGGCTGAGAACCACTGATCCAGTGGCAGCCAAAGCTAAACTAGATTCCTTAGCACTTTAATAAATTAAGGTCAATACCTGAGAAAATCTTATTGTGAATCCATTTATACAACTGTGTTAAAATGTTTCACATCAGGATTTAAGTAGCTAGTACATGAATACATCTGTCAAAGCTCACCTAATAGTATTTTAAAACTGTACATCTGAGTACACGTGAGTTATCTCTCAGTTTTACAAGCACATATTGGAAAATAAAATGATTAGGCCAACAACTTTTTTCCTACTGGCCTCGAGACTCCTAATGGAGCATTATCTATCACAGTGACACCTCCAGCCATCTTTGCCTCCTCACTTGGCAGCTACCTTCATCCCCTTCGCTCCCTGGACAGGAATAACTGATGAGGTTAATATACTGAGAAGAGCCAGGAGCAGTGCTATGCACTGTAGGCCCAGCTAACTGGGAGGCTAAGATGAGAAGATCATGTGAGCCCAGGAGTTCAAGACACAAACAAGCCTTAATAATACAGTGAGTCTGCTTCAACAGCTAGTTACCAAGTTAGAGGAGAGGGTATGCACACTTCAGCCTCTTTTGTGGTCCTTTTGTTTGTTTTTTCTTCTATTTATCAAGACAGGATTTCTCTATGTAACAGCCTGGGCTGCCTTGGAACTCTGTAGACCAGGCTGGCCATGAACTCAGAGATCCATCTGCCTCTGTGTGCTGGGATTAAAGGTGACTGCACAACCACCCAGCTTATTTCTTAAGAAATCTCAGGTGTGAATCCTTACTATACAAATTATTGTTGGTGTAAATCCCAATTCCATATTTGATGATTTACATGATGAAATTGTTCAGCAAAAATTTCTCAGTCTCCTTTGGTTGATAAGGTACTATAATAAAAAAGAAAATGGACAATCCCCTTCAGTTAAAAAGTATTCTTTAAAATTTTTGTTTTGCAGAAATCAAACCCAAGGCCTTGTATATACTAAGCAAATGTTCTAACACTGAGTTATACCCCAGCTTGAAAAATTATCAATAGCAAAATATCCTCTTCCTCCCCCAAGTCTCTTTCATATAAGGCAGAGCATGATTTATACAATGAAAAGAAAACATGTATTTGATGGTTAAAGCAATAATCCTGAGCCAAATTTTATTGCTTCAGAATGGCCATTCTAACAGCACATTCACTGAGATGCACAGAGTTTGGGACTGGGTAAAATTTCGAGTAGCTTCCTTTTAAAAGCCCTGTGATATTTAAAAACAAGACAGTTCCACACCAAAGGAAGTCAGGACAGGAACTCAAATAGTGCAGGAAGCTGGAGGCAGGCGCTGAAGTGGAGACCATGGAGAGGTGCTGCTTACTGGCTTGCTCCTCATGGCTTGCTCCTCATGGCTTGCTCAGCCTGCTACAAGAGTAGAACCCAGGACCACCAGCCCTTCGGTGGCACCACTCACAATGGGCTGGGCCCTCCTACAACAATCACTAATTAAGAAAATGCCCTACAGGCTTGCCAATAGCCTGATCTTTTTGAGACTCCCTGATGACTCTAGCTTATGTCAAGCTGACAGAAAACGAGCCAGTACACACACTGCAATCCTCCAAGGGTCTGAGGATGGGACAGTAAGCAAAGTGTAAAGCGAGAACTTACATAATAGCAAGCTGGAAAATAATTTCTCTTTTTCTATAGCTACTACAGAAACAACACAGACACACACAAACTATGAATTTAAGAACTTAAAAATAGTATTTAAACTAATAATTTAGTATCACTTTCAGAATTATTACTGAACCACAGAAGTTAAGAACCCTGAGTATTAAAGAAGGTAATGAGTGTGCCATTTTCTTTTAAGTTAGTTCTTATGACATAGTCCCACAGACATTCCATGGTCTAACAGGAATATTAATACATATTAAATATGCTTCATTAGTACACATACATACACATGACATGGGAAAGACATCGTAACAAAATTACTATTCAAAGTGCATATATGCAGTTCTTAGAGGACAATTTAGATAGCATTTAAGAAGTAGGGATATTCACAATGTTTGAATAAAAAATTAACAAGCTGCTTCATTTGATGAAAAATCCAAATTAAAGTTCATGAATTATACTCTGTCCTTGCTGTTGCAAATATATACCTATTCATATGCATGCGTGTGTCTGCTCCCAATGTGGTCTACAGGCAACAGTAACACCAAGACCCTGTGGCATTTACAACCTACCCACTGTAATGGCCAATTCTGATTGTGAACTTGGGAGGATTTAAAATCATCTGGACCCAAGGATTTGTCTAGAGTGTGTTTCTAGAAAGGTTTAACTAAGACTCCATATGAACGTGAGTAGTGCTAAGCCAAGGGTTGGAGTCTAGGTCCAAATGAAAGAGAGGAAGCCAATCAGTCATGAGACTTGAGTTCCTGGCCATCCAGGGCTACAGAGAAACCCTCTCTCAAAAAATAACAATAAATAGGGGTGGGGGTGGGGGGGTTGAGCATTAACATTCATTCACCCCACCCTCCTACCTCCAGCTCTCAATGCCATGCAATGATGGGCCGTGCTCTCAAACTGAGGCCAAAATACACTGTCTTCTCAGGCGGCTCTCTGTCAGGTGTCTGAGGACAAAGACTGTCCGTAATTTCTCTCCAGGGTAGAGCTCCTTCATTCTTAAACTAACTATAATTGCTATGTCCTATCAATTGTCCACTTCACTTCCAGGCTATGCTTCTATACAAAATAACACTTCAGATGAAGTTAATCAACTTCTACATAGTGTGAGCATGATGCCAAGTGACCGAACTCCGCAACTCAGTAACTTTCTAAGTAAGCTGTAGAAACTCACAGTTCCAAGCCTGCATTTTTTCATTTCCCTAGCTCTACACTTATGTGTACATAAAACTCTTTTTTAAAAAAAAATATTTATTTATTTATTATATGTAAGTACACTGTAGCTGTCTTCAGACACTCCAGAAGAGGGTGTTAAGTCCCATTACCAATGGTTGTAAGGCACCATGTGGTTGCTGGGATTTGAACTCAGGACCTTTGAAAGAGCAGTCAGTGCTCTTACCCGCTGAGCCATCTCACCAGCCCTACATAAAACTCTTATTAACATATTTTTATTAGATGGGCCATTTGAATATTTTCACATTACTCTCCCAAGTAAAATGTAATCTGAAGTAAAAACGTAACGGTTCTTTGGGAACTCCATTGAATGTTGTTTTGCTGGGGCAAATATGTGAAGGAACGTTTTCGTTCAAGTGGACCCAAGTGAGAGACTCAGGCAGCCTCATGAAGGAACATTTTGCTGAATCAGACTCAGGAGAGGGATGTTCTGCTAAGGCAAGCACATGAAGGGACACGTGAAGGATTCTTTGCTAACAACAGGCATGCACTGGTCCGCCTTACATGGTTTAGTTGAGCTCCATTTGTCAGGACTCTTCAGGATGGGGCTGATTGTATGCACAGGCTAAAGCAAGGCATGTGGAGGACACATGATGTCTGGAGGGTATAAATAAGACTCCAGAGAGTGATGGGAGAAAAAGCTTGGCTTGCTTGTACAGCTAGCTGTATAACACTTGTGGGTCCCGCTTCTTCGCTGATCTTCACTTTCCTGAAAGAGGCACAGCTGAGAACTTCTCCTGGCGTCCCTGTTAGTCCCTCCTGCTGTATTGGAGCAGAGGCTGAGGCCTGGCTGTCTCTGCTAGGTCATGCCACCACTGTTGCTAACCTGACTCTACTGAACCGGACTGCTGATGTATCTGTGAAGTGTCTGCGACTGGATCCGCTGCCTGCTGACCTGTGAACTGAACTGCCGATTTCCAGACAAACCCAGAGGGGAGTTGCTCCAAAGAACCTTTCAAGACAGGTCCACTTCTGTATCCTTTCTTTTCCACTACTTCTGGTGGGTGGTGGGCTACAAGGGAGGTGAAGGTATTTAAGAACCATCATTGAAAAAAAAAAAATTACAGTAATAGATGCTGACAACCTGACATGACTTTCCCCAGTACCTTACTTACAGGTAGCTAAGAATTATGATGTAAATTGCCTTGACTAAGAAATACTTTTCTTGTGGAAAAAAAGGAATGACTTCAGTCAGAGTGGAGTTGCTGCTCTTGTTATTTCAGAAAGCTGGTAGGAAAAGGTTCTTAGCAATCTTCTTACAAAAAGCATTCTGAGCCAGGTTCCTCCCGTTCTTTGTCATGCTGAAGGCCTTGAGGTCGAGCTACACTAAGTAAACGCTCCATCAGTGAGCTCCAACCCCGGCCTCATTCATCCAGAAAGGAAGAGTTTATTTCAGTTGAAGGAGAAATATTGCTGTCTTACTACAGTCGTGTCTAAGCTGAGGGCCAAGAGTGTCACCGATCCTCAGGATGTCAATACTACACTTTAACGCGTAAGAACACAGCAGTTAGATTTTTATTTCACGCACAGCAGAAGAGTTCAAGGACCATTTCCTGTTCTACAGCTGTCAGATTCGGTTTTAGCATCCAGCATGATACGAATTACAAATTAATAACTGTCTTTTGTGTTTAATCACAGAGCAAGTCACAGAAAGATCCAGGCTTAATGCTTTAAGAACTGAACAAGAAAAATATTGGGCTAATATCTTCTCCACAGGCTTACAAATAGAAAGATTTACTATACCTCCATATCAAATAGTGGCCAAGACCCAAGATATTATAAGGCATTGGAAGAGAAATCAATGCAGATAAATGAACGAAGCTTGAGAGCGTGGTAACGTTTTTAAAAGAAAGCCAAGAAGCACACAGGAACCATGTTAGCCGGATGTAACCTGCCATTTCCAGGTTTCTGTGACTTGCTGAAATGACCCCTACACAGGGCAGAAGTTCTAGGATACAAGATAGACATGACATATTTCCAAACTATAAACTGCTAAGCTAGCTTTCACAACACAAAGTTGTGTAAACACAAAAATAAAATCACCACTTGAAACCTATCCACCCCATTACATTTCCTTACACCTAGGGTGCCTGTAAGGCCACCCAAGACCTTGAAGTCCCAGCATTCTTCCAGAACAATGTCTCAGCGGTTGCCTCTATGACCCTGCGCCCCATCCAAGTCTCCATGTTTTCCTTTACTCTCACACTCCACTTAGCTCCTCAAGTGAGCACAGAGGTTTAGACTTAATGCTAAGGCTGCGAGCATCAACTCCTTCAGCATCATCAAGTGCATGCTTAAGATACATTGTTGATTCCCTGCACTTAAGGTTCAGGTGGAACCCACAGCCTACCTCCAAGTTCTGTCCCAGATTCTAGAATATGGCTGACAGCAGAGGAAACCCACAGGAACAGATTCAGACAAACCCTTAAGTCTACATGAAAACGGAAGGCATGGCTGATTAAAACATTAATATATCACATGTTGAAAACAAAAGAATAAAGTCTCAACAACAGATACAGTTATCAACTAACTTATCTGCATTTCCTATGCAAGTTCACCTTACAGCCAGTGTCAAATGCCTGAAATCTGTGGCCTTTGCCTCTGTTGCTGCCTCCTCTAACTCCTCCTCCTCCTTCTGCCTCCCCCTCCACCTCCTCTTCCACCTCCACCTCCTCTTCTCCTTCTTCCTCCCCCTGCCCCTTCCTCCTCCTGCTGTATAGTTCTGCATAGTACAGTTCATAGCTCACCTACACCTCAGCATGGAAGAGTTTTCAGCAGTGCCCTGCAGCCCTTTAAGTCCATATGCTGGAGTCTCTGTCTCCATTATACACAGAAGTGCTTTGGGTTCCTGCAGACTGCTTCCCTAGCCCCAAGTTCCTCACTTCCTCCTGCAAGTCTCTGTGCACGCACTCCAGCATTGCCTGTTTCTTCAGAGTTGTTCTTACTGGTCAGGTGACCGAAGATCAGCTTCGGCCTGGATAACCTAAATGAACTGTAACTCAGAAGCACAGCTAGTGTTAGCATATACAAGTGCTTAGTATATGCAGGGCTCTGGGTCTGATCTCTAATGAAACTGCATACTTCACTGAAAAGCTTCTTTCCCCTCCCTTGGATACCCTTTCTTGGTGGTCTATCTTACCCTTTAGAGTTCTCTGGTGTATCACTGCTCAACAATTTAAGAGTAAATATTCTGTCTAATTTACTATGTGCTGAGCCAGGAAAACACCTCAGCTGCCAATGTCCTTTACCTCATAACTGGAGAACATGAGTTCAGTCCTCAGATTCAATGTACAAATGTTAGGCTGTTTGTACTTCTAATCCTAGAGCCGAGAGCAGAGCCGGAAAGATCTCAGGATTGCTGGCTAGTGGCTCTAGCCTTACTGGTGAACTCCAGTCTCAAAGCAGATGTACAATGTTTTTGAGCACGATGCCAGAGGTTGCCCAGTGACTTCTATAAGCACATATACACATATGCACTACTATACATACACGCAGAACGCACACACACAACACAACACACACCCCTACATAAAAAATTTACTTTGTAAGAGAGATAATTTCCCCTAGACTTCTTCTTCTTCTTCTTCTTGGCATTTCTGTACCATTATAATTATCTGAGCAACAAGTAAGGTAGAATAAAAGTAAGAAAAGTCAGTCTCCCTCAGGAGAAACTCCACAGCTGTATAACACCCTCTTCTTTCTGGAGATTTGTTTTGAACTCTTTTTAAAGCAATACACGAGAGATGGTTTCTTCTTCTCAAGAGAAGATTTGTGTAACAGATAAGGGTATGTATGTATGTATATTTATTGGCTGGGACCCTATATAATGTTTCAGAGTCCTAAGTTTGGGATTTCTTTTCTACAGTGCATTCTTCCACGTGCAGATAGTACCGGGTTCTCCCCCACCCAAATGAGATTTGGGTTTGAAGAGCAGCATTAAAAAGATCCAAGCAGGGGCTGGCAAAACAGCTTAGTGGTTGAAGCACTTGCTGCTCTTCCAGTGGATCCTGGTTCAATTCCCAGCAACCACATGGTAGCTAACAACTATCTCTAACTCCAGTTCCAGGGATCTGACACCCTTGACCTACAGGGGCACCAGACACCCAAATGGTGAAGACATACATGCAGATATCACCCTATACATTAAAAACTAAATAAAATATAAAGAAATGCTGAGCAATAAACTATGTCTCCTATAATATCTAACTATCCATCCATCCATCTATCCATCCACCCAAAATCCATCCATCGTCTAACAAACACTTGGTTTTTATCTCCTGAATGGACATGGACAGATACAGTTCTATAAATAGCCTTCTTGCGATGAGAACTGAGGAGCTGTGTGAGAAAGGACAAGAAAGTTATATATAAAGTGATCAATAAATTAAGATAATACCAAACTTCTGTTTCTTCCAATATGAACTAGACACCCACCTATCACTAAACACCATATTCAGTGCTCAAGACAGACAGATGAACACAACACATCTCTCCCCATTTTCACAATACAAAAGTTACTTTTATTTTGGTGAGCACTGCATTTGCATATTCCAGTTTATTCCCAGAAGTAACTAGTGTTAGCACTTCTCATGAAACCTTCTAGAGCTACTCTGTGCTCATGTCTGCAGGGCACATACACGACTTCAAGACATAAGCAACCCACATGTTAAAAATGACTACTATTAATCCCCTGGTGACTTCCTATCACTGTTCTGGGAGCTGGTGTTACTACTGAATGAAACAATACTCTGCTGTGCAGTTATCGGGGATTGTGAGAAAAATGCCCTATCAATGCACATCCGTGCACGTGAAGCTACAGAGCCACACAGGAAGCACCTACCTACTTCTATGACGAATTTCAGTATCAACCTGTTTCTGAGGAAATGCTCCAATTACCATCATTCGATAAGTCACACCACACTTACTGATGTGAAACGAAAGCCACTGTATTGTACACATACATTCTATGAACTAGGAATACACAAGGGCACCCTGGGAATTGCTTATCTTCTCCACAAGGTTCAGTCCTTCTACATTGAGTCACCGGGAGTGACGCGGAAGAGCCCCAAAACTGGATCTGTAGCTTCGTCTTAGCCATGCCCTGGTTCCTTACTTCACTAGGGTGACTGGCCAGGAAGACTCTGAGCACTGGAGCTGTCTGCCTAGGACCTGACACAGCTTCTCCATAAGGCTTCACTTCCTACCACCGCGGCAGCCTTAAAGCGCTCAGACTTCTCAGAGCACTGCTATAGCAAATGAGCAGCTTTAACTTTCTGCTCACTAGGACAAGAAAGTTACACAATACCATTTCTGCTGAATTCTACATTCTACCGGTTAACAACAAATCACAGGTGTGCTCATATTCAACATTAACAGCTTCTAACTCCCAGAGGGGATAGCAAGCTATAAACAATTTTGCAGAGTAATAAATTATGGCCATCTTTGAAAAATATAATCTGCTATCCTAACAATGTTCACTGCATGGTTATGTAAGTACAATAAATATGACTCTTTGTTGGTTTAACTTCCGAATATAAGAACAAGTTTTACAAACATGATTATATTTTCATTTTTGGAAATGGACATTAACGTTCACATGGGCGTTATCTTACTAACACCCGAAACTCGTCTGTGACGTCACTGTCATCCGAGTTGAATTCAGAAGTTGAATAATCTGCCTAGAATATGTACCAACCAGGGGATGAATCAAAGTTCTGGCCTTTCTTCTGTCCAGTCAGTTAGCACTTTGTACAGATAAACTCATTCTGTGCAGATCAGAGCTGTGCAAAACACCAGAGCTTTCTGTATGCTGCTTTTTGTAGACTGATGATCCTCAAGAAGGGAAATTTCTAACCAAATTAACCGTCTGTACTAAGTAGCAACTATCTACATGCCTGAATGTGTATTTAAAAACAAAACAAATAGTGTACTATGGTAGGGGACAGTCTCTGCCACAGTATCAAAGGGGTGATATACTCTAGTTTTTAACAGGTTTTTATTTCCTTTAATTCATAAAGAAAATAAAGTCCAAGGAAGAAGTCCAGATCTTGACAATCAGTAGAAACAGCGTTGGGTGCTGAACTGTGATCCGTCACCATCGCCATCCTCGTGTCTGTATTTCCTCCGAGGACTCAGTTAGGACCTTCTTTGTCTCTATTATCCATCTCCTTTACATTACTCTTATCTACAGTTAGAGTTTAAGCCTTTCCAAAAGTGAGACATGACTGTCTGCTCCACGTGTTCTGTAGCTTTCCGTAACTGCTACTCTGCTGATCCCGTCTTGTTTCTGACTTGATGGCAATGCCTGTACAAACTGTGTCAAAGCCAGAAGCACACCTTAATGGAGCCGTGTGACTCCCTCTCATAGCTTAACACTGTAATGAATCTCTGCAGGGAAAAGGAAATTTATCAGCTCACACAAAATTCGACATTTCTCCTAATTATATTTTAAACCAAACCTATTTTTCCATTTTATGAAAGTCGGTTGGCATTTCCATTCCTGTGAGGCATACATTTACCCACTCTCTGCTTTGTTCCTAATGACCAGTACCAAATACTTAGTGAATCTTCACATGGGAATGTTTTCAAGAACTACAGCAAATAGCTTTTCAACCTGACAAAGTTCTTACTATCAGAATATCTAAGACAGTATACATATCTCACAGCTTTCAAAACAACAGTTTGTAAAAGTGCCATGAATTCTGTTTGCTTTGTTCTAAAAAAAAAAAAAAAAGCACAAATTAAAAAAAAAACTCAGTTATCTGAGATTATTTTATATAATATTATAAGTCTTTTCTGTAACTTAAAAATAAAAGTAATATAATCATACTATTTTTTATAGTTCTTATATAGAAAACAATTTTATGTTGCCTTAAATGTTAGTGAATGCTTCCTAAGACATAATAAAATATTTAATAGCCCTATTATATTATATTATATTATATTATATTATATTATATAGCACTCTGATGATTCCATTATTTTCCCTTAAAAATAAAATTAATCTCAAAAGCCAAAAATAAAGGAAGACTGTAGCCGCACTTGGTCTGACATAACAGAGTTCTCATTAGGCACTTGACCTTGGAGGTCTTGTATTATAATGGGTCATAGCTTTTCTATTCAATAGTGGTAGCATTTTTTAGGCCATAGATAAAATAGGTACATAAAAAAATTCACATAGCTTGTCAAAGGCTATACTAGAGATGTCATTTTTTTTTTTTACTTTAAGGTGTATTTTATGTGTATTTTTTGTCTACATGAACATATATGTACCATGTGCATACCTGGTGTTCACACAAGTAGAACATATCATCGGATCCCCTATAACTGCAGTTACTGATTGTTGTAAGTCACCATCTGGGTGCTGGGAACTAAAGCGTGTGTCCACAAGAGCAGCAAGTGTCCTTAACCACTGAGCATTCTCTTCAAACTCCACACTACAGTTTAGGAAAAAGCGGAAAATAAACCTACTCTGTGTTTCTCTTAGCTCCTATTCCATCATGGTCAACTGAAAATTTCACTTTAAGTCTGTCTTATAACTATTGCAGGTAAGTACGTTATTTACTAGTTGTATGATTTAATGCTCACAGCTTCTTAATTTTAAACTTACCAATTTTCATAATGTGGTAAGTTCAACTATACCCCATTTTAATGAGATCAAATCTTTTGTAATTTAGAAACAATAGAAACCCCACATAAAATGACTTCAGATACCTTCGTGAGTAAACTCTGAATAAGGATTCAACTCTGTGGGATATAAGTTACATAGCTTTACCTTAATTCAATTCCTTAAATGAATCCATGACACTAGACTTTCATGGCACCCATGTGTGCTCAGCCTTAATGAAGAATTTTCTATTCAGTACTCATCAGTTTTGTCATACAGGGATGCAGGTCCAATGAAACCACACTTCTGGACTATTTAAGAAGTCAACATTCCATTTTTACCACCATGTCAAATCAAGTTTACAGACAGACCCCAATTTATATTATTTTAAATGATGATGTTATAAAAGAAATATGTGCTGGGGATAAATGAATTTTGATCTGTTCCCATACCCATGAACCTTAGTACAATATTTACTCTCAGTTCCATGGACCTAAAACTAGTCAAGAGATAGTTTAGAGTTTACTGAATTACTATGGTATACTGTGGGTAAGTTAGACTAGAAGTACTAACTTACTGTATTTTCTACTTAACAACAGAGTTAGTTTCAGCAAACCAATATAATTACATTGTAAGTTAAGGACCAATTAACTTCAAGTATCTTGCTTTTAAGAAATGTAAAGTGTTAGGCAGATTATTTGTCACTGAGTGGTTGGCAAATCATTGTCTCATACACTAACAATAATGCTATACTAGAAAAACGCAGTATACTCTTGGCATTCATCATATTCTCAACTCACAGGACAGCAATCATCGAAATGATGACACAGATAACAGAATATCTTGTCACAGCTGAATTCCTTCAAGAAAATAAAGACTCAAAGACACAAACCAAATAAGTTTCTAAATGGCACACTTCTATTGCAGGCAAGAACAATCACTTACCCATGGTGAGTTCATTATATTTGACTGCAACACAGACAAATCTCAAGCTAATTTAACAACAGTCCTTTAGGGTCTGGGGAGGTGCTGTATAGCAGCTTTTTCCCTAGACATAGCAGCATTCTATCATGGGCTTTGCCCATGGTAGCTATGGTAACTAGAACAGAATAATACAGTCGTAGCCAGCTCTATGGTACTAACTATGGTACTAGAGCCATTGGGACTCCCTAGGGAGTAGATGAATCGAGAAACGGGGCCCTAACGTGGGATTCACCATCCAGTCCCCCACTGCAAGTGATCTTGGGAGATGGCAAAAGTACACAGGAATTAGGAGCTTAACAGAGGGTAGGGCTCCAGGACAAGGCTTCCATGTTGCAGCCATCCTACAAGGGTTGGACCCGGCAGTGATGCAGCTCTTTGGGGATGCGGAGGTCATGCATGCTCCCCAACCTGGAGGTAAATAAGCCCCCAGTCTGAAAGCCCTACTCTCACTGCTCTCACCAAGTTGGCCTTGGTTAAACCATACTACGGTCTGTCCTGGATGTCCATCTGGGGTGATTAGATGTTCCTCTGTGTCTCCCAAGAAAAGTGCAACAGGAAAACAGCTCAGTTGGCAAAGTGCTTGCTCTGCAAGACTGGAACTTAAAAACTCAGAGTGTGGGGGCAGGGGCTTGTAACACAGTCTAGAGACAGACAAGGAAAAATAATAGCTTCATTTTTTCCCCTGGCTCCTAAGTCACCTGTTTTCACTTGTTGGTTTTTGTTTGTTTGCTTGTTCTGTCTTCAAGAAGTCAGTTCCAAACTGCTTAAGAATTTAGTTCTGTAAAGCTGCTTTTGACATAGAACAGTGATTAGAAAGAGAATTTTCGAAGAAAACGTCATCGTGTATAACCTGAAGTGGCATCAAACCCATCTGAGCAGCACAGAGGCTGATTCACCGAGCTTAGAAACGCTGTTTTCCAAACACACGGTGTTTGAGGCTTACTGTGCTTCATCAGCAGGTTTTTCTGGAGAAAAGCATTTAATCCTTACGGGTATCCTTTGACTGCCACCAGGAGAGAACTTGATTTGCACTCAGAGATTTAACCAACCCACGGTTGGCTCTGTCTATCCCTATCAGAGTAGAAATTAAAAACTCACAACTTGTCTTACTACATGGGAGCCCAGTGGGTTAGCATCTGTAAGGTTATAGTTGATTTAAAAGGAGTATATATACACACACACACACACACACACACACACACACACACACATATATTCAGGACACAGGAGATGTTCTGACCTTTAAAAAAAAATACTCACTACAAATAGCAAAGGAAGAAAGAAAACAACTAAGCCCCAAGCTCATGTCTTTGAAAACTAGACTTCCCTACATATTTGATGTTCCTAGTGCATCTCATCTCAAAGTCAATGTAAAACTCACAGAAGAAATATATAGTACAATAATGTCATCTGGACCAATCAGAAGTAAGAACTGATCTACCTTGGGCCATTGCTGTGTCGTCATCTATTAAACAAGATCTCCATGAACACAGAAAACGTAGGTATACCTGTTGAGGTTTCATCCGTTGCTATGTATTGTAAGGCTAAATACTGGCCCCCAAGGTCTGGTTGTCCCCAGGGATGCACACCAAGTGATGCTATGTAACCTTGCCTCCCAAGTGATCCCTGATTGGTCAATAAAACTAACCAGAGACTGTAGCTGGGCAGACGAGAGGTAGGCAAGGCTTCAGCTCCAGGGACTTGGGGTCAGAGGCACAGACCATGAAGAGAGCAGAGTAAGGTGAGATGAGGTAGACAGATCGTGAGAACACGGCAATGAGGACAGCCAGCTGGAGCAGGAGCAGCCCAGATGGAAGTCATATATCAGGGTTACTGACAGGGAAGTGGACAAGGCAGCGCAGAAGGCTGATAGCTGCCCAGCTCTAGTGCTTTTAAGGCCTATGATACCTATAAAGGTTTTGTGTCTTTTATTTGGGAACTAAATGATCTAAGGTAGAGCAGAAACCCCCAAAGAATATTTACTACAACACAGACTTTTCAAGCCAAAACTACAGTTGCAGCCTCTCTCTCACAAGCTCACTAAGAGCTGACTGAGTTATCAACTGGAGGTAGCTCATCTGAATGCCAACTGGGAACTATCAAGAACACAAGAAGTCTCTAAATGCCTCCTGTACGAGAGCTAGGCTCATTAGGAACAGAGGCGCACAGAACCCTGGGCTTAACACTCAGCGTATCCAAAACAAGAAGAATTATGTGCACCCGGCACTACCTACGTGGAAAAACTTCATTAGAGCTCTGCACTAACCGATGAATATCTATAATCAATGCTGATAATTCGGTGACTTGGAACCATAATTGTCATGTGACCCTTTGAAACAACCTGTACCACACAAACTGTCCAATCAATATTGGTTGTTTTGAATTCAACCAAAAGACTGCAATTGTTTGTTTTCATATATTTGTTCGTCATATATTTCTTTCTTTTTTTTTTTTTCCTGTTCAACAGTCTTGACTTTGCCTCCTGGCCTGAAAGTCTAAAATATTTACCATCTGGCCCTTTACAGAAAAAGCTTGCCAACGTCTGCTGCGTGGAGGTGTTATTCCCAATACCCGCTCTCACCTGAGACTCTCTCAACGATGCAAACCAACTCAATCAGAACTGGGAGCTGCCCAGTCATCGTGTTTTAAACAAACTCTCCAGATGATTCTTAGGCAAGCTAAACTTTGAAAATGACTACTTTAAAAATTAAGATTTTTGGAATGTTTTATCCTCTTGGAGGAACTATTTCTTTGAATCAGTAAAATAGGGAGTGTGTCACCCTATTAACTGTTAAGAAGATTAAATTTTAAGTTCTATAAAGTGCAACATGGTAACTGGCATCCACAGGGGGTAACTACTGCTTCAGTATGGTCTGAAGACTACTGGCCCAGGAGGCTTGTTCATTCATTTTTAGAAAATCTGAGACAGTTATTAAAACCATTATTAAAAATTAAATGATGGGCAGTTAGATAAGACACATTAAAATGGGTATTTATATTAAGCAAAGCACCACATTTTTCACTATAGTTTATTATTGTGTCCATGAAATTATTATTTCCATAAGGTGAGTACACAATATAATCACACTAGCAAACTGATAATCACTAAAATTAAATCTCAATTAATTATATATTCAGTTTAACTTTGAACTAAAATGAGTTTCAAATAATTTTTTATAGTGTTGTCTAATAATCTGGTAGATACAAAGTTGTAGCAAGTTTTTTTTGTTTGTTTGTTTTTGGTGTGTGTGTGTGTCCATCTGTCTGTCTGTCTGTCTGTCTGTCTATACAACAGGTATCTAGGTATCTAAAGTCATTCTGGAAAGAAAAGAGGGGTAAAAAACCACCAGAGGGACTGTGAACTTTACAAACACAGCTGGTCATAGCTTGCAGCCCACTTTATAGCCATCCCCTTTATCACTAGCCTCATCCCTGGCTTAATTCCAGGAATTCTTTAAGTAACAATCCTGTATAAATAAATGTACCAAGCAAATTCCATTCCTCTGCAGTCTGAATACAGTCCCTATCTCAGCCCTAGTATAGCTAGCAAACTGACCCAAACACTTAAGCTGCTTTGTTAAGAAAGAAACTGCCATTTGAAAACTAAAGAAAAACACCATGCAGAGACAGAACGAATATAAGCCATCTGAGATACTGGGCACATTTCAAACCTGAATTTCAAATATCGTAAAATTTATAATCAAAACAGACTTTGGTTTAGATGATTTTGCTCTCTCTAAAACTAATGTTAAACCAGAATCTCCAATAGAAGATACCACAGGGGTTTAAAAACAAACAAACTATACTATGCTACAACATAGACATAAGAGAAGGGAATGTCGAAGAAGTGTGAGGGACTACTGTGAAATTACCATTATGGTCAGGTAAGAGAACAGCAACCTTCTGCCCCATGAATACATTTAATGGTTGACTCCCTCAACAAGTGCAAACTTCAGCCCAGCATTTCAGACCTACCACTATTTGGTGACTGGTAATACGTTTTCACTTCTGTCTCCCAACGTTTCTGTATTTTTCTCTAGCTAAACAAGGCCTTTTATAAACTTTTCTAGAAACATCTCTAACCTTCCCTATCTATTTTCATCTTACCCCATACCCCTCTTTCCAGCATTCTCATTTCTACTGTTTAGAAACCTAACTAACCTTTGGTTCACATAACATTTCTCTAAAACCTCTGCATCCCCAACAGCTTCCTAATATATGCAAAGATACTTTGTATCATTTGCAGATTTCCTCATGTTGAATAAAGACTTTAATGTTGCTGTTTGAGACAGGATAACTTTTCTTTTTAATCCAGCCAGGCAACCCAGGATGGCTTCAAACCCACCAGTCCTCTTGATCCTCCTGCCTCAGCCTTTCTTCCATTGTGGTGAGAATACAGGTGTGTGCCTTTACTCCTGCGACTCACACACTCATTTTTAGTATAGTTATTTGTGGCTCATATGGTTCTGGAGAGTATAGGAAACCGTAAGTGTGTTTGTATCACTCATTCTTGCCTCCCCACCGTACACTCCATAGGATGGAGTTTTGATCAATATTGGGTTGCAATAACATATACACTTATAGTAATTAAAGTCACAGCTGGGATCTGTGAGGTTATATAGAAAATATTCTTCATTTTCTTATGGAGAAAAGCTATTGCCATAAAAATACCCTTTAAGGGTTCCAGCTGGGACTCAAATATGCACAAGGCTCTGGGGTTTGCTACCCAAGACAACAAAAACAAAGCAGACTACCTAAAATAAATAAAATGCACCTTATTGATTTCTTTAAAAGACAGTTAAAAAATAATCCCTTCCCCCACCATTAATTAGTATATCTTAGGAGTTGTCTTAACTTCTGTGGCTCAGATATAAAATTATCTTCCAAGGTTTTAATGTTTTATTATTGTATATACCTCTCGATCATACAAAGACATCTTAATCACTGCAAACAGCATTATAGAAGGAAACTATATACCTAAGGTTGCCTTCAAAACCCACACCCTGCAATAATGTAACCAGTGTTTAGTGAAAGGCCTTACAGCAAGACATTTTCTATACTTCCATGTCTACCAATTCACGCCAACGTTTAGGGCCTACGTTTCAAGTTCAAGAGCAGAAAGTACATGCCAGTGTAAAGAATAATTTGGCCAAATTTTATTGAACACCTACTATGTGAAAACTCTCACAAAAGACACAAAACTTAAGACATAAAATGTCATCTTCTTGAACATAAAGTTAAATGCTCAAAACAACTAGATATGCAAATAACTCCATTAGACATTATGTGGGTGCTATTTAAACAAAACAACAAAACTTCTAACAAGGTACCCCAAGTGCTAACAGGAGGGAACATAAACAAGAGTTTCTGAGAAGCTTCAAAATAAAGTGGGTTTGTATTTGACTCTCCCCCCCCCCTTTTAAATCACCCATCAGCATTCAAGATTTGCAAGATTATTAAGTAACTTAATCTGTTTTAGGTATTTTTATTCCCTAATTTGCAACAACAGACCTTGGATATCCACCCCCACTGGGGGAAAAATACCGATTCAACATTTTGAACGTTTAGTTAAAATGAGCTTTAACTAAATCTCACCTTTAAAAAACTGAGACTTGTTTCTACACCAAACCTGTAAGTGTAATTAAAAACTTTCCAACACGCAGATTTTAATCTGTAATCTGGATTAGTATTCTTTTAAAATTCTATAAAGGGACGAACAAATGGGATACCGATTTTTTTTTTTTTTTTTATAGAAATGTTCCGACTGTCAGTGATACTCACTTGGAAGACAAACAAGTGAAAATAAAATTCAGGGGCATGGGTGTTTTGTTCTGCTTTGTTTCATTAAAACCACCTCCTTCTCCCCCAACGGTCCTCTTCCTACTAAATGACAAAGATCTGACTCAAAGCTAAGAGTATTTGGTCTTCCGGGAAAGGCTACCACATCATTTCTAGGATTCTGATACTTCCTGGAGGGTTCTGTATTGCCATGATCTAACTCTAAGCATTGAGCACTGTGTTGACAGATGAAAGGACCACACTCATAAATAACTTGCCCAGAAGGAGTGGGCAAAGTCCGTGTGGAGGGACGCCGAAGAAGCCAGTTTTTAAAAGGGGAAATTACGATAGACGCAAATTATGGAATAGAAGCAAACTGGGGAACGTGTACTGGACAGATGATCTAAGTTGTTACTATCAAAGGAAACTTTTCGCCCTTAATTACAGAAGAGATTTGTATCCGGTGCTTTTGTAATTATGCACAGGTAGGCAATATCTGAGGAGAATCTCACGTTCAAACATAAACAGTTTTATAAAACATTTGCATTGAAGTATCCATTCTTTTAGGATTAACTATAAGTACAATGGAACTAGAATCAGATTATACAGATTTAGGCAGGGGCAGCTGGGGCAGAACAGGCAGCATGTAAATTCCTTAACAATGTGTTACAGGGCACAGTTTCCAGCTACAGGAGAAATCCAGAAAACCGCTTGAGGACCGGAACTGTGCACGCCGTAGTCTCCCAACACTAATTCAACAGCTAGCGGCTCCCGCCAGCCTCGCGCTGCCCACGGCGGCGGCGGGCGAGTCGCCACCTCCACCTTGGAGACTGTCCGCTCGGCACTCGGCTGGCCATCGCCCTCCCAAACTACTTGCCGGCTCTCCCCGCACCGGCGCCGGCCGTCGGCAGGCCGGGGAGGGAGCGATCGCGCCCACGGGAAGGAAGTTCCGCCAAGTGGTCGGGCTCGCCGTGGGACCGAGCCTGCAGCACCGCGGCCTCCCAGCCCCGGGGACGCCCCGCGCGGCCCGGTGCCGGCAGGAAGCGTGGAGGAGGGGAGGCGAGCGCGGAGCCCGCCGCCGACCCCACCCCGTGCGCGACCCCGCCGGCCCGGCCGCCCTCGTGCGCCCGCCTTCCCCCTGGGAGGGCCGCCGCCCCGCACCTCGCGGACCCGGGGACCCCGGCAAGTTTGCAGGAGAGATGCACTGCCACCCTGCAGCACGCCGAGGGGGAGAAAAGAAAATGTCAGGCGATGACGGCCGGCAGGACTCACCCATGTTCCTCCCACAGAGTGAGGACCGGCAGGGCGAGGCGAAGGGTTCGGGTGCGGGCGGCGCGGCTCAGCGGCGGCGGCGTCCTCCCTCTACCTCCGCGTCTCCCGCAGCCAGGGAGGGACCCGCGGGGGGCGGCCGCCGGGGAGGAGCAGCGGCTGCGGCTGCGGGCGGCGCGGCCGCGGCGGGGACGAGCGGCGGGGGGCGGGGCGGGGCGGGGCGGGGCGGCCGGGCGCAGCCTGCGGCGGGCGCGGCTGCGAGCGAGCGAGCGAGCGAACGTGCGGGCGGGCGGGCGGGCGGGCTGGCGCGGAGGCGCCGAGCCGTCCTGAGGAGCGCCCTCCCGACGCGCGGCCGAGCGCCCCGCCCTCTCCGCCGAGCGCCCCGCCCTCTCCGCCGAGCATGCTCAGTGCGGCCAGTGCTGCCTCCTGCCCACGGCCGGCGAGGCTTAGCCCGCCGGGGGCTGTGCGTCTACAGACCGGAGCGGTACAGCTCGGTGGCTGTTGCTCGAGGGGCGGAAGCAGGGCTCAGATCTCCGGGCTGCTGGGACGGAGCCTCCCGGGAGGAAGTCTCAGCCCGGAGCGTGCCTGGCAGCGCACGCCCCAGGCGAGCATGTGCGGGGTGGCGGAGCAGGAGGACGTAGATGTCCGCGGGCGCGTCCCCAGGGCGCATCAGGCTGTCCTGCGGGGCTGGCGGGAAAGCCGGTCCAGCGGAGAGCGGTCGCAAGGTCACCCTCGGCGAGCCAGTGCCTAAAGCCCTTTAACCCGTCGGGCGGGACCCTACAGGCTGTGTCCGCCGCACTCCGGCTGTGCCAGGGAGGAAAGACGTGCTGAGATCAGAAACACTGAAAGTCCACCTACGGGCGGGGGTAACTCGGTGGATGACGAGCCGCCCGGGGACTGTGACCGAAATGCTCCCACATGCTCTCGCGGGGCTCGGGGTCCCAGACTGGGCTCTGCACCAAGAAGAGGCAGTAGGATTTCTCTGTGTAGCCCTGGCAGTCCTGGAACTCACTTTGTAGACCAGCTGGCCTGGAACTCAGAAATCCGCCTGTGAAAAACCAAAAAAATAAATAATAATAATAACGTAAAATAAAAGAAGGAGGGGGAGAAGGAAGAAGAAGAGACAGTAGGAGACCTGCACGTGTCCTGACCCCTGCCTGCCTGGACTTTATCCCAGGCCTGTGGCGATCTGTAGGAAGAGGAGCTGCAACTCTTGCTGCCAGAAGGGGCTGTTTCTTCATCTGTGACTCTCACAGACCAGTCGCTAATATTACAGGCACAGATCACAAGAGCATCTCGATATGTTAGGTACTGGGATTTTATGTGATTTTTTCTGAAATAAAAATGCAACATAATTAAAGACAGGTGTGATCTATTTACAGCAGCTCAGGCATAGACTGATACAGATGTTAAACACCCGTTCTTGGAAGAAAACTACTCTTCCTGTTTGCCTATAATTCATCTTGCAGAAGGCTGTTAGGATTGTTGTAATAATCTCTATACACAGGGTTCAAACAAAATTACTGAGCATCTGGGGCCCAGAAGACAAACCAGGGCAGGACCACACATCTTCTGAGGGTACCTCTTCCTTGCCTTGTAGCAATATGACTCTAGCTTTCACATATTTTCCCTACGTGCTTATGTGTCCAGTTTTCCCTTATTTATAAGGACACTGGTCATGAAGATCGGGAAGGCCACTCCCAATCTTGACTCTGGTGTCTGCAATGACCTGATTTCTGAACAAGGTCACATTCCGATGTCTTAGGGATTTCTGCTCGATGGCTGGGCACAGTTCAGTCAGTAAGACCACCCCCCCCCCCAAGTCTACAAACATGCACGTGCCTTGTTCTGCTTCTTTTTCCCAAATGTTTGCAAAAGACCATGCTAGGTCTTTCTATTGCTTCACATGGTTGATCTCTCTCTCTCTCTTTCCTTAATTTTCACAAATGTCTTCTACATTCTCTGTTTCAAGTTGCTTTAAGTTTCCTGTTACTTCCTTTGCTAATTACATATCACAATAATTTCAGGGTATGTCTAGCTTTCATTTGCATGTATGCATTGAAATTGGAAAGGCAGCTGGGTTTTTGTCCTCCCACCTGGCATTAGTTTAAGCATCATTTGTGCTCCTCTTGCATCCACAAGCCACCCCTTCGACTTTCTCACCAATTAAAGGCACAGTGCAGGGCAATCATGATGATCATGTTGAACTCCAATACATTGACATAACTATAGTGAGACTCTTTTGGACTATACCTAGAAGTGGCTCATTTAAGGAATGATGTAATGCCTCTTGGGTTGTTTTGTTTTGTTTTGTTTTGTTTTGTTTTTGAAGTGTGGTCTTGCTATATATAGTCCTGGCTGGCCTACTCACTGTGTAGCCCAAATGATCTCACAAACATATCAGTTCTCCTGTGGCCTCTCCAATGATAGGATTAAGGAATGTGCCAACATACACAATTCTTTCTTCTCCTTTTATAGGAATATAATGATTTTTAAAATATTTTTGTCTAAAACAGTTATTCTCAACCTATGGGTCATGGCCCTTGGTGGGGGGAGGGGGGGTTGTCAAATGACCCTGTAACAGGGGTCACCTAAGACCATCAGAAAACACAGGTATTTAATTTATGATTTGTAACAGTAATAAAATTATGAAGTAGCAACAAAATTATTTTATGATTAGGGGGTCACCATGAGGGCCTATATACAACATGAGGAACTGTTTTAATGGGTGGCAGCATTAGGAAGGCTGAGAACCTCTGAGTTCAAAGTTACCTGTGTGAGGAGCCCTTCTATACCATTTCATCCAGACTCTGTACACCCACTTTATATCCACACCTCTGTACTTTATGTCTCTTCAATATTATCACTAGAATGGCGTGTATTTTGCCCTTTAGCGATCACGTTTAAGCATCCATCCTGAAAGACGGTAATTTTTGCCTTTCCTTTTTGGCTGTTAGATCACCAGTGCTGAGAACAGAGCTAACAGAGCAAATGTTTAGTGGAAGTTACTGCATAATTAAAAGTCTTTCGGTTGTCTCTATGATTTTTTCCTAAAAGAGAGCAAGAATGATGTTAAGAACACTGGCTGCTCTTGCAGAGGACATGGCTCCCATTCCCAGCATCCTCATGGAGGTGCATCATCACCTGTAACTCTTGTTCCGGGTGATCTACTGCCCTCTTCTGGCCTCCATGGGCACCATGCATTCACGTGGTACACAGAAATACTCTGTAGCAAAGCATCCATATATGTTAAAGAAGAAGAATGGTGTTGAGATTTTTCCTAAAAAGAATAAAAGACATTTTAAAAATAAAGAAATAAACTTGACACCTCACAGTGAGAACAATTATTTGTAGAGAGACTATCTTGTGTATTGTATGGATGCTTCACCTGTCAATTCAAAAACCTAAGGCCAATAGGAAAGGGTAGAATAGAAGGTGGAACATCTGGGAGGAAGAAAGAATTCTGGGATAGAGCCAAGCATGGGAGATTCACCCAGGAAGATGGGACAAGATGGACACATGGTACCTGAGCCCAGTCCCCTGGCAGAATGTAGAATAAAATAAATGGGATAATTTAAGTTATGATCTAGCTATATGGCCAATGCGTTTGTAAATATATTTTGAGTCTGAGTTTTATCTCTGGGAGCATGGGACTGAGAGGAAATACCAGGCCTAAACTTCTCCAGTTATTCAATAACTAAATAGAACAACCAGTCTATATTATTTTATTTTAAGAAAAAGTTTCTCTACTGGCTTGAGTGTCGGACTGTGTTCGCTCTTTGTGTTCCTAGATGTCCCTGCTTTCAAACAAGGTAAACGACAAGAACAATTGCTTACAATACTCGTCATGAACACAAACAACGACCAGGAAGATGTTTCTTAAGTCAAGAGGTCCTCTCAGAAGTCAGTTCGATCCCCCCACTGCAAGATAGGCAGTGGCAAGATTTGAGTAGGCCTATTAGAAAGCGAAGAGGAGGTTTGTAATGTACAACTTAGAGGTTTACGGATTCCTCCATGAAGTGTGTGTGTCCATACCTAACCTGTTCATTTGGATAACAAGTTCTTTTGGAAATTGACATGGCTTGAGAAATGGTTTTTATTTGAGAGGAAGAGCAGTGAGGAAAATATCTGTGAGAAAGATAAAACTTCACTAAGTAATGCCTTTTGGAAGGCGATTAAAATCCCTTAAAGGAGACATACTGGGAGGGACCTGCACAGAGGATAGACGGGAAGAGAGAGGATGTCTTTCTTCCAATCGTAGGGAGCCAATTGCCTCTTCCCCACGATGCTTGGGATATTGTTTGAAGGGATCTCACTGGAGGAATCAACTGAACTTAACCACAATAAAAATGAATGATCTCACAGGGATGCGTTCTACCTCAACCATTTCTGTTTCAAAGTCCCCATTAGGGAAATTAGGCTCCTCCGGATTGAACTACTGGACTGTTTGAACCTTATTTTAGGCCCTGTTCATTGTTCCCTATACTGTTTACTTGAGCATTAACAATTTTCTAAGTCCTGTGGAAGCTAAAGTTTCCTTTCATATTCTGTCAACTCAAACTAATGTGTATAGATTTCAAAAAAAAAAAATTATGGACCTGCATTGTGAGACCTGAGGTGAGAAAGACTTAAGAAGTCTACCTGGCTGAGTGAGCGTCCCCTATGAGCTCAGTGCTAACGTAACGTGTCTGTTACTTTCTCATCCCTGTGCTGAGCTACCTGACAACAGCAGCTTAGAGGGGATAGGGGTTTTTGTTTTGCCTTATAGTTTAGGAAGATACAGTCTGTCGTAGCATTGAAGGCATGTCGGCAGGCGCGGAGGCAGCTAGGGATTTGCTTCTGCAGTTAGGAGGCACAGTGATAGATGGCCGGTACTGGGGGGACTTTTCTTCAGTCCAGGCCCCCAGGCCATGGAATAGTGCTACTCACAATTAGGCTGGGTCTTCCCACCTCAGTTAATCTAGAAACTCTTCTTGCAGGACCAGAGGTTTGTTTCCATGGTGATTCAAAAACCCATCAAGATAACAATGCAAGAATCACAGACTCAAATAACTGTAGGTGCGTGTTATGCAAAGTGAGGGTAAGACCAGTCTATTTTAGAAGTCTCTTCCTGTTCAAAAATCTCCTAAGTCGGTGAATGAAAAACAGAAAGAAAGGAAGCCAAAGATGACTTCATAAGAAGGTATTTAAAGGAAGGGTAGAATTTTTCTTCTGGAAATAATGGGGGGGGGAGTAATTTCTTCCAACAGAAGGATGCATCATGACCCACAACACATATCACATCAATCAAACATTAAAAGAGTAGCTTGTGAGAAATAAGATTTCAAAAATGAAATTAAGTTTGTTTGAGAGACAAATTTCGAAGGACTGAAGAAAACCAGACAGAAGAGTTTTAACTTGATAAAATTGAAAATAAGGAACCTCTGAAAGTTTCAGAGGAATGCAATAATATGGTTAAAACTAGTGAGGAGAAAGCCCAGTAGTACCATCTAAGTTGTACTGAGAATGTGTGTTGCTGTTTAGGAATTAGTACACCGCTACAATAGGGTACTATGGAAGAACTCCTAATAGACGGAATATTTTACTCTACCAGGGAAAACCTACAAGGGGTACCTTTAGCTAGGCAGAAGGCTGTAGTGCACAGGTCTAGACACAAGGACCTGCAAGACGTTTCTGTGGCTTCAGTGAAGCAAGCAAAGATGTAGGAGAGTTCATGAGACAAGAGTAGACAAGAGGACTCACCAATCTCGTAGGGCCTTGGTAGCTAAATAGAGGATAATAACCTGAATGCAGCAGAGAGGTTTTTACTGTGGTTGTTGTTTGGTTGGGTTTTCGTTTGTTTGTTTGTTTGTTTGTTTGTTTGTTTGTTTTTTAAGACAAGGTTTCCCTCTTTTAGCCCAGGCTGTTCTGTAAGGAAGGAACTCTGTAGACCAGGCTGACCTTGAATTCACAGAGATTCACCTGCCTCTGCCTCCCAAGCTCTGGGATTAAAGGTGTGCCCCACGATCCCTGGCATCTCAGAGAGTTATAAAGTTTGAAATTGTTGTTAAATTTATAGTCAGGTTGTTTCAAGAAGAAAATGGCTAAGAAGGAAATCCAAACAGGAAGTTGGGAGATTGTTGGGAAACTTCAAATATTCTGGGTGAGACTCCTCGCCTCAAGGCTGAAGAGCCTTGAGGGAGACAGGGCAGAAAGATCGTAAAAGCCAGAGGTGGAGAATGACTTCAATGAGGGCTTCCTGAACTCACAAAAACTCACAGTGACTGTTACCACGAGCACAATCTCAAAGCAGACAAATCCCAGCAGAGGCAGGGGCATGGGCTTGGAGCCCCACTACTACCTGAGGAGCTATTGGCCCAAGAAAGCTACTGGGAAAGGCAGCGTTTTCTTCAATGCAGCCTTTGTTGTATGGACTTTAGGCCCATACTGAAGAGTACTGGACTTCACCTGACAAACAAAACAAACAAAAAACCCCACAAAACTAGTCCAGAGGTGAAGTGGCTCTGGGAGGAGGTAGGTGGTAAGGAATGAATACTCAAAATGTATTGATCACAAGAAATTCTGAGAGGCTGGAGAGATGGCTCAGAGGCTAAAGTGTTTGCCACAAAAGCATAAGACCCTCAGTTCAAATCCTTAGAAGCCACTTAAAGCCAGACATGACAGCACACGTCTGTAAGCCCACGTGATCCTAAGATGAGATGGTAGGTAGACAAGAGTATGCCCTGAATTTACATATCTGCTAGGCTGTTCTACACAAATACGAGATTCTATCTTAAACAAGATGGAAGGCAAGAACCAATACTGAAGGTCATCTAACCTCCACATACATGTGCTGGCAGGCTCTCGTCTCTCTCTGTCTCTCTCTGTCTCTCTCTGTCTCTCTCTCTGTCTCTCTCTCTACACACACACACACACACACACACACATCTCTGTCTCTTTCTGTCTCTCTCATACACAGAGAGCAAAAGAGAGAGGGAGGGGGAATATTGGCAAATGCTATGATATGAATGACCCATAAGAAAAGTATGCTGTGACATTAGGTAATCACAAAGACAGTATGTCTCCACTTATATGAAGTCCCCAGAGGGATGAAATTCTTATGGTGAAAAGGAAAAAATGACAGTTGCAGAGGCCACAGAAAGAAGACTCAAAAGGGTTAACATGTATAGCTTCAGCTTAGGGAAATGTAAAAGTCCTACAGCAGGGCTGCAGAACAATGTGAACAGCAGACGAGCGAAATACATACTCAAAACGATGAAAATGGCAAATGTTATATTCAATATATCTTAAACACAATTTTAAATTCAACTGGAAAGCAAAAACCACTTCTGACCAAGCTCCCAACCCTGCATGTTCAGACACCCATGTGGGAGACAGGCAGCTAAACACAGATCCCTGTTGAGCATCTACAGAGGTCTGGGATCCATAGGTCCATCGTTCTCTCAGGAAGCAGCACATGAATACACACCCAAGCTGATTAAAGTTTCTCTCTGTCTTATGCAACTGTATCTGAATACCCGAGAGCAAAGATGTATTTTCTCACGGCTCTGAAGCCTGGTAAGTCTAACATCAAGGCATTAGTGAATTTATTGCTAATAGGTTATTATCTCTGCCTCCAAGATGGTGCTTTGAATTTGTGTTCTCCTGAGAGGAGGAACTAAAAGTTGTGTCCTCACATGGTATAAGGCATGAACTCCCTCTGTTAAGTCCTAATCCCGCCGATGACATTAAAGGGATGCCTCTTAATTGTCCCATTTTGCGTTGGTGTCACATTCACAGCAACTGAACAGGTGGAGCACATTTGAGCTACAGTGCTGTGTGTGGTCCCAGGAGCCCATTCTTTATTCTTGGAGCTACTGTGGGTCAGAGGAGAAGATCAAGTGCAGATCATAAGCCTGGAGCAGGTGTTCACAGAAGTAAGTGACTTCAACTCTGCCTCAGGATGAATCTTCTCACCCCTATCCCATTGCGTTTAAGTCTCAAAGAATTAAAAAAAAAATTTTTTTTTTTCGAGACAGGGATTCTCTGTATAGCTCTGGCTGTCCTGGATCTCACTTTGTAGACCAGGCTGGCCTCGAACTCAGAAATCTGCCTGCCTCTGCCTCCCAATTGCTGGGATTAAAGGCGTGTGCCACCACCGCCCGGCTAAAAATATTTTTAAAGAAAGTCTCAAGACTTCTCAAGTCTGAAGCTGTAAAACATGTAGCGTGACATTTACCAAGAAATAACAAAGAAATTAAAAAAATGAAAAAAGGAGAAAGAAATTGCCATTGTCAGCTAGTTTAGAAGTTACACAGCATCATTGGCAGCCACTGTTTAAAAGCCGACATAGCTCACCAAGTTGATTCAGAACAGAGCGAGTTTACACACAGTAGAACTGTGTGCTACAAGGTAAGGCTTCATGAAAAAATTATATATAAAGTTTAGCTGTGTGCAGACTAAAAAGCAGTGATGTTAAAGAAAATGGACAGCCTTTGACATTTTTAAGAATTATTTGGTGATGGATTAGAGGTTGAGAAGGTCTTTTTAAATAAAATAGTTTTCATTAATGCGTTTACTTGTTGGCCTATGTCCATGTCTTTGTGTATGTATATATGTGCACATGCATGCTATAGTGTATGTCTAGAAGTCTGAGGACACCCTTTTGGAGTTGGAGTCTCTCCCATGTGGCTTCCTGGGGCAGAACTCAAGCCCGAGTCTTGGCAGCACGTGTCTTTACCTTTGAACCATCTCAGCAGCCTTAAGGAATAGTCATTTTAAATGATTTGATAGAGAGGGCTTGTCAGGTGGAGAAGGGGAGGGGAACAGGAAAGGAAGAGAAGACACGAGAAAAAAGGAAGAAAGTAAGGTGACTTATGGCTAAGGGGAAGGAAAAAAACCATGAACTGTCACTTACATATAGGGAACATTAGTCCCACGGAGCTTGATCTAGTAGAGTCGATAGCTCTACCACTTAAACTTATCTCCTCCCTCTGCCCCACCCCCACACATGTACATAAAGACTCACTAAACACACTTCTTCAAATCTCAAAACTCCCCATTCTTTCTAACCTGGATTGACCTAAAGCGTAACTGAGAAGTAGTTTAAATGAGGTTTTGTTGCTCTTATGGTTATTTATGTGTAAAACCGATTGTATAAATTTGGCATTTTACAGCCATATTCTAATTTAATCTTATCCAGACCTTATCAAGTAATTTATAGTACCTATGAAGTTCTGTAATAAACACTGGCTCATTCAACCTTCTGAAGCAAGGAAGCCTCATTAGCCAGCATGCCTATTTACTTACAGTTCACTGATAATTGACTCCCATAATGATGACCTTGAAGGGCTACACACATTTGAAGTACTAAGGACTATATAAAATTTGCTTAATGCCTCTGTAGTAGCTTTCTATGACTGCTGTAACAAATGACCCCCACATTTAATGACTCCAAATGACACAGATTTATTATCTTACAGATATGGAAGTAAGATGTCCAAAGAGAATCAATCTCCCTGGGGTAATCTCGAAAGTCAGGCAGTGCCTTATTCCTTTGGGAGGCTAAAGGAGAGAATCTGTGGCCTTGTGTCTTACAGCTTTGTGTCTGGTGTCCAGCCAGCTCGCTCAAGCCCTCTTCTGTCTCCACAACCCCCTTACTCTTCAGCCTCTCTGCGTCTTTCTCTTACAAAGCCTCTGTGGTGGGTCATATTGGATGTACTCTGACAATCCAGGGTGACCTTCCCATCTTATGATCCTTAATGTAAACTCATCTTCAAGAGCTCCTTTCATAAGGTGTCATAGTCACAGGTTCCAAGCATTAAGGACATCTTAGGGACTGTTGTAAGCATGCTATAATGTTATGTCAGAAATACAAACAGATATCTCTGTTTCTTTCCAAAATATCAGAACTTATTGAGTTGCAATAATTTTGCAAGTTGTATCAGTTTCATTTGCTGTAATTTATCAGGTAGTTCTGATTTCCCTTGATTGCTGGCTGTTGGTAATATAAGTTATTTAATTCCATTTTTAATTAATAATAGGAACTGAGATCCCAAAATGGACTCAAATGCTGCTTGTAAAGTAGAGTCTCTCAAGGCAAGGCACAGTCTGAAAACTCACTGTTTTTCACAATATTGAATAACTTAGAGCAGAGACAGCCTAATTTGAATATAAGACGGGGGGGGGGGGGAAGACTCCACCCATCTCAGCAGCTAATGTTAAATTTATTTTTGTTTCATTACATTTGTTTTTGAAAATTAAGAGTCTATATGTATGGAGATACCTAAGTGACATACTTGAAAATGTACTTGATAAAAATAAAGTTCTCTGACATGATAGAAAATACGTCTCATTTTATATGTGTCCTTTAGTCATTTCATTGATCCACATTTTCATCTTTTCAAATCCACCATAAATTTATTTATGATGTTCTTTTTTTCTTTTATTAAAGGTCTATGCGGGGTTGGGGATTCGGCTCAGTGGCTAAGTGCTCACTCTATCCCCAGTACTGGAAAGAATTTTATGTGCGTATACTATGAATCAACATCATGGAACTGACCCAATTCCTGTTGCTAAGGTGCTACAGATCAAAGTTAGGGCTTTGTGTGTGCCAGGCAAGTGCTTGACCAGAGATACAGCCCCAGCTCAATTAAGTATTCCTTTTAAAATAAAGTTTATGATAAAGAAACTTGGAAATAAAAAAATCATCACACCCTCAAGTTGGGCAAACAGAAGACTTTACACTTCACTGAACTTCAGTGAGTAAGAATTCCTAAAATGAACATCTTTCTAGACCATTTGCATTTTTGAAGGTCTACTTTATGGTTGTAAAAGCACTATATTGTCCGATATTCAGGAAGCAGAGGCAGGAGGACTTTTGTAAGTTCAAGACTAGGCTGTTCTACATCCCAAGTTTCAGGACAATGAGAGCTTCTCAGAGAGAACAAAACAATTATGGGAATGAGAAAGTTTCACATGGAAATCAATTGAAGCAAACACTTTATAATCATCAAGCCAACAAGGTAGTTCCATGTAATGATTCATTCTGGCTTATGATTTAAACTTTATGGATACGCACTAGTGAGCCAGGTCCTATTTCCTCATTCTGGCCATTTAAATGATGAACAGTAAGCAAATGGGTACCACGTTCAAAATATCAGTATCGTAGGGATGCAGACAATGAGACCAAAATGGTCCCTAGGAAGCACTGTCATGCTGAGAGGGGAAAGACCACTTTCAGATCACCGTACTCCATCCAAGGCATGCAGATCAAGAGTCAGTTATGAGAGGATCCTGTGGAGGACTGTTTCAGTCGGACTGAGGTGTATGTATGGATACATCAGGAAACTTGGCTGTTTGGGGAAGTGGAAGAAGGTCAAAGAAACGAGATTTAGTAAACATGGGAGAGTGACAAATTCAGAGGTAATACAAACTTAAATAACAAAGAGGTTAGGATGTTGGTGTGTGCCAATAAATAGCCAATGAGAAAGATGGGATTCAGGAGTTAGCAGTTGGAAATCAGAATAGCTTTGATCCTGCCGGTTGAAACGCTATAGCTGAATAGTCTTCCTGATACATCGTTCATAGCCACCAACTTGAAATAATCTACCTCCTCTGTTTACCTAGGTAGAGCTGAACTACATAGTCACCTACACCACTTCCAGGGGCAGCTATGCCTGAGGAGAAGTAAGGCCTTTGAGAGAAATTAAGACATCTAGGAGCCATGTGTTCTGCCTCAGTTCCCTTCTTACCGATGGGAATCTCTCCGCCCCTTTTAGAGTAAGATGGGAGCCCTAAGGGACAAAAAGAGGAGACACAGTTGCTGAGAGAAGCTAGAAATATTTCTGAGATTTTTCTTCCTATATAGAGTATTCTCTCCTTTCTAACAAATGCACAGTTAGAGAGATGTATATTAGTCTAATATTCCCATGAGATGGATCTTACATGTAATGAAACCCTTTGTATTTAATTATAACTGCAAACAATGAAATGTTATCATTGGTGAAGTGATAGAAACAGTCTGTTGTGGAGATAGTTGATGGGAAAATGGTGTGTAGAAGGCTCTTCCCTCCGATGGGGTGAGATACACTGCAAGTGTGCCAGGGCAGTCATGAGAAGAAAAGTAAGAGATGTAGGTTTCTACAGTGAGAAAGGATGGGTTCTCTTGATGAACTGGATTTAGGAAAAAGTCAAGGAGAAATTCAGACTTGGCATAAGATTTCTCATTTAAGGGAGTAGTGAAATATAAAGTTGGGGGGTAGATAAGATGAGAACAGAATCATTACACTTTAGATTTAGCAACATAAAGACTGTAGGTGATTCAGCAAGAATAGTGTCTGTGACTAATATGAAAGGAAGTCAGGTTTAGAATCTGAAGAAGGCTTCCAAGGATTGTTTCTATACACACAAGGTAAGTTCTACTTTGGAAGTGAGCAGAGGAATGACATGGAGGGGGTGGGGGTAATGATTGACAGCTTGCTCTTCTGGTGAAGTGGATGATACACTGGCTTAAGAGGATAGACTAATGGCAGGTAAAGAACTTGTGGAGAGGCAAGGGGGATGGTGACTAAGAACTATGAGGGTCATTAGCCCAAAAGAAGAGCAGCTAGTATGAACCTGTCACAGGAGGGATGATGGTGCAGGTACAGATGGGTATGCGGAGCTAATGGTGGGAAGATGTAATAACAACTTCATTTCAAGGTTCAGGGAGTGCCATTGTGTGGGTAAGAGAGAGGGACGGGAAGAGGAGAGTAGGAGAAGGAGAACATGACATAGTGGAGGCAAAAATATGAGTATATTTTGAGACCTAAAGTCAGAAGTGCTGTGACGGGGCAACGTGGACTGTCCTTCCAAGGTTTGTAATAATTGAAACATGAGCTGTTTAAGCCTGCCTATGTTATTATCGTCAGTGACATTCTTTGCTTATTCAAGAGCCTGGTGTGCTCAAGAATAAGTTGCAGACAGATAATAGCACATGTAAACAGAGAGCATCAAAATTTAGCATCTGTACTGCAGAAGTGGTTTGGTTTATAAATCCCAAAGCATGATGACAGTGGGAGAAGTGGCTGAAGACGAGTGGACGGACAGCTACACAATGAAGAAACTGAGAGACAGCTTATACAGGCTTATCCATGTGTACTGGCTAGTTTTGTGTCAACTTGACACAGCTGGAGTTATCACAGAAAAGGGAGCTTCAGTTGAGGAAATGCCTCCATGAGATCCAACTGTAAGGCATTTTCTCAATTAGTGATCAAGGGGGAAAGGCCCCTTGTGGGTGAGACCATCTCTGGGCTGGTAATCTTGGTTCTGTAAGAGAGCAGGCTGAGCAAGCCAGTAAAGAACATCCCTCCATGGCCTCTGCATCAGCTCCTGCTCCCTGACCTGCTTGAGTTCCAGTCCTGACTTCCTTTGGTGATGAACAGCAGTATGGAAGTGTAAGCTGAATAAACCCTTTCCTCCCCAAACTGCTTCTTGGTCATGATGTTTGTTCAGGAATAGAAACCCTGACTAAGACACCATGTGATTGCTGCAACACAGAACATGGTGAAGAAATTAGGGGCAGATTGTGTGACTGGAGTTAGGTTATCTGTGAGTAAAGAAGAATGAACGGCCAAGAAATTAGCAGATGGCAGCATCAAGATTTAGAGGCCCAGGTGGCCAGATGGCATGAACTTCAAGAGATCAGAGGTCTGGGCAAGAGGACGATGGAGAGCAAGGGGAACAGCTGCTCTCCCCATCGGTCCTGTGGGTTGTGCAGGACTGAGCACATGTCACCCAATGGAGTAGGGGATAAAGTGCCCTTCAGTGGAAAGTTACTTGATTCTCAAGATAGGTTCCCAGAAGATTGAGTATACATGTGAGGGGTCTTACCTATTGCAGATTAAGGCACCATAACAAACAACTATTATTTCTCATAGTACTGTAGGCTGCTGACTGGGTCCAGCTGGATGGGTTTGGATTTGCACTATTCAGATGCTGCTGAAATTATACGGGGCTGTGATTGATAGCTGGGAGGAGTCATTTGCTGTCTGGTGGCTCTGTGGAGAAGACTCAGCTTTTGCTCTCTTCCTCCTGGTGGCCTCTCCTTCCCCACATTATATAGATTTTTTTCTTTTTCTTTTTCTTTTTCTTTTTCTTTTTCTTTTTCTTTTTCTTTTTCTTTTTCTTTTTCTTTTTCTTTTTCTTTTTCTTTTTCTTTTTCTTTTTCTTTTTCTTCCTTCCTTCCTTCCTTCCTTCCTTTCTTTCTTTCTTTCTTTCTTTCTTTCTTTCCTTCTTTTTACTAGCAGTGTACCAGAGCATTTTGCCTGGCACTTCAGAATCTTGTAAGTACAGGAGAAGCAGCTACTGGGTCTTCTTGAAACCTTGATCTAGACTTGGCATAGGGCATTTGTACCCCTTTCTCCTTATGGAGTGAGTCAAGGGTCAGAACACATTCAAGGAAAAGAATTCACAAAGATAGTAGGAAGGGGACCCGTGGAACATATTTAAGGCTATCATCTACAAATGGAAATCTGTTGTTCTTTGCGGCTGAATGTCTGCAGGTAGAGTGGAAAGACTGAGGTGGGGGTGGAGAGGCAGCCAGTTTAAAAGGCTGTGGAGCATTCTGACGATGGAAGAGCAGATGTGGTGGTTGAGAAAGGGACCACAGGGATTGGAGGCCCATTCCACTGAAGCAGAGATCTCCAAACCCCACTCCAATCATGTGATCTTTTTATTTTTAATTTATTTATTATACATAAGTACACTGTAGCTGTCTTCAGCCGCGCCAGAAGAGGCGTCAGATCTCATTATAGTGTGTGATAGTGTGGTTGCTGGGATTTGAACTCAGGACCTGGGGAAGAGCAGTCAGTGCTCTTACCTGCTGAGCCATTCTGCCAGCCCCAATCATGTGCTCTTAATGAAAACAGTTTGAACACTCGTCAAGTTTAATGATTATAATCTTAATTGTGTGCTCAGTAAAGGTCTGCTTAAAAATGTGCTTTGTAAAACAAACGGAAAAAGAGAAATTATCTTTATCAATGGCATAATAACCTTTCACCTGTCTAGGTAGAACAGTTTAGTTAAAAATGCCTCATCGATTAAAAAAAAAAATCTTGAGTTATAGTGGGTCAGAGATCAGATTTAAAGCTCAATACATGGCCATGTCTTTCTTGAGGAATGTTTTAGTTGAAAGAGCAACCTCACAGAACAAGTATGTCTAGATGGAAGAAGGCACCATTACTAAATCAAAACAATAATTTTTCAGTCCCATCCTCATGGTGGAAGTTCATCAACCAACAAGGCAAACATTGAAATCCAACAAGTGAGTATGTATGTATTAGTCCTAATACCAGTTCTTGCAACTTATCAGAAATTACTATTTAAGAAAAATTTTAAGGAACTGGATTCTAAATTCAATAAAAGTGCTCAATTAGAGGATTTTATTTTAAGTTTTAAAGATGCCATTCTAAGACTTTCGTTATGTAGATATTAAAAGATGTTTATATTTAGGTTGTTTCCAACAACAAAATTACATAATGAGGGAACATTCTTATTTTTAAAATGCTGTTTTTGTAGCATGAGTATCCTGAAGAACAATTGTTTTCTCCATCTTTGTTAGAAATGTTACCCTTGCCTGAAGGGACTGATTGAGAATATTATTGTTTTAGAAATATGGCATTCATAGGAAATGTCAGGATATTGGAAACATGTCAACTCTCAGGAAACAGGTATTACTCCACCTTTAGTTTGGGAATCCTTTCTATAGGATGTCAGTGAGCTGGTTACTGTGTGACTTTCTCAGTCAGCCTATGTCTTCCTATAAAGCCTCTGCTATTATTTGAATATATCTTATTTTAAACATTTGCCTCATTGGCAACACCCTGCAGCACATACGGCACTGTATAAACACGGAGGAGATAGATTTAGGAAGGTGTTGCTGCCAAGTTCCCCTGGGGCTATTTTATATACTCAGTTCCAGAGCAAGTACGGAAAGCAGTTGTTTTCATATCTTTAGTAGCCTTAGTGAAGCTTAAGTTCATTCTTATAGACGTAAACAAATATCAATCAAGGTATACCTTTTCCTTTGGCTCCCATTGTTAATTTTAGATACTCTGTTTTGTAAACTACATTCGTTGAGGAGAATGAGGAAGGCATGTGCATGCATTGCACCAGTGATGGTAGTGACTCTAGGCACAACTTCAAGGTGACTGTTCTTCTCTGGACAGTTAGGGAGATGGGGCATTCATACCAGAGAGCCTCAATGCAGTATGATTAGTTGATATCAACTATAAGAAATGGTTTTAACAATGACTTTACACCAAGTTGCAGGAATTTAGGTGTGTATGTGGGTGCTTAAAGAGATTTATATCAGCCGTATATTTTTCTCACACAAAATTATTAACTACCAAATGGGAGAGAATAGAAACTCAGTGTTGAGCTCTGGGAAGATATCTCAGCTGGTAACCATAGCTGCTGCAAAGCAAGAGGACCTGTTTGAATCACCAACACGCACATATCAGCCTGGCATGGTCATGTCAATCGGTAACCCCAGCTTTGGCGACTTGGGGCAGAGACAGGCAGATCTTGGGGGTTCATGAGCAATCAGTCTAGCTGAACCTAAGTGCTTCAGGTTCAGAGGGAGATCCTGCCACAAACAAACAAAAACAAGGCAGATACTCTGCATCTGATACAGAAGAAAGTACAGAATATGGTTCAACTCTGGTATAGGAAAGGACTTACTGAACACACTCTGGTAGAGCAGACACTAGGAGAAACAAATAACAATTAAGATTCTATGAAACTAAAAGGTGTCTATACAGAAAAGGATGCCTATCATTTGAGGGAAGTGGCAGCCTACAGAATAGGAAAATATCTTTGCCGGCAATACACGTGACCGAGGGTTGGTGTCTGGAATATACAAAGAACTTTAAAAACTAAATACCAAGAAAGCAATCCAATTAAAAATTGGAGCACAGAACAGAACAGAAAGTTCTCAAAGGAAGAAATACAAAAAGCTGAGAAATATCGTTTGGAAACATCCCTAGCCATCGGGGACATACAAATTAAAACTACTTTGATATTTCATTTTACTCTAGACAAAATGGCCAAGAATAAGAGGGAGAAAGAAAATGTTGGTGTGGATGTAGGAAAAGAGGAACACTTGCTCGTTCCCTGTGGGACTCCAAACTGATGCAGCTACTCTGGAAATCAGTGTGGAGAATCTTCAAAAGCTAGACATAGATCTACCATATGACCCAGATATTCTATTCTAGAGCATCTTCCTAAGGACTCTGTGTTTTCTACAGAGACACTTGCTTATTCATGTTCACTGCTGATCTCTTCACAATAGGCAGAAAACGGAAATAGCCTAGATATCTATCAACAGATTAACAGATAATAAATATGTGGTGTATTTACACAACAGAGTATAAGAAAAATGTAGGTTATAGAAATAAAAATGAAATTACAGAATTTTTAGGCACATGGATGGATCTGGAAATAATTGTTCTGAGGGAGATAACCCAGACGTAAAAAGACAAATGTTGCAAGTTAGTTTTCATGTGTGGGTGCTAGCTCTGAATCTTTAGATATGTATGTTTATATTAGAATACCCACAAAAGGCTGGAAACTAGTAAGGGAGAATGGAAGTATATCTCAAGAGAAAGGGGACAGGATACTGGTGGTATGAATGGGCAAAGAGGAATAATTGAACAGAACGTGTTAAATGGGGTGGTGCTAGGGGAGTCAGGTAGAGCATTGGGTATGGAGAGGGACAACTAGCATTAAAGATCTTTGAAAATGCCACATGGAAATCTTTTACTCTAGAAGCTTCCTAAAGTACACACATGAGCACATATAAAAAGACATTTAAATGGCAATGCCCTCTAATAGGGGACAATGCCTCCCCCAAACACCATAGGCTACCTAATAAAAAGCCCAGTGATAGCGAGGCTTTTCTCAAATTATTGGCCAGTGGGGTTTCATAGACTTCTGCAGACATTATAGACCACTGCCATTACTTTTGATCATCTGTGCAAACTTAATGCTGACTCTCTTGCTGAAGCTACCATATTTTTGAATCATAGGACATGGAGAAATCATGTTGGTATTGACCCAAAAAAGCTTCATCTCTACTGACTAGCTTTCATAGTGCTGGAAGGCGCAATGCAAGTAGGGAGAAAAACCAACAGTCTTATCCAGCTGTGAGTCCTCTAAGCTACAATCAGGACTGCCTGGCAAGACATGTCCATTTATGCAATAGTGGCATGAATGTTATAGGGGTAACCAAGTACTTTCTGATTAATTGTAAAGCCTACTTTACAAGATGTCTCACATCTGAGCCAATACTCATGATGGCTAGGTTATTTATAGTGCCTAAGCAAGGACCTGTGGCTACATGACCTGGTAATAATCTGCTCACTACATTCTTATCCTTATGCCCATAGATTAGTAAATATCTCAACCCTCCTCAAGTGGCTTCTTTGCACAGTAGATAGCAGTTAACCCAGAGACTCACACTGGTCATCATGCAGGAAATAAGGGACTGTGGAGTGATCAGAACTAAATGGAATATCTATACTACACCTTATCTCTGCAAGGCTCAGGGGTTCTTGTGGACTAGAGGGTAAAAGCATTGTAAGGACTAAATTAGTGAGCATCTACAGTGAGACAGTATTTAATCAGAAACGACAGTGCTCACAGTGGCTGTGCCTGCATGCATAAGGCATGTACAAGATTAAGCCAAAACCTCAGCATTTGTGGGGGGCAAGCCTATGACATTTTACCCTTTGCTGAAGACCTATTCACAAATGGTGGCTGCTGGGAAGGTGGGAGAGAATCAGTTTTCTTTAGGGGCGTAGCTCTTGAGAGGCTGGCTACCTATGCCCCTCATGGGCATGTTTGTGCATAGAGGGACTCATGCTCCCCATGGGCATACATGTGCATAGAGGGACTCACGCCCCTCATGGACATACATGTACATAAAATGAATTAAGAAGTCATAAGAAACAATTACAACAAAGAGAGGCCAAAATGGTGGTAGGGATAGGGAAAGAATTGGAAGGGAGGGACTGGGGAGTGGATTTGATCAAAACTCATTTTATATATGTATGAAATTTCCAGCTGATAAAAGGGCAGTCTTCAAACACACACACACACACACACACACACACAAATGCCCACATCTTGTTGTCAAAACTCTGAAAAAAATGAGCCAAAACCATAGCAAACCTACTTAATGCACTTGGTTTCCCCAGGACTTTGCCTGTGCACATTCTAAAGTAAGAAAAATGAGCTTCACGCACTTATTGAGATTTATTGTGTTTGTGGGTGCCAGTAAGCCAAGCGCCCCAGCTTTCTATCCAATCACCCACCTTCATAAAGCACTTCAGATTACTGAGACGGAATTTAATCAGGTTCAAAATGCTAGAAACAAAACAAAAACACATATATTCTCCCTAAAGAAAGGACACAACAGGCTTGGTGCCATGGGGAAAGCCTGAACATCTGGATTCCGAAGTCAGGTAACAGTAGGCTGAGTTCAGAAATGACCCATGGGTGGTTTGCAGCACAGGCAGTATCGTTTAAATGAAGGAAGCTGTCAGAACCATTTGTGTTCCTGGCATAAACAAGCACATTGGACCAGTGGCTCCCAGTCAAATTCTAGAATTTCTACCAAAAGGAACGCTGGAAAGAAGATTTTGCTGACTGGTCTGGAGCAAGGATACAACTGGCAATGGATATAGATGTTGGAGCTCAGTAGAGAAGCACTCTCCCTTCCTCAGAACCCTGGTCCCTTTTTGTGTTGACCTCTGATACTGGAGGCCTTCCTTCCCTCTCCTTTTTCTCTTTTCTCTGTAAATCTCCTTTGAATATGCTTACTTTGTTTCAAGGCCATAAGGAATCCTGGATCTGAACATAGCTCCAAGTGTGTCTTTTTGCTGCCTATAATTCTATTTCCTCTAGATATCAGAAACTCAAAGCATACATGGTCCAAACAGACAGCCTGATTGTTTCCCACGTCCCGGCCTTCTCTTCCTACTAGTTTTTAATGACGTCACTTTGTTCAGACAATGACCTAGAAGTTCTTGGTTCTTTTCTTTTATTATTTGTTCTCTCTGCCCACCTCTACTCTACCACCAAACTATTTTCACAATATCCGTGTCTACCATGGGGTTATCTTTGTACAAGCCATTGCATCTTCTCACGCCAAGACTTCAAGAGCATCCTGGCTGTTCCCCTTCATTTTCTCTCCTATCCCCCCCGCCAGCCACAATCTGATCATGACACACTAAGCAATCATTATAGAATGTAAATTAGACCAGTTATTGTAATGCTTTTAATCCCCCAAATATTTCCCACTGTACATAGAAGAAACTCAAAACTCTGCACCCTGCTTATAAGACCCCAAGTAATCTACCTCATGCTTCTGCCTGTGTGATCTTTTGAAGTACCTCTGCTTTGAACCACCTTTCTGTTTCCTTACCCTGCCAGGCTCATTGCTGCTTTACAGCCCTGGAGAGGGTTCTTCCCTCAGCCAGGGATATTTTTTCCTCAGATATTTTCACAGCCCTCTCATCATTCAGGGCACAGATCAAGCATCTCAGAAAAGAATGTAGTTGCTTCTCTTCGATAATGAGCACAAACCAACCTGAAATAGTCACGATATCACCCTGCTTCATTTTCTTCACAGCTTTGTTGTTTGATATGTTATTTGGTGTATGTGTTTGCTTCCTTCCTGGCTTAGAATACAACAACAACAATGAGAATGGAGGTTTTGTCTTTCCTGTTGACTAGCACTGTTAGGACAACGCCTCACATGATTTCAAACATCAATTGCATGGCTAATTGACTGCAGTGGAAGAGAGAGTTTTAAAGATAGAATATTAGCAGCCTCATTAAAAGCATCTCATATCTAATTCTATCTAATGGGAGAAAGGGCCATATCCAACATCAGCTGTTTGGTACCAGGAGCAATGTCTAATAGAACAACTGTTTTCTAAAGAATCTTAATAGCTTTAGACTGGTGATCGGGGACTGAATGAATGGGCCCAGGGAGCTCTTCTGAGAAAGTGCTACGCTGCGGACAGTGATAGGATTGTGTAGCGATAAGGACAGTGGAAAGGGGCCAACTCATCTGTTCCGCCGATCGTATGATGAAGGATTGGGAGACTAGAGCAGAGAGGTGGCTTTAAAAAAGCAATTAGAGGAGAAATACAAGCTAAAGCAAGGTAGAACTCAAACCAACTGCACAAAAAAAGAGATCAGTTCCTGTACAATATGATGAATGCTGCCCAGGGAGTTGACAATGCAAAGATGGAGACAAATGTATCTTAGTTAAAAGAAATCTAAGGTCTTGAATTTATTTCATGCACACCTTCTACTCAAGTTATTCAGCTTTAGTCAGTATATAATTTCAGCTATGAGTATTGCTTAGAAATATAGACATACTAAATATATAATCAGAAAAAAAAACCAGGCTAAAATTCAGTTCTTCCTGTAAAATCTGTCTCTCAAAATTGTGTTATTCCTTCTGACTAGGGCTCAGAATACCCTCAGAAGACTTTTTAGTAAAGCTGTTCAGGCTTCTCTTTCAAAGTGAAAGTATCTTTCATGAGTTTCTTCCTCAAACTTTTCAACCAATACATGTATGCAACACACACACACACACACACACACACACACACACTCACACACACATACACACACACACACATACACACACATACATACATACACACACACACACACACACACACACACACACACACACACACACACACAATATCAACTAAACTGTAACTAGTTGTTGTCCTTCAAATGCATTTGTGCTGACCATTCTACTTGGTGTGTCAGGAGAGAAGGATCCAGTTTGGGAATTAAGTTTCATGGTGGGATTTACTTGGAAATAAATCTGAAAGAGTAGTTGCGAACACAATTATTCTCTAATGCCACTCCAAATAATTTTTGCTTTGTAGGGCACTGGGAAATCTTGGAGATTTCTGAAGAGATTGGTTAAAGGATCAGATTTATATTACAGAAATATAACACTGGAAAGAGTGCAAGAAATAAAGTAGAAAAATAGCCAACTAGGACAAGAACACTAGGTGAAACTATTTTAAAGGCATTCAATGGCAAGGAATTATGACCCTCTTTTAGAGGGTCATAAATGGTACAGAGGAGACAATTTCTAATATATTTCAAATTGGAGAACATTGACAATTTCAAGTTTGGTGGGAGGTAGATGGCGAGAGATCCCCTTGTTTCTGGTTTTAGCAACCTGTGGGAGTACGATACAACTAAGTTAGGAATATGAACAATGAACAGCTGTCTAGTGTCATGTGTATTTTGTGACTTTTTCTTTTTTGTGGGCGGATAAATGAGGCCCAACCAAGCAAGGGAGCTGGAAGAAAATGCATTGGAAGACCCTTGGTATGTTCCATTGTACTTAAGATTGTTGGGGGAAGAGGAGCAGAGAAATAGGTTGATAGTTGTGAGAGGGAGGGCTGTCAATAAAAAGAAGACTATTATTTTCAGAAAATGAGAATAAGGAGACTTCAGGGGAGAAGGAATTGGCTGTGTTACAAGTGGACATGGAATCACGACTGCCATGGGATGAATGTATGCAAACAGTGCAGAGTCATAAGTCCTCATTGCAGGGGTGTTGCTGGGAACGCAGAGGACCAAAACAGTTTAGTTCTGAGGTTGATAAGGGGCAAAAAATCAGGGTGCTTGGAGTCTTCCTCCAGAAGTTAAACTGCTGTGCTTTGTCCGTGTCTTTTTGATAGCAAGCATCAGCGACCTTCGCCTGCAAAAGAACAAACAGGATCTATTTTAGGTTTCCTGTGAGCTACGCTTCCCAACTACTTAACTCATAGCAACATGGCAAAAAAACAACCACACATGGGCAATACCTGAACAGATGGATACCGTTTTATTCAATAAAATTGTAGTAAAAACAGACAATGAGCTGTTTTTAGTTCACCGGCTAAGGTTCTTGAACATCCATTTCTGATAAATTGATGCCCGTGAGATTCATATCTGGTTATGTTGGGACAAGTTTGATCTTAATATGAGCATTTTTTAAAGTTTTTTTCTTGTCTTGTTTTACATGTAGGAATGTTTTCCCGCATGTATGTCTATGCACTATGTGCAGGCAGTGCCTGAGGAGGCCGAAAGGGGGATTGGATTCTGCTAGAATTAGAGTCACAGTCATGAGCTGCCATGTGAGTGCTGTGAATTGAACCCCAGTTCTTTGGAAGAGCAGCCAGTGATTTTAAATGCTGAGCCATCTCTTCAGTTCTGATGCAAGTATTATTTAATTATAAATTAACAGGGCTGGGGGATATTTGTCTACTTTTGTAATTTTAGATTTTGCTTTCTAGGAGATTAAAATTAACCCAGTGTCCTTTGAACTCCAAAGAAAGAATGATGGAATTGTTAACCTTTTGACTTTTGAGGTTTTTTTGAGGTAAAAATCTGTATACATAGCTGTGTAACCACAGGATTTTTGAAGTTCCTTAGGCTCTGGCAGCCAGATTAATTGTGGCCCTCTTGTTCTCCTTTGCAGTCTTGATTTTAATGGATTAATCAACATAGTAACAAACAGACAGTCTTAGTTAGGATTTTATTGCTGGAAAGAAACACCAGGACCAAGGCAACCTTTATAAAGGAGGACATATTACTAGAGCTGGCTTACAGGTTCAGAAGTTCAGTCCGTTATCATCGTGACAGGAAGCATGGCTCTGTGTAAGCAGACATGGTGCTGGAGGAGCTGAGAGTTCTAGATCTTGACCCAAAGGCAGGTAGGAGGAGACTGTGATTCATACTGGGCCGAGCTTGAGCATAGGCAGCCTCAAAGCCCACCTCCACAGTGATGCATTTCCTCTAACAAGGCCACACCCACTCCAACAAGGACACACCTCCTAGAATCTTTGGGGAGCATGCCTATTCCAACCACCCCAGAGACCAAGGTCACTGATGATCTGTTTAAGTTATAAGTCAAGATGCATGGCTTAACCAATATAATTTGCTTGCATATTATTAATCACTATAATTAAATCAGGCTTCATTAAATGGATTACTATGATTTTTTTTCCTGACCAATGTTTCCTGCGTGCTTTATTCCTTGGCTGGTAAACATGTAATATGCTCTCACTCATTTGTTCACTGAAATCTTATTGAGTTACACATGTCATGTAGTATGAGATGCTCTGAGAATACAACAGTGATTCTGTTCAGTCATTAACCTCCTAGAGGTCAAAGGAGAGTAGAGATCTCCATAGAAGAAAGTCTCTGCATTACTGAGACCAAAATACCTGAGCCAACAACTTAAGAGAGAAAGGTTGTATTTGGCTCCTGGGATCAGTTCTTCAAGGTGGCCAGGACATAGAGCAGCCTTTACCATCACAAAAGATAGAAAGTCGAGAAAAGGAACAGGTAGGCACCGGCCAGAGAAGATCTAGCCACCAAGGAAGAACGTCTCCCCATCGTCCTACTTCCTCCTATGCGGATCACTTTCTGTTCCACTATTTCTCAGTTGTGTCACCATCTAATGAAACCCTCAAGCTAACCCATTTGCTGGGGCACAATTCCCATAGTCTAACTGACTTTGGAAATGCCATAACAGATACCTGCCTAGGTGTACCTTATTTATCCCCAGACATTTCTCAATTCACTGAAAATCAAAGTTAAAACTGGCCATCACCAAGAAAGCAGTGCAAAGCCTCAAACCCAGCAGAAAGATTAATCCGGAGAACTGGGCAGTTAGGTCTTGCAGGTGACCACAGAAAGGCAGGGGTTTCAGTATATGTAGACACACTTCTTTACTCTTTCCCCTCTGTACTATATGATGTGATCACCAATAACTCAGCACTAGAGCAGAGCATTTGTTTCTTAATAGGGTAGGCATGTTGTATGAGCTACTTTCCTAGTAGATTGAGATTCTTCGTTACAAACAATAGAAGCTGGCTTTGCTAAGCATAGCACCAAATGAGTACCATAAAGGACACGGGATATCAGAGTCTCTAGAAGAACAGGAGAATCAAACATAGAGATACACAGATAGCCATCTTTAATCTCAGCACTCAGGAGGCAGAATCATGTAGATCCTGTGAGTTCAAGGCCAGAGTTTGGTCTACCAAGTTCCAGCCCAGCCAGTGCTACACAGAAAGACCACTTCTCAAAAAAAAAAAAAAAAAAAAAATCAAAGAGAGGTCAAGATATAGAAGGAGGGCAGGACAGAGGGAGGGATGGGGAGGGCAAAACTGACAAAAGAGAGTATACATTTTCTTTCCCATCAAGATTCAGAGGACAGAACACCCAAATCCAGAAAAGGTGTCAAAAGCCAAACTGCCAAACATTCAGCAAGTACCTGCTATGAGAATTTAGAAAGATGTGGGCAGGTACCCTTTCCTTATTTGGTTTAACTCTAGAATCAATCCAGAACCATTAGAGACCTGTTTTCTCTCCTTATATCTTTAAGAAAAAGCATTCTTGGGCCAAGGATGTAAATTCAGTTGGTAGAGTACTTGCCTAGCATGATAAAGTCCCAAGCATGTTCCCTAGTCCTACATAGAGAGCCCCTACCACCAACCCATGCCAAAAAAGACTAAAGAAAGAAAGAAGAAAGGAAGGAAGGAAGGAAGGAAAGAAGGAAGAAAGAAAGGAAGGAAAGAAAGAAAGAAGGAAAGAAGGAAGGAAAGAAGAAAGGAAGGAAGGAAGAAAGAAAGAAGAAAGAGAGGAAGGAAAAAAGAAAGAAGAAAAGAAAAAGAAAAAGGAAATAGTATTCTTCAGACAGAAGGTTTAAAATTGCTCCCCAATCCTCAAATTCCTATGCTCCAAAACCCAAGGTCACAAATGGAAGAAGACCAAAAGACTATGTCTGTCTTGGTTTGTCTTTTTCTATGAAATGTAGCTGGGATCTTGAATTTTTTTTTTTTTTTTTTGAGACAGGGTTTCTCTGTGTAGCCCTGGCTGTCCTGGAACTCACTTTGTAGACCAGGCTGGCCTCGAACTCAGAAATCCACCTGCCTCTACCTCCCGAGTGCTGGGTTTAAAGGCGTTCGCCACCACGCCCGGCTAGTTGAATGTCTCTTTTATTTTTTTTTATGTTTTTAACTTAAAAAATTTTTTTTATTATATATTTTCCTCAATTACATTTCCAATGCTATCCCAAAAGTCCCCCATACCCTCCCCCCCCACTTCCCTACCCACCCATTCCCATTTTTTTGGCCCTGGCATTCCCCTGTACTGGGGCATATAAAGTTTGTGTGTCCAATGAGCCTCTCTTTCCAGTAATGGCCGACTAGGCCATCTTTTGATACATATGCAGCTAGAGTCAAGAGCTCCGGGGTACTGGTTAGTTCATAATGTTGTTCCACCTATAGGGTTGCAGATTCCTTTAGCTCCTTGGGTACTTTCTCTAGCTCCTCCATTGGGAGCCCTGTGATCCATCTAATAGCTGACTGTGAGCATCCACTTCTGTGTTTGCTAGGCTCCGGCATAGTCTCACATGAGACAGCTATATCTGGGTCCTTTCAGCAAAATCTTGCTAGTGTATGCAATGGTGTCAGCGTTTGGAAGCTGATTATGGGGTGGATCCCTGGATATGGCAGTCTCTAGATGGTCCGTCCTTTCGTCACAGCTCCAAACTTTGTCTCTGTAACTCCTTCCATGGGTGTTTTGTTCCCAATTCTAAGAAGGGGCACAGTGTCCACACTTTGGTCTTTATTCTTCTTGCGTTTCACGCGTTTAGCAAATTGTATCTTATATCTTGGGTATCCTAAGTTTTGGGCTAATATCCACTTATCAGTGCCAGGCCTGAATGTCTCTTAAAGACACCATGTTTTGAAGGAGTTCTAGTTAGGATTTCTATTGCTGTGAAGAGACACCATGACCAAGGCAACTCTTATAAAAGAAAACATTTAATTAGGGCTGGCTTATAGTTTCAGAGATTCAGTCCACTGTCATCATGGCAGGAAGCATGGCAGCATGCAGGCAGACATGGTGCTGGAGGAGCCTAGAGTTCTACATCTTGATCTGAAGGCAGGCAGGATGAGTCTATCTTCTGTAAGCAGCCAGGAGGCATGTCTCTTCTGCACAGTGCAGAGCCTAACCATAAGAGGCCTCAAAGCCCACCTATGCATTAGCATACTTCCTCTAACAAAGCCACATCTCCTGCAAGAACACACTTCCTAAAAATGCCACTCCCTATGGCCAAGCATTCAAACCACTACATTAAGGCTTTACCCCAGTCTTTGGCACCATAGGAAGGTGTAAAACCTTTCAGAGACGGAGTTTAATGGAAGGAAGTTTTGTCACTTAGGCTGTACCCTTGGTAAGGAGATTTGGGAATCCAAATCAAAAGGCGGAGTCCATTGTTTTCTGTGTTCTCAAGGGTCTAACGCTAAACCTGAAATTGGAGTTTTTCATGAAGGATCACTCTTCATTTCGTTCTCTATAACTTTGTCTTTGTATTTGTAATGTCCTATTATCTTTCCTGGAGGTTAATATAAGTGGGGCTGATATATCTTCTTGGAGGTTAATATACATGGGGCTGATGTGGGATGGATAGTAAGCATGGTTCTTAGTAACACCAATGTCCTAGTTAGAGTTTCCTTTGCTGCAATGACATGTTAAGACCAAAGCAACGTGCGGAGGAAAGTGTCTATTTGCATTACATCCCATACTGCTGTTCATCATCGAAGGAAGTCAGGCCAAGAACTCAAACAGGGCAGAAACCCAGAGGCAGGAGCTGATGCAGAGTCTATAGAGGGATGCCGCTTACTGGCTTGCTCCCCATGACGTGTTCAGCCTGTTTTTTTTTTTTTTTTTTAAGAACCTAGGACCACCAGCCCAGATTTGACACCACCCACATTGGCTGGACCGTCCCACATCAATCACTGATTAAGAAAACACCAGATCTTATGGGGGCATTTCCTCAATGGAGTCTCCCTTCTCTCAGAAGCTTGTGTCAAGTTGATATAAGAGTAGCCAACACAACTGATTTCAGAAAAAAAAAATAGGAGTGCTTATTTTTCCACAGCCTCATGCCCCATGAACACCATGTGATAGACTAGATAGCCATGAGCAGGCTCGGTGCTCAGACCGTAGGGAGTCAATTGTCCATAGATGCTAGGCTGTAGCCAACATGACTCTTTAATTTTCCCTTCTCATCCTTGTAGCAACTTGTCAATGGGTATGCAAAACTATTATTTTAATAAGAGTTGGTTACTTGAGACTTTGGTAATCTTTCCTTCGGATCCCAACACAGGTAACTTGGAATTTTCCCAAAGTCCATTTTATTTATCTTTATTTTCTCTGTTTTCCAACAACATAGATATCTTTCTCTTTAGATGATCTGTAGATAATGTGATGTATCTGATTAAATGATGGGCATCCCTCACTAGAGCCTGTGTGATACCCAGGCTCCAAAGGATTGCTTGCCTGCCTGTCTCTGGAGCCAGTGCTCTTTCCCCCCTGTCCCCACCTCTCTGATTCCTGCAGTGTCTCCTGAATGCTTCGAATCACATCTGCCAGCTTGCCACCTATCTTTAGAATTCCAACAGACTCCTTCCTGCTGGCAAGATTCAGATAAGCCGCTCACAAACTCTTCTAAAAATATAGATCATCTACGGTTATCACACTTGACTCCAGAGATGTTTTGGAATTGGATGTATTTTGTCTGTCTTTCCTAATGACAAAAAAATAAAAAAATAAAAAACCCCACCCCAAGTCCCCTTTTCTTTTCTCCTCCTCTGCCCTGGAAGGAAAGGAGCCTACAAGAGGTCAGGGATATAAATGGCATACTGGATTGGAGCCATGTTCTTCAGCTCTCTTCTGCCTTTCTACCCCCTTAGCACCTCATTTGTGACTTTTTTTCTGTCACTGGGATAAGGAAATGGAGGCTGGATGGGTTTTTAGGCATTGTTTGTTTTGGAAGGCTATGAAGAAGTGATGGTCCACCTTTGATATGGCCTCATGATAAGGGGCCGTAAAGAGTCCTTGAGGCTTCTGTGCAGCTTAAATGTATTTTATGAGAGTGAGAAAGAAACCAGCACACAGTCAAGAGAGCTTTTGCCTGAAATGCTCAGTGGGATTTGAGCATGGCAGCTGGCTGGGAAATGGGGCTTAGGATGCAAGCCATATGTCTTCAGAGATACTTTAAAAACACATTGCACTTCCTGGACGTTAAGTCATGGTTGATTTGCTTGCTATAAAAGACTCATTCTGTCCTATAATTTTATACTTTCTATTCTGAATTTCTAATTTCTATTATAAGATGGTAAGGCAAGCTTGCCACAATTCCAGCAGTGCCCTGCCTGTGTTCCTGGGAATAATTTTCTGATTTGCTATGCTGGCTTGCTATAAGCCCTCAGAGTGACAAAGGCTGACTTTTTAAATTTATTTAAAAAAAATCTTTTCATTAGTTCTCTTTACCTTATTTTTTCCCTCTTTTTAAATTACAAGGATGAAATTTATTATTTATAAATTTTACCTTCATGTTCAATTTCTATCAAAATTATACTTTGACCTTTCTTACAATGCCTTTCTACCTCTATTACATTTAAGATATGTTACTCTCTGATTCCTTAATGGACCAGCTGTTATATCTGAAATTGTTTTGTCTTCAAGATAATCATTCAATTACATACCTAGGATTTTTTTGTAGAAAATATTCATAATTTTAATTAATTTATTTTTTTTTTACTTTTAAACCTTCAAAGTTAGGAGTCTTTCTGGAGATAAAGAAAAACAAAAGCAAACTATAATAGTCCTATCTGCTAAATTTCTACCAATCGTAGAAATGCTTTATAATTGTGATAATTGACAATTTGGATGGTGACCAATGAAACTGAAGAATTAAACTTTTAATTTAAATTGAGTTGGTGGAGCTGGCCCACGCTGGTAGAAGATACTGAAGAGACAGAGACAGGAGGATCATGCGTTCAAGGCTAAGTTGAGCTACACCTGAAGGACAGAAGAGGTAGCTCAATGGATACAGGCACTAGCTATCAAGCCTGATGACCAGGGTTCAATTTGTGGCATCCACATAGTGGTGAGATTTAGATTTCCACATGCACCATGCTGTGGCATTCATACAAAGATGCAAGCAATAACTAACGGAAAATGTAAATTAAAATAAATTTAAATAGTCACCTAGATCTAATAGCTTATTGGACAGTATGAACTAGAGCATACTTACTGAATTAGAACTTGGTGTATGCCTTCCACCTCCTCTTTCACTTTTAAATAACCTATCAAAAAATAATAACATTTCACTACCCCATTCCCAGCCTGTGGAGACAAGGAAAGCAACAGTCTAAGGTTAGTTGAGATTGAAGGCTCTCGCGTAAAAGATGAAGGTCAGGTCTGAACTATTCCCTTGTTTCTCTGTATTCTCGGGAACACTCAGCTTCAATTGAATTGAATTGCATGAATAACTTCATTTCAGAGATGAGCGATACAATCACGCTTTCAGCTTTTGTAGCAGACCAGCAAGTATTTCACTCCTGTGAAGGAAGCTGTGGAAAGAACACCAATGTAGCCTTGGAAGATTGTTGCTCTATTTACACCTCTCCCATCTCGTTGTGTGGCGTTGGCTCGCTTACTCTCTTATCCAGGTCTCAGTTTACGCATCTAGAGCATGGGGATAATGATCCTTGTCCCACTTGAATTAAAAGCTTCTCAAAATATTACACGCTAAATGAATAGCATCACCTTCCTAGTTACATTGGATCAATCGCTCTCGTTGTAAGGGTTTACGTTCATGGCTTTTGGATTTTAATGGTTATGGGGAGAACCAGGTTTTAAAATTTTCAAGGAATTTTAGACATATGTAATAAGGATGAAGCACTAGGAAAAAGGATAAAAAGTGGTTCTTAGATTCAGCATGTGTAAGATTTTTGTCATATTGTAGAAAGCGTTTCCTTAGCCACAGACCACTAACAGTTTCTCGATTAGTTTCCTCCAGAAGACACCTGGAGCAGCACCAGTCTAAGCGATACAGATGCAGAATCGAGAATGTGTCTCCTAGACCTGACACCAGCTCATCCGCTATATTTAAGCTATCACAGTAATTATCCAGTCCAGATGAAAGAATTATAGATGAATTAATATTTTCATCGTTTCTTTAAAAATCGACTTCTACTGAACTAAGAGTTCTCTCTCTCTCTCTCTCTCTCTCTCTCTCTCTCTCTCTCTCTCTCTCTCTCTCTCTCACACACACATTTTTGGTTTCTATTTCAGTGATGGAAAGGATTGAACCAATGTGAGCCCAGAATCCCCGCCCCCCTCCCAGTTCTCAAGATTGGATCCAGAACCTCATGCATATTAGAGCTTCACCACAGAATAGCCCCAGGATCATAGAATCGTAATGATGTATGTGGAGTTTATCACTGAAGCAGAAAACGCATATCCCTACAAAAAAAAATGAAGAAACTGGGAAATCAATAGAGCCATGGAAAATACAGACGCTAGAGTAGCCTACCTCCCCACTGTTCATTTAAAACACACAAACACACGATGTGCAGTAATGTGTTTGTTTATGCAGATTTCAATACTTTGTGACAATTCCTTGCATAACAGCTCTTAACACAGCTTCTGTTGGTGTCTTAAAATCCATCTTCTACCCACCATCTAAATGTAAATAAGTACTTTCATGATTAAAATTCACAGATGCTTGAAAAGCTTATATTTTCACTGATTACAATGGAGGAAGAGAAGCAGATGTAATTTTTCCCTAGCTTATCGATTTCTTGCCTAAAACAGTGCTGAAGATCAAACTATATAAATCTTGCATTTTAATCAACCTTTATGAATCGGATCCAGGCAGAGAAAATGATGCATGTGTTTGACTGAGGGTTTTTTTTTTCCTTTCTGTCAATAAGTCACACGACTGGATATATTTTCTAAGCTCTTTGCTTCAGTTTGGTTTCTGTTGCTGAAAACAAAACAAAACAAAAACCATGATGAGTAAAAGCAACTTGGAGAGAAAGGGTTTATTTTTGCTCAGTCATCATCGAGGGAAATCAAGGCAGGAACTCAAGGCAGGGCCCTGGAGCCAAGAACTGAAACAGGGGCCCTGGAGCCAGGCTGCTTCCTGGCTCACTCCGCATGGCTTGCTCAGTCTGCCTTTTTCTATAACCTCTCCAGGGCTGGGATAGCCCACACTATGCTGGACCCTATCACATTAGTCATCAATCAATTAAAAAATGTTCAACAGACTTGCCTATAGCCAAATCTGATGGAGGTATTTCTTTAATTGCAGCGCCCTTTTCCCGATGCTCCTAGCTTGTGTCGGGTTGGTGACTATTTAAGCAGCCCTCTCCTCCTAGTCTAGGCCTCTTTGCATTCAGACATTTTAAACAATGGAAGCTCACAAAGGACATAAAGCCAAGGGCAGTCTAGGTGATGGCTTTTTATGTCGGTTCAACTTTTTCAGTTCACTGTAAAAGCAAACTTCCAGAGCTCACTCTGCTCATTCAGAAGCTAGAATTAAGCAAGTGTTGGTATTACAATGTTTTAAGTAAGTATAGGCCATTACTTGGAAAGTACAATGTCTGATTTGTTGAGTTGTTACAACGTATCTGTTTACAGTGAATCTAGAAGACCAATGTATTGTATAGCAACTATAGCCACCAGTCCTGTAAACATTTTTCAATTTATTTACTTAAGTCCTTTTGCATATTATTATTCAGGTACCCTTTTACTTTTGTGTCAGAGTGTGGTACTGGACTATCCTGTGGGACAAACTGCCACCATCTTCAGGAGTCCTTGGGAGCCTGCAGGCCAAAGACCTTCACAGCTGAACTTGTTGGCTGTTAACATTCCCTCTTGGAAGGAGAGGATGGGGAATGACAGAGGATCCTCACTAGAGTATCCAGCCAACCTTCCCATCCAGTAATACGGAATTTACCCTAATTGTCCATGGCCTCAGGGTATCTGTGAGGAGCTAGAGCATACAAATGGGAAAGTATGAGAGGAAGTGGGCACCATCGACACAACCACCAGAACGCCACTCTCTCTGCAGGATGAAGGCTTTCCAGAGCAGCCAATTTAAGGTCACTCACCACCCCACCCATCACTCATTCTGCACATAAGCCTGATAAACTCATTGGTTCCCCCCACGTGGACTGTGATGCAGTGGATTTTGATGAAATTGTACCTCAGTTTGTCACTGAGACCTTAGGAGGAAGGGTAGACATTGTCTAAATCTCTCCCCAAAGGAAAACATTTTAGCAACACAGAGGTAGCCAGTGGGATCCCAGAATCTTACTTACTGTGCCTCCAGTACATTCTGCCTGAGCGTGCGGTCACATGAATTAGTCACATTTCTCAGCCTCCCATGCAGCAAGGCATGACTAAATCTGGGACAATTGCATTAAGTTGAAATGATGTAACCTCTTAAAATATGCTTGCGCTGGAATTCCTCCTGTCCTGACTGCCTGGAGAGGGAACCAAAACAACCATTCTTGGATAACCTCATGGAACAAATAAATTTGCTTGCCCTGGAATGCTGTGGAGACAGAAATATTCCTTGATCTATTTAAAGAAACGCAGCGTATAGAATGTTCATATATCTCTGAGGTGATATATCTCTATTTCTATAAATTTATATTGCATAGCCATATATACTAGTATTTTGTCAGCAATGGATCACATCACATGTACAATGGTGATCCTGTGAGAATATAATGGTGTTGACACTTTCTTCTTGCCAGTGAATGTATAGCTGGCGAAAAGCCAAGATAAAATAAAAATAACCATCAAGAGAAGACAAACTTTTTGGGAAATATACAGAAAGAATTCAGGCCGGGAAGTGGTGGCACACGTCTTTAATCCCAGCTCTTGGGAGGCAGAGACAGGCGAATTTCTGAGTTCGAGGCCAGCCTGGTCTACAGAGTGAGCTCCAGGACAGCCAGGGATACACAGAGAAACCCTGTGTCGGAAAAAAAAAAAAAATCAGAAGAAACTTCTCCAGTCCCTTAACCGAGTTCTGAAGAGTCTGGAAACACTGACTGGAGCAAGCAAAATTCTGCACTTAACAGGGACTGGGTATCCTTGGAGCACAATCCACTCACAAGCAAACCCATCATGAGAAGGAGAACACAGCAAGCAAACCACTCGGGAGAGACTTAGGCTTGGGAAGAGCTCAGGCTGGTCCTTCGGGAAGGGTTCAGAAGATGCTGCTGCCCTAGAAGACAGCTTCATGTATGTAGTTGCCCAGGGAACTTCCTGTGGGGTGCGACATGGAGGGGTAAGACAGTGACGCTGATGATACTGATCTCACGTGAGCTTAGGCTAAGGTGTGTGCTGCGTCTTAATTTTTAACTTTAGCGGAACTGTCCTCAGAGAGGCTCTCCCCAGTGGCTGACTGAAACAGTTGCTGACACCCACAGCCAAACATTGGATGGAGGTCAGGGACCCTTATGGAAGAGCTGGGGGAAGGACTGAAGGCCCTGAAGGGAACAGGAGCCCCACAGAAAGACAGACAATGTTAACTAATCTGAACCTCTGGAAGCTCTCAGAGACTGAGCCACCAACCAAAGAACATATACAGACTGGACCAAGGCCCTCCATCACATATGTAGCAGAGGGATGCTTTGTTTGACCTCAGTGGGAAAGGATGCACCCAAGCCTGCAGAGACTTGATGCTCCAGGGTAGGGGGTTATGTGGGCGGGGGCACTCTCTCAGAGGTGAAGGTGTGGGGGTATGGGTGAGAGACTGTATGGGGGGGGGAGGCACCAGGAAAGAGGCAGTGTTTGGGATATAAATAAATAAGTAAATAAAAAATTTTAAAAATCAGCTAAAGGATAACTAAGACATGTTTCTTAATTATATAAACTAAAAGGAGTAATATTTTTGTAGTTATGCACTTGTTATGTACAAAAGAATGAATGGATTAGAAGTTTTAGAGTAAGTTAAGTTTAATGTATTGCTGTGGACTTTTTTTTTTTTTTTAAACATCAATTCAGGGCGCAAGGGCTGAAGGCATGGCACTCGTGTAGTCTATAGTGATGCTCTGAAGCATCCCAGCCTTTCTGTTCACTCTCACCACCATTCACCGACTCTCCCAGAGGGGCTTCTAGTCCTGCAAGCTCAACTCATGCAAATGGATGTGCCCCAGAGGACAGGGACCCTGCAAATGTGGACTCCGCAGGATTGTTTCCCCAAGGTATCCCAATCTGGGGAGAGAATGAGAGGAAGTTCTGACACTAGAGGGGTCAGCAATAATCTCCCAGGAGACTTCCCTATTTCACAGTTCAACCCACATATGCATGTCTTTGGCTTTTGTTCCATCTTTTCTCTAGAAAGACAGAGAAACTAAGAACTTCTCTCTCCCTGGTTCTGACCAAACTGTGAATGTGCACATTTCCCGTTGCCAGTCCCTGCCTCCTTGTTTTCTTTTGGTAATAAGATGAGCAGTGGGTTTCAGGTTCTGGACCCTCATGACAGATTTACTTAAAAAAAAAAAACAAAAAACAAAAAACAAATCCTTCATCTCATATTTTCCTTCAACAGTTTTGTGTAGATATGTTCAGATATATAAATACTACATATGTTACATAGTATATTTATGTTATACCTGACTATATTATTGAGCACAATAACACGTTGTACAGGTTGGCAGCCTAGGAGCAAGTGACCTAGCCTGGCTGAATGGTAGACTATCCCATTTAGGTTTGTGTGACTACACTATGCTGTTCCCACAATGATGGGCGTGTTAGGTAGGTTACTATTGCTGTGATGGAATACCACTGACCAAAAGCAAGTTTGGGTGGTATAACTGTGGCCTTTTCTTTCTACCCTTGTCCCAGTTTCCAAATAACAACTCAGAGTCTATTTGGGTATGAATATCTGCCTAGGCCTTAAGTTTGGGCTTGTTTCCTGACTAGCTCTAACTAATAGGACCCATTTATTCTATGTGTACCACATGATTCATTAACTCTCCTCAGTTTCACACAGAGTCTGGGTGGTGAACCTTCCTCTCTCTCTCTCTCTCTCTCTCTCTCTGCTGGATGTTCCTGCCTCAGATCATTGGCCACCAGATTTTTATTGACTGTTGATGCTTCCACACAGTACATTTGAGATTCTCTCTATGGGGAGGAAAAGGTTTAATTGCCTTACACTTCCACATCATGGTCTATCATTGATGGAAGTCAGGCCAGGAACTCAAATGGCAGAAGCTACTGCAGAGGCCATGGAGGAGGGCTGCTTACTGGCTTGCTCCTGACGGTTTGCTCAGCTAGTTTTCTTCTAGAACCCAGGGTCACCAGCCCAGGGTATCACCGCTGACAATCAGTAAATTAGTGATTGGTCATGACTAATTAGTGATTGACCCCCATCCATCGCTAATTAAGAAAATGTCCTACTACCAGATCTTTTACAGGCATTTTCTTGATTGAGGTTCCCTCTTTTCAGGTAACTCTAGCTTGTTCCATGTTGACATAAAACTAGCTAGCACAGTGAGATTGTTTTCATGCATATATACCATCAAGATCGAACTCACTACTCCTAGTTACCCTCTCTCACCTCCTCTCCATTTCTGTGTCTCCTTTCCTCAATAGCTTCTCCCCTAAGTGCATGTCTGTTTTTGTGTGCAAGTCTTCTGTAGTCAGATATGTGTGTTCATGACTGTAACAGCCATGCCATGTTCAGGAGGTAGCATTTCAAAGCACTCATGGGGTAAATTAATCAATGAGTTGACAACATTTATTCTCTTTTTCAAAAAAAAATCAGCTTTTACAGAGTCCAGGTGTCTCAGTGTCTTCCCCCCATCCCCACCAATCCTGTGCTTAAATATAAAATGTGTACTATTTCCTTTTTTCTACTTAATAAACTCACCATTTTGCTCTAAAATTCTGCTGCTTAGTCGAATATCTGGCTTTATCTGAGTGGGATTCCTCAAGGGGGATCCCCCAGGATTCTGGCATCTGTGCTGCCCTGTGTTTCTGCGTTGTGCTGACATTTTCCTGTCTGTGCCCATCCTTGCTTATCTGTCATCTCCTGGTTATCTCTGCCCAGATTTCTTGGCTTCAAGAACAAACCTTAAGGTTTTTTTTTTTTGTTTTTTTTTTATCACATTAATTTAGCATCCTTGCTACATGCTGACTTGGCAATACTGTTGGTGGCTTGCTCACTTCACAGACAGGGACCCATAAATTATGTTTCTTTCCACCTAAACCTAAAACTTCACATGAATAACAGAGTAGCCGATACAACATTGGCTTTTTTTTTTAATTGTCATTTTTTAAATAAGAGTTGAGTTCTACCTGACACACCATCTTTGAACAGCAAGTATGGCTTTCTCTCTCCATGTTTCCAGGATAGTTTCTGTCCTTGTCAACCTTCAGAAGCTAAATTCCAACCATTTATTGTCCATGGAAACTTGTGGAACTTCAGCTTTTATCCATGGATATTTATCTTACATTTTAGTCTGGCTAGATCTTTTTGGCTTCCTCTCTTCATGTTTTATCTACTGCTGATCCATTTTTGGTACTTCATGGGGATATGAAAGTCAACACTTTCAGTGTCGTTTTGACTACAAATGTCTCAAACCTCTTTTCAAGTCTAATATTAACATTCTTCCTGCACCAGAAAGGTTAGACGAGAAAGCACATTTAGAAAGAATCTGCTTAGGCTACAATTTTCCTGAGATGAAAAGTTAGTCTGTCTAACCCTCACATAGAAAGAAAAATATGTATTTGTTTAAAAATAATGGCATTCAGGGCATAGAGATATCAAGCAGGAACTGAAATGAAAAACAGATGCTAGCATGGTTTTGTACTGCTGGGAGGTTCTGCACAGTGCTGGGGAGTTGTCATCAACTCTGTACACTATGCTCTTGACCTGCTAGGTGAGCTATGCTCACACGTGTTAACAGTGGCATGATGGTTGTAGGGACAGCCAACCACTTTCTATTTGAATTTGAGGTCTGCTCCATAGGAAAGAATTCATGTCTTATATTGTAACCCCACCCCCAAGCCCCCAAAATCTTATGGCTGGGGCAGTCAGAGGTGTTCCTGGGCAAGCTGTTGTTTTGCTGTGCAAGCATGCTACGTCGTAAAACTCCTTCTAAAGGTTTCTGTTGAATGTCCATGCATTGGTGCTTCCGTCCACTTTGGGCAAAGAAGCTGATCTCTGTGGCAGGCAGCAATTACTCTGGAGATTCCCACCTGGTCAAAGTGCAGACAGTAAGTGACTGGAGAAAGCTCTTCCCTAAAGGGATACTTTCAAGGGTGAGGAAACATCTTGTAAGAGGGGAAGAAAAGAACGTATAAGCGGGAGGAAGGGTGGTCTGTGAATGCTGTCCTCTGGACATGATATGGCCACCACACTCTTGAACTCTCAGCTTGAAATTACTTGCAAAATTTGTACAAGGTAACCCAGGTCTTTGGATTTTCGGCCATGATGATTGAATCCATGTTGGACTCGACAGTAGTTGCCTCATGTCTTGGTTCCTTTTCTGTTGCTTATTTTGTTATCTGAAGTGTTCCTGTGGATCAGAAGTCCCAAACAGATATCCTGGTTGTGATGGTTTGTATATACTTGACCCAGAGACTGGCACTGTTAAGAGGTGTGGCCTTGTTGGACTAGGTGTGTCACTGTGGGCATGGGCTCTAAGACCCTCATCCTAGCTGCCTGGAAGTGAATCTCTTCATAGCAGCCTTCAGATGAAGATGTATAACTCTCAGCTGCTCTTGCACCATGCTTGCCTGGAGGCTGCCATGTTCCTGCCTGGATGATTATAAACTGGACCTCTGAACCTATAAGCCAGCCTCAATTAAATGTTGTCCTTTTAAGAATTGCCTGGGTACAGAAAATGTGGTACATCTACACAATGGAGTACTACTCAGCTATTAAAAAGAATGAATTTATGAAATTCCTAGCCAAATGGATGGACCTGGAGGGCATCATCCTGAGTGAGGTAACACATTCACAAAGAAACTCACACAATATGTACTCACTGATAAGTGGATATTAGCCCCAAACCTAGGATACCCAAGATATAAGATACAATTTGCTAAACACATGAGACTCAAGAAGAATGAAGACTGAAGTGTGGACACTATGCCCCTCCTTAGAATTGGGAACAAAACACCCATGGAAGGAGCTACAGAGACAAAGTTTGGAGCTGAGATGAAAGGATGGACCATGTAGAGACTGCCATATCCAGGGATCCACCCCATAATCAGCTTCCAAACGCTGACACCATTGCATACACTAGCAAGATTTTATCGAAAGGACCCAGATGTAGCTGTCTCTTGTGAGACTATGCCGGGGCCTAGCAAACACAGAAGTGGATGCTCACAGTCAGCTAATGGATGGATCACAGGGCTCCCAATGGAGGAGCTAGAGAAAGTACCTGAGGAGCTAAAGGGATCTGCAACCCTATAGGTGGAACAACATTATGAACTAACCAGTACCCCGGAGCTCTTGACTCTAGCTGCATATATATCAAAAGATGGCCTAGTCGGCCATCACTGGAAAGAGAGGCCCATTGGACTTGCAAACTTTATATGCCCCAGTACAGGGGAATGCCAGGGCCAAAAAGGGGGAGTGGGTGGGCAGGGGAGTGGGGGTGGTTGGGTATGGGGGACTTTTAGTATAGCATTGGAAATGTAAATGAGCTAAATACCTAATAAAAAATGGAAAAAAAAAAGAATTGCCTTGGTCATGGTGTCTGTTCACAGCAGTAAAACTCTTAAGATTCTTGGTTAAAATCAGGATGTGGGCAATAGTGGCTCTTTCTTCTGGAGAGTTCTTTGGAGAATTCCTTGCCTTTTCATACTTTAGAAGCTTCCTGGATTACATTTCTAGTAACTTCCTCCTCTATCAACAAAACCACCAGCAGAGCATCATCAAGTTCTTCTCTTATCCTCTGGGCTCCCTCTTCCATTCTTGAGTACCCGTTATAGGCTGCACTCACCTAGCTAATCCAGGATATTCTCACTACAGGTTCATGAGAACAGGACTCTTCCTTTCATTTAAATAACAAAACACCCATGGAAGGAGTTACAGAGACAAAGTTTGGAGCTGAGACGAAAGGATGGACCATCTAGAGACTGCCATATCCAGGGATCCATCCCATAATCAGCCTCCAAACGCTGATACCATTGCATACACTAGCAAGATTTTATCGAAAGGACCCAGATGTAGCTGTCTCTTGTGAGGCTATGCCAGGGCCTAGCAAACACAGAAGTGGATGCTCACAGTCAGCTAATGGATGGATCACAGGGCTCCCAATGGAGGAGCTAGAGAAAGTAGCCAAGGAGCTAAAGGGATCTGCAACCCTATAGGTGGAACAACATTATGAACTAACCAGTACCCCAGAGCTCTTGACTCTAGCTGCATATGTATCAAAAGATGGCCTAGTCGGCCATTACTGGAAAGAGAGGCCCATTGGACATGCAAACTGTATATGCCCCAGTCCAGGGGGACGCCAGGGCCAAAAAAATGGGAATGGGTGGGTAGGGAAGTGGGGGGGAGGGTATGGGAGACTTTTGGGATAGCATTGGAAATGTAATTGAGGAAAATATGTAATAAAAAATATTAAAAAAACCACACATTTAAAAAATAAATAAATTCTGTGCTGACCAATTTTATGCCAACTCGACATGGGCTAGAGTCATCAGAGAGGAGGGAAGCCCAAGTCAGAAAACGCATCTATAGAATCGGGCTGCAGGCAAGCCTGTAGAGTATTTTCTTAATTAGTGATTGATGTGGAAGAACCCAGTTCACTGTAGATGGGGCCACCTCTGGGCAGGCAGTCCTGGGTTCTCTAAGGAAGAAGTTGAGCAAGCCATGGGGAGCAAGTCAGGAAGAAGCACCCTCCATGGCTTCTGCATCAGCTCTGCCACCAGGTCCCTGCCCTGCTTTACGTTTCTATCCTAACTTCCTTCATTGGTGGACTGTGGATATGGAACATTTCCTCTCCAACGTACTTCTGGCTATGGTGTTTCACCATAACAATAGTAACCCAAACTAAGACAAATCCTTAATTCCCATATTATGTGTGACTAAACGTATTTATAATTCCTGGAGATTAGGACCTTGAGGGATCAAAGGATATAGAAATGTTTATCTACTAGAACAGCTCAAAGTGGGGAATGCCATTATAAATAGTTATATATGATTAGCTGTGAGATATATGTGTATATATATATATATATATACATATACTTGCAGTATATATGGCTTTTCTGGTAGTCTGTGTACAGATTCACCAAGTACTACAGCAGCCTATGATCTAGCATTATATACGGAATAAACCTAGATAGTTAGTAATGAATGAATAGAAATGTAGAAATAAAATGAAAGAAAATGGGGCATTTATACACAGTGAAATATTATTCACCTATAGAAAAATATGATAACTTATGTTAATGGAGCAAAATGAATGATGTTGGAGGGTCATTGTATTTAGTGAAATACATTTGACAGAATAATAACCAGTATATATATATATTCCCTTTCATTTGTGGATGTTGAGAAGAGTTGATCTGAATATATAGTAATGATTATAATGGCTAAGAAAGGAGAGAGGAAGGGAAGCAATGATTGCAAACATATACCGAAATGGAGGTAAAAGAAATAGGTTGTAGGAGCTGAACAGATGGCTCAGTTGGTACTGTACACACAAGCAGAAATATCAGAGTTCAGATTCCACAGCACCCTTGTATAAAACAGTCTGGGAGCACACGTTAGATCTAGGAGGACCCCAGGGGCTCTCTGCTGATCCAATCTAATCAGATCTCTAAAGCTCCCGGTCAGTGAGAAATGAACAGACACCAGCTGTGTTTTTCTTTTATTTTTAGCACGACTGCGTCTGTACTTTAGAAGTCAGTTTTATCCAGGTTTCCTAGTAAATGACCGATACAGTTCTCCACGTTCTAGTAAGGCCTCCACACTTCCTTAGTTCTGTGCAGTTGCTTTCCTTGTCCATGTAAGAAGACAGTATATATGTACTAAATTATGCATACAAATTGTAAATACAGAAAGTCTTCCAAGATTTTTAGCTCTTGCCAAACTCACAGAACAAAATTTTTATCAGATGCCTTCAAAGGGACAAATAGCAGAGTGATTACTTACTGTTAGTCATTCAGAAAGTGGATTCATTATCATATATTAACATTTTAAACTAGAGATTAAAGTTAGACTGAGCACTCCTTGTGCTTCTAGAAAGCTACTTCAAATTAAAACCCATTTTCATGATAACTAGCGAACGATCACTTCGTCGTAATGTTTTGGTGGATGTTCAAGAACACAATTTAGTGAAAGGTTTTTAATTGAATTTTCTCTACCTTGTACAGTTTTTGCTCTTTTAAAAGGCAGGAGCAAAAACGTGACTGTTTCTCAGAAGAACATTACTATTCAAACCCACAAACATCTTCTCAAATCCTGTGGGATTTATTGTGAACATTAATCTTGTGTTAAGATTTTTTAGGTGGGAACAGTCAAAGTAGGAGGTTTCCAATATAACGTCTAAGGACTCTCTCTTTTTTATTGACCCAAATGTTAACAGAAAAACAATACTACTCTGTTGGACCAAGAAAGACAAATAAGGATTGCTGTCAAATTTTGGATAAAGGATAGATTCTTGTAATCACTACAGAGCCCAGACAGAGTGACTTAACATGGATATCGTGAGATCATTTTATCGTTATGGCCCAACATTAGTTTTAAAGTTAGCACTGGGTTTAAGTTCTTGGGCTCAACTCGTTTGCTTTGTTTTGGAGGTGTTATTTTCCCTGGTGGATTTTTCCGAGAATTGCATCAGCCTTGTTTCCTAGGTGCCTGGGTCTGAGAAATGGAATAAAACCTCACAATGAGATCTCATTACCCAAATATTTTGAGTTTGAACACACACACACTAGGATCTGAATCCATTATTGTCACCCATTTTCTGATCCCAATTATCAAAGTAATCCAATCCTGTCTAGTCATCATTTTTGATAACACTAAGATAAGGTATATTTTAAAAAACACATCTATCTTACAAAGAAGGCTCCTAAATATAACTCTATTATAATTAAAGTAGAGAAAGGTGACATGTTTATCTCTTCAATCATGAATGCAGTATATTACTTTTAAAACACTTGGAGTATTTCAGCCCATAGCTTTGCAGTTTTCTGGTTAGACATCAATCAGAATAAATGAATTATTCTTGAGAGGCCCAATAAACTCTGGGTTCTACCAAGACATGCAGGTATCTGGTTCTCATGCAGATGAGACTACAACAAGGGACAGAGGCAAGCTGTTCTCTCTCTCTCTCCTCTCTCTCCTCTCTCTCTCTCTCTCTCTGGTACCACCTCTAGTTATTTAAAACCTCAAAAAATACCTTAATCACTTAGATTTTATATTTCTTCTTTTTTAACTAAAGGTTTTTTTTGAAATTAAAATATAGTACGATCATTTCCCCCACTTTGTCCCTCCAACCCCTTCCAGGCACCTTCTCCATCTCTCTCAAATTTTACTTTATTTTTTAATTGTTAAGGTGTGTGTATGTGTGTGTACATATATATTCATAAGTATAAAAATACCACCTACCCAGTCTGTATAATGTTACTTGTGTGTGTATGATGTCAGAGATGACCTTTGAGCTGCAGGTGACTAAGGAATTCTGAGAGTAGGAGAAATAGTATTCCCCAGGGAAGAGCCCCCAGTTGGTTATCTGATACTGAGAGGTCAGCACTTGGATTTTCTCAACAGAGCTATGTGTATTTGGAGGATGCTTGGGAGCTCTATTAAACTCTGATCTTTTAACTCTGAGGTGTTTTAAAAATATAATCAGATGTTAAACTTTTTATTTCTGCTTTACACTGAATTATGTGTGTTCCATTCAATGAAGGGAGAGCATGTGGCTTTTAGCTATGGTTTGGATCAAGGGAAAATAATTCAGAAGTTTGTATAGATGCTGTTTTTTCCAGCTGTTAGTTAGAAAAAAATAACTGCATCATATATAATAACATGTTAGAGAAAATAAATGCCTGTATTTATGGCTGGTGAAGTATACATATTCGCAAGTATGTGTTCCAGGCATAGTGATAACTCAAGCATTGATATACTAAACTCTATACTATTTTATTATAAATGTGCTTTTTTATTTTTTCTTACACATTGTCTACCTGTTTTCCATTTTGTTCCTTCTGGGCCACTGTTCACCTTAGACCCAAAACTATCCTCTTCAGAACCTTCTTCATATCTTCATGCTCTGACTACCACGTTGGGCTTGATGACAAAGTCTCTTCCGAAGTGTCTGCCAGTCTCGTTCATCTCTCTAGCTCCACACCAGTTCCTTGGCTGATTGGCTAACCTGCTGTGGATATTCTCCCACAATGGTAACCATCAAGCACACAGCTTCGGTGGTTATGTGGTGACACTGGCTGCTCAAGTCTTGGCATTCACTTTAGACCTTAGAGTCCTCCCACATCATGCCCTCTCTGTGACCTAGGCTATACTGGCTGGTGTGGTGGCCTCCTCAGCCAGTTTTTTTCTTGGAAGCACTCAGAACATCTGAGATTCCCTAACTCCTACCCGTTTTGATACATTTGATGCAATTGGTAGGATCTTCCAGAACACTGAGATGTGGACTACCTTTCTGCTACTCATCTTTTCCACTATTTTCCTACAAAGTGAAAACTAGTTGTCCGTCACTAGTTCTTGATAACATTTGTATTGATCTCAGGCCAACTAGTTATACAGCAATAGCTCTTGGTGGCATTTGTATTGATCACATACCATGTTGCTCATTGCAGTGAAGACATGAGTGGGGTTCTTTAGGTAATGTCCTTGGCCTCCTTTTCTAAGTGTTCGAACTCCCCCACACCTCCAGTTCTTCTACTGCATCAGAGCTTGAGTCGGTTGGGACCGAAGATGCCTTCCTTATGCCTCCTGCCTCTTTCCTTTCTGCTGCAGCCCACAGAGATGAAAAAGGCATAGACTCTTTTAGTTGAAGCTTCATGCTTAAATGAGCTCTTTCACACAAAAACTATATAGGGTAATCTTTTGAAATATTGAGGAGAGAGGTCAAAGAATCTGGCACACCCTTTTATATCTCTTACAAAACATGGCTCTCTCAAATAGTATCTTCCAAAAGAGGTTTAAAAAAAAACCTGCTTTGAGATTCAAAGCTAAACAAAGCCATTTTATTTGTAGTATTTCCACCATCGTGAGTTGATAGGTCTTATGGCTTGACTTAGAAGTAGGGGAATGTAAGCAAAAATGCTTTCACAGAGATGCTGCAGTGGATTAGTATCTGTAAAATATTATCCCTACCACACGGATAAATCACACTAAAACCTCAACTCAATCTGCTTAGCCCTTGTACTTTCTTCCTTCTTATTTTCTACCTGCTCCTTGGCACAGTACAATTCTTGCCATTTTCTGAGCACAGCATAGAGCATTCATTAACACAGCAGTCTATTTGTCTAGAACATTCTCTGCCAACTTAACCTCTGCTCAGCCAAGTTTTTCTTATGCTTTCAGATTTAGCTGAAATGTCACTTCCCAGCGACACCTTCTCCTTGCACCTTATCTGTAAGAGTAATATGCAAATATCATATGTGCGATATGTAAACACTGACACTGTGGTGAGCATCATATGATGCACTTTGCAACTCTTGGTTTACCCCTATCTCCTTCAACACTTGAGTGGCAGGGCCAGAGTTTTATTCATGTCTATACCATTAGTCCCTGGTATTCTGAGACAGTTAAACAAAAACAAATATGATCTTACTTTGAAAAAGCTTACTCAATTTTTACAGTGATGTAATTGGGTTTTCTTGTTGTTCTTATTGTTCTTGTTGTTGTTGTTGGTGGTGGTGGTGGTGGTGGTGTGTGTGCTACAAGACAGTGGGAAAGCTGTAAAGACTAAGAAGATAGTTCTAAAATCCCTTCCTGTAATGACTCCCCCTTTTATTTAAGAATAAAGAATACAGGTCATGGAAAAATTGTGATGAATATTTTAAAAACTCACCATTTTTATGCAAACTTCAAGAAGAATTATAAACTAAAATCTTAACAGTCCTCCAGACTCTACTCTACATTAATAAACAATTAGAATGCTTCAGAGGAAATATTCTAGTTATGCTTAGATATGCTAAACTAGAATGCATAAAGGAAAGATAGGGATAACTATTTGTACATTTTAAACATCAATTAAGAAAAAAGCTTTTGTTTTATGAAAAGAGATAACATGTCTGTGGAATTATAGCCTATCTTCTGTCATATTTTTTCTTTCATTATGAATAACACCAAGGATATTTCATAAAGCTTCAAGGAGTCATATTGTTTTGTATTTACATAAAATTATACACAACAAATGTTCATACATAAATGAAGTATGCCACGTGAGTTGACAATGCTCCACATAAGAGCCATAGACTACCTAACAAAAACTCCAGTATCCGGCTGGCCTGAGACACCTCCATTTGAGGGGGTGGTCAGAGTAGTCCAAGTGACTTCTAAAACAATGTAGGCTATTGCTTTGTCCTCAATTGCCTTTCAGAGGTTGACTGTAAATCCTAGTGATGAGGACACAAAAAGATCTGAGCTGGAAATAATCTGAAAGCCTCCTTCTTTCAGTCTAGCCTTCAGTACCAGAAAGCGGTATGTACATAAACAGCCAAGGCAGGGAAGCAAGCCGTGGTCCCACCCAGCTCTGATGTCCGTGAACTGTAACAAGGGCCAACATGGCAAGTGTCTTAGTCAGGGTTTCTATTCCTGAACAAACATCATGACCAAGAAGCAAGTTGGGGAGGAAAAGGGTTTATTCGGCTTACATTTCCATACTGCTGTTGATCACCAAAGGATGTAGGACTGGAACTCAAGCAGGTCAGAAAGCAGGAGCTGATGCAGAAGCCATGGAGGGACGTTCTTTACTGGCTTGCCTCCCCTGGCTTGCTCAGCCTGCTCTCTTATAGAACCAAGACTACCAGCCCTGAGATGGTTCCATCCACAAGGGACTTTTCCCCCTTGATCACTAATTGAGAAAATGCCTTACAGCTGGATCTCATGGAGTTATTTCCTCAACTGAAGCTCCTTTCTCTGTGATAACTCCAGCTGTGTCAAGTTGACACGCAAAACTAGCCAGTGCAGCAAGATACCCCTAATGGTGCAATTTGGTCCTCATATCTTGGTAATAACCAACAACTGTCTGATTTGACTTAAGACTCACTCAATAGGAGGGAAATAATGTCTGGTAGTAGAAACTTAGTCAACTACCCAGCGTTAGTGAAGTTATGGATCTAAAAGCAGAACCTGTTACCATCACTTTCCTAAACCACTATAATTTCTAGAAATGACAGGGAAACCTTATCCATGATGCCTCAGCAGTATGGCTGCCTATACAGTACCTGAACAATGATTGTATGAGTAGACATGCCAATGGGAAGGGGAAAATATCATAGGGTCCCATGCCTATGCAGAAACCATAGGCAGCTAATGAGTACTAAGAGAGAATTAGCCTCTCTCAGGGATGATCTCTCTAGTGATTGTCCAATACAAAAGTGGTCAGCCCTGAAATCACATACATACAAGCAGCATTAAACAGACTCAGCAGGTTGTACCTATATATTTATGCATTTTTCTATAATAATTTTAAAAGAGGCTACTAACTTCAGAAGAAGAGAGTAAGGACACGGGAAAAGTTTGAGGGATTTGGGAGTGATATAATTATAATTTAATTTTTTTTCTTTAGTAAGAAAAGCAAGACTTCTCTATCACAAGAAAGGAAAACTATGTCAGAAAAATGCATGGCAAAAATCATTACTCAAGGGAAGGTTTGTGCCGAAGAGCCAAGCGCAGAAGAAATTGGAGCCCTTGACCTTTCTTCCATGCCCCATGTCACTTTGCTCAAGCCAAGCACTCTGTAATCTTACATCCTTACTGCAGCACTGGGGCTGTTATTTTCCCGTTTGAGCCTTAGAACCAAGAGAGATTCCTACTGCATCTTTGCAGAACCCAGAAACTGTAGAACTGTAGCATTCTCCTAAGGAGAATAGCTGTGAAATGGTAGAGTTGTTCCCATGGGTATAGGAAGCAGTCTGAGCGGTGTTTGCCCAATACTCACGGCCACCCAGACTTCTGACTCTAACCTTGCCTAGAAGTGAGTGTTGCCCAGGTTTTCAGCCATGATCTTGAGAGGAGATAGGATGGACAAGGTGAGCCCTAAATCTAATGACAGATTAATTTATTTATTTATTTATTTATTTATTTATTTATTTATTTTAAGAAATAAGAACTGCAGATGAATGGACACAGAAAAGATATGTGGTGGTGGGAGGTGAGGATCAGAGCAATTCGTTTATGTGGGGGTGGGGCAGGGAACACTGTGGGTTGCTCAGAGTCTTCAGAAACTGAGAAAGGTTGGCAGTGATCTTTTTTTTTCCCTGGAACCACCAGCGAGGGCAGGCCATGCTGACAGCTTGATTTCAGATATTGGCCTTCCAAATGGTGGGAAAATAAATTTCTGGTGTTTTAAGCCATCGAAGTTTATGGGAATTTGTTACAGTGGCCCTAGGAAACTTTTGTAGTAGAGTGTATAATTCTTCTCCTCTACTTTATCTTGGCTATGATTTTCTTTTCTTTTCTTTTTAAAGTCTCTACACAAAAATAGCTTTTGTTGGTGTGCTGGCTGGTTTTGTGTGTCAACTTGAGTTATCACAGAGAAAGGACCTTCCCTTGAGAAAATGCCTCCATGAGATCCAGCTGTAAGGCATTTTCTCAATTAGTGATTAAGGGTGGTGAGGGCCTAGCCCATTGTGGGTGGTGCCATCCCTGGGCTGGTAGTCCTGGCTTCTATAAGAAAGCAAACTGAGCAAGCCAGGGGAAGCAAGCCAGTAAGTAACGTCCCTCCATGGCTTCTGCATCAGCTCCTGCTTCCTGCCCTGCGTGAGTTCCAGTCCTGACTTCCTTTGGTGATGAACAGCAATGTGGAAGTGTAAGCTGAATTAACACCCCACCCCCCCACCCCCCAACCCCCCTCCCCGGCAACTTGCTTCTTGGTCATGATGTTTTGTGCAGGAATAGAAACTCTAAGACAGTTGGTACAGTAATAAAGCCATAGTTATAGGACATGTCTTTCCCCCGCCCTGGGAGCAGGCTGGACTGGAGGGAGAGAAGCTTGGACCGGGCGTGGGGGGTGGGGGGTGGGGGATGCAGGCAGGATCTCAATCAGCGGTGAGTGTGAGGGTTAAGAACACACATCCCTGAGAGCAGCTTTAGAGAACTGCTTCTATTTACTGGGAGACACAAAGGCTATGTAAACCTTTGGGTGCTTGAGTAGGGGCTATGGAGTGTGTGTACATCATTGACAGGGCCAGAGTTCTGGAGATGCCTTATTTGCATGAGGAAGAAATCCCGCACATGACCTTATAAGGGGAAAGGCAGTTTAGCCTGGAAACCGGTTGCGTGGTTGCGTGATATCCTCTGAGGAGACAAGGGCGGGGTCGGGGGTGGAGTGGGGCAGAGAGCACAGGGCTACACGGTACAGAGCATGTAACCCAGGGCAGGGGGTAGTGAGCGTGCTCCAGCTGATCTCAGGATGAGATTTCCCAGGTTCGGACAGCCTCGACACCACCCTCGCTCCAGGCCTGCTCCTCCCTGTCCCACACGTAGTTTGGGATTTTCTTTTGAGTTTCATTTTTTAAAATCTGTTCCAATCGGTCTCTAAGCTGCCTGCGCCTTCTTTGCAATTTGAGTGCTTGCTACCTTCTCCCTGTGGAACAGCTCTTTTCTTCAGGCATCCGTAATGCCTATGGCTACTTTGACCAGGTTCTTAGGCCACTCGGTTTCTTCTTTCTTGACTACTATTTATTTGTGGCAGACATTGAGTCATCGTTGCAGCACTAAAGATTTTGATGTTAGTCTGCAGCTCAGCCCCATTGGCTTCTAATTTGTGCAATTAAATTAAGTTGCTTGATCTTCCGTTCAAAGCCGTTACTTTTTCTCTACGACCCTTTCCTCTCCAATTTCCTTCATCCTTCTTTGAAGCTGGCACACTGACTTCCCAATCATGTTAACTAGCAACAGCAAATTTCTGATTTCCCTCTGCCATTTCCCTTTTCAATTTTTCATCCTGTCGTTACTTCAAAGGAAGTTCCAGGAGAAGAACACGTTCAAAGTACGGAGATAAAGATCTGGCTCTGAATGACTTATTCATTTGCGGCTTTGAAGAGCCTGCCTTATTTAAAAAGAAACATTCAAATGTGCAGAACTGTGTTTGGTTGGAGCAGATAATGTGACACAGGCCATGATGAATTACATATTTATCAGTAATTACCAGTTATTAGAGTCGATCACAAAGTAATGAATTAAAATTTGATTTCAAGAAACTTCCTATGTATTTTGGAAACACACGTCTTAACTTCCAGAACCTATTTTTTAGAATACTAAGGAAGCATAATTTTCATATAATCATGGATTTTCAGGGTTTCAGAGAGATGACAGCATTATTACCACTTCACAATAGTTTCATGTACAATTTCCATGTTTTCCTTTTCGCAGCAGAGAAAAATAGGTCTTCACACAAAAAGCAACAGTAGTAGTCCTTCTAAGGCTATTTTAATACTAATTTGGAGTTTTCCTTGCAACTACCTCATGTTTATATAATTAATATTGCTTTAGCATATGTGAACTACCAGGAGATGTCATTCGTATAACTGAATATATGAAAAACTTGAAACTTATAACCTTACTCAAATGGGGGACCAACATGCTAAGGAGGTTGAAAGGTTTCTGAACAGTACCCTAGCTGTACATATATGTTATATACGGTTATAATGATTGTCAAGGTGACAGGATCTATGGTCTCTTAGGGGAGAAACCTCCAGATGTATCTGGAAGAGGGGTTCTAGATTGAGGGACTTGAGGAGGGAGTCCCTACTCTAAATGTTAATGGGACCATACTGTTAGTTGGGGTCCATGACTAAGTAGAAAAAGGAAATGAGCTGGGCACCAGCGTGCACTGCTGTCTGCTTTCCGACTGTACTGGCTGGGTTTGTGTGTCAACTTGACACTAGCTGGAGTTATCACAGAGGAAGGAGTCTTCCTTGAGGAAATGCTTCCATGAGATCCAGCTGTAAGAACTTTCCCAATTGGTGATCAAGGGAAAAGGGGCGAGGGCCCAGCCCACTGTGGGTGGTGCCATCCCTGGGCTGGTAGTCCCGGGTGCTATAAGAAAGCAAGCTGAGCAAGCCAGGGGAAGCAAGCCAGTAAGTAGCACTCTTCCATGGCCTCTGCATCAGCTCCTGCCTCCAAGTTCCTGCCCTGTGTGAGTTCCTGTTCTGAAGTCCTTTGGTGATGAACAGCAGTGCAGGAGTGTAAGCAGAATAAACCCTTTCCTCCCCAACTTGCTTCTTGATCATGATATTTTGTGCAGGAATAGAACCCCTGACTAAGACACTGACTGTGGATGCAATGATACCTGCTGTGTCTCATTCTTGTGACCATGACCTCTCGCCATGGTGGACTTTATCCTTAAGTGTGAGCCAGAAATAACTTTTCTTAAGTTGTTCCCATCACCCCACCACACCGTTATTCTGTTGTAGCAATGAAAAAAAAATCTAATACAATGAGTGTGTTTTTTAAAGCACAGGAGAGATTGAAGGAGACGTCTATGTAGAACCTGAATATACTCAGCAAAGCCGAGCTCTCTAAGACTTGGCAATGGAAGGAAGTAATGGACATGAGGTGAGAATCACTAAGGTCTGCTTACAGCAAAAGACAGGGATGGTTGCTAGGTACATCAATGGTCATGGTTGCTAGGTGCAGCAATGGCCCTAACTCCATGGCCACAGCTCTCCAGGCTACAACCGTGTTCACAACAACCCATGAAGGGTTTGGTTTAACCAACTGAAGAATTTGTTTTGTATGGTAATACATATCGAATTCCTTAAGTAAAATGGAAAACAAAATTTTTACCAAATTAGCATTTCAGAACATCCAACAGGATCACATCAGTCTTTAAAGAGTAGGGGGCCTGAATAATCATTTTTATACTATTGGATTCACTTACTGGAAGAATAACTGGTAGCAGATATTCATGTGTATTAACTTGCTCTTCAATTCCAGTACTGATATTGGCAGCATAAGAATGAACACACACACACACACACACACAAGCCATATGTTATTAGGCTGATTGTGAACATCTGTTTTTTCCTCTGTAGTGTTTATCTGCTTGCAGCTGAAGAAGTAAAAAGGCCAAATGGGAAGCTGACAGTTATTCACCCGGAAGATGTCAACAAGTCAGAAAATATTTTAGCTAGAAAATTGCTCTGAAATAGATGTTAGAAATAAAAATCAGAGAATAAAGGTTAGAAAAAGCATGAAATGAGTTTGGACATCAGAAAAACCTGACAGGCATACCTCTAGGCCGTGTATTATTCCTTCTGAAAACACCTCCATGTTAACAGCCTCTCACGGTGGAGACTCCAGAGGTTGGAGTCATGGTCCGGAAAGCAATATTTAAGAAAAGTGAGGAGAAATCAGCTACAACAGTGGCTCCCAACCTGTGGGTCGCAATCCTGTTAGTAACCTTCTATCTCCAAAAATATTTACATTACAATCCATAACTGTGGCAAAATTAGAGTTATAAAGTAACAATGATATAATTTTATGGTTGTGGCCATCACAACATGAGGAACTGCATTAAAGGGTCACAGTTTTAAGAAGGCTGAGGAACACTGAACTGTAAGGTCTTTATAAACTATAGATGAGCTAGATGCTGCAGAACACACCTTTAATTCCATCCTCTGGGGGACAGATGGAGGTAGAGCTCTGTAATTTTAGGGCAACTTTGTCTACATAGTGAGTTCCAAGATAGCAAGGGCTACATGGTGAGACCCTGTCTCAACAAAAACAAAACAAAACAAAACAACTTTTCCCAACCCCCAAACTGCAGGTGGTCTAGCTCATCTTGATGTAAAATAATATTCTCATAGTCTCTGACCTAGGTTGTATAGAAATGGGTCCCCTGAAGACCAGTAACAAAATATAACTTACTTTATACAGTACTTAATTATGGAATGAATAAATCTTGTAATCTAAGCATACATCTGTTCACAAAGCCTGAAGCTGTAGAAAACCTGTGATAACCTTACAATTACACAATAAAACCCAGCAACATAACAACTGCTAGCAATTTTTATTTTGTATTTATAAATAGGATGCAATGTAGTTATTTTATTTCTATTTTTATTTATCTTTATTTTTTTGCCCCAATTCCAAAGTCTGTATTGTTTTAGAGAAGATGACCCATCCACTCAGTGGGATGAAGAGCTATGTCTGGGAGCCCATCAGTAGTGCCAAAAAGGATTCCGGTTTATCCACGTCTGCTCATAACCCCAGTCATGGGCACGCGACTTATAATCAACCAGTTCTTCTGACTTAAACCATAGACTCTCCACTGAATCGCTGCCACAAGTGATGTTCCTGCCACCTTGAATGCAAGATTCCCCACGAATAGTGCCTGGTTTAGAATATGCTGGATTGGTCTCTCGCAACATCACTCGGCCTCTTTTCACCAAATTGAGCCCCTCCCAGACCATGGCACCTATGTGTCCTGAGTTCAAGTGCTTCAACGGCCCCGGGAAGAAAGGATGGTCTTTCCAGTCAACATAGCGCTGCTTCAGATGTTCCTCAGAAGCCCAAAGGAACTTCACGGCCATCAGGCAGAACCTCTTCTCCTTGAAGCGCTTGATGATCCCTCCCACCAGGCCATGCTGCACGCCATCGAACTTGATGGCAATGAAGGTATGCTTGAGGCTGGCCAAGGTACAAGAAAGCTGGCAGGTCAGCTGGTGTCTGCGATGAACGATGGGAACAAAGAGCAGCAATGCAATTATTAAGCATCTTTTAAGCCGGGTGTGGTGGTGCACGCCTTTAAACCCCAGCACTCCGGAGGCAGAGGCAGGCAGATTTCTTGAGTTCGAGACCAGCCTGGTCTACAAAGTGAGTTCCAGGACAGCCAGGGCTATACAGAGAAACCCTGTCTCGAATGTATGTGTGGATGTTCATGTGCGCGCATGTGTTAGAAACCAGAGAACAGCCTTAGGACTCAGTTTTCAGGTGCTTCTTCCCTTGGGTTTTGAGTTGCTGAATAGGTTGGTCTGGCTAGCCCAAAGCCTCAAGGATGTGGCCATCCATCTCTGTCTCCCCAGCACTGGATTTATGAACGATTGCCAATATGGCTAAGTTTTATTGAGAATCTTCTTGAAGATTTTTCTTGAGAAGTTTGTAACATGACTAAACTGTATTTACATCACTGCCACCCTCCCCTCTTCGCACATGGTCTCCCGAGTCGCTTGTATGTGTGTGGGTTTAGAACTGACCGCTCGGGATTGGCTAACGTCTCACTGGTCTCGTCCCTGTAGAAAACGAATTCTCTCTTCTTCAGCAGCCACTAGCCAAGAGCCTGTAGCTCTTCAGACGTTGGTGGGTTCTTTCTCCCACCCGGGTTGACATGGCATCTAGTGTGGTCATTATGCAGGTTTCGCTTAGGCAAACTTTTGTTGACATTTTGTGGATGCAGCACCCCTGTCATGTCGAAAAGACTCTTTCCCACAGCAGGCACCCCAGTCCTTTAGCTCTCCGATGAATTCTCCTTATAAATATTACACTGGCATTTCCCACGGGCTCTTGTTGCTCTTATTTGTCAGTGTTTTAAAACGTTGGTAGAAGGCTGGGCCAATAGATGGACCACAGGTTAGAGCCTAAGAGCAGTTGCTCATGCTCTCTGCGGAGTAGAAACCAGAGTGAGAAATAGCAACAATAACCAGGAGAGCCAAATGTGGTAGGATTTACTACAGGTCATCCTAGGAGACACGCCCAGGAGACAGTAGCTTAAAGCACCCGATTCAGGAACTGCTCATCAAATATCACTTCTCCTTACACTTTGGAGAGACAACCATCGCTAAGGTCTTCTTACATAACCTTCTCAGAATCTTCTAGTTACATTAGAAACATTGATGCTTTATTTGAAAAGTTAGTATGTTTAATTAGAAAGTTATACTAAAACAATGTGTTTTATAGTGTCTCTAAAAAGCAGAGTTCTTCGGGCTGGAGAGAATGATCAGTGGCTATAGCACTTGATACTGTTGCGATGGAGCTGGGTTCTGTCTACAGCACCCAGGGCTCAGAACCACCGAAATATTCCAGGCAGTCTGACATCTTTTCTGTCTTCCTTCGGAACCAGGCATGCACGTATGTAGTGCACATACATACTTGCAGGCATGAACACACATACCTAGAATAAAAAAATTGAAAAGCAGAGTTTCCCGATGTGCATCTAGAAAAACAAACAAAGATAAAAATTAAGCTTCCATGCGAAAGAAATCACTCGTTTGAAAACATACTTTTCTTATGCTTGATGAAAATTATAGAGAGTGGACTACTTAATTGGAACCATGAAGAAAACAAGTAGGTTAGAGCAAGCACATGTGTGTAAAATAACAATGGCTTTCTACTATAAGCTGCTTGGACATAGCTTAGTCTTTCTTAGATCCTAATACTTTTTGGAGATTTTTAAAATTAATTAATTTTTTACACTCCATATTCCATTCCCTGCCCCCCATCCACCCTCCCCACCCCTCCATTTCCACATGGTTGCCCCCGCCTCCCCCCCACCTGACCTCTAAACTCCCTGGGGCCTCCAGTCTCTTGAGGGTGAGGTGCATCATCTCTGAATGAACAGACCTGGAAGCCCTCTACTGTATGTGTGTTGGGGGCCTCACATCAGCTGGTGTATACTGTCTGTTTGGTGGTTCAGTGTTTGAGAGATCTCGGGGGTTCAGATTAATTGATATTTCTTGTCCTCCTACAGGATCGCCCTTCTCCTCAGCTTCGTTCAGCCTTCCCTAATTCAACAACAGGGGTCAGCTGCTTCTGTCCATTAGTTGGGTGCAAATATCTGCATCTGACTCTTAGCTGCTTGTTGGGTCTTTTGGAGGGCAGTTATGATAGATCCCCCCTTTTTTTGAGCCCTTCATAGCCTCAGTAATAGTGTCAGGCCTTCTGGTCTCCCCTTGAGCTAGATCCCACTTTGGGCCTGTAGCTGGACCTTCTTTTCCCGAGTCTCCTTTCCATTTCTGTCCCTGCAGTTTTTTCAGACAGGAACAATTATGGGTCAGAGATGTGACTGTGGGATGGCAACCCCATCCCTCACTTGATGCCCTGTCTTCCTGCTGGAGGTGGGCTCTCTAAGTTCTCTCTCCCTACTGTTGGGCATTTCATCCCTTTGATTCCTGAGCTTTTCGGAGCTCTTAATGTATCAGCTTACACAAATTTGCCTTAGATTTATTACTGTACAGTTTCTATTAATTGTCTCATTATGGTTTTTACAGTCAGTCCAATATTAGCCACTGAACAAAATGCTAGTTTTGTTACTTTAATGTAATGCTATAGTCAGTTTTATGATACGTTTTTGCACACATATGCAAGTAGAATCATGCATTAAATTTCTTGCTAATGCAATTACTGCATCGATTTTTTTTTAAATTGTAATAGGAATTGACAAATTGTCCTGCAATCAGATGCTCTCTGACGTCCATGGAGAGCAGAAAAGGGCGTTTGTTTCCCTAAAGAAGCACTGGTATTTCGGCTTTCTAATCTTTCTTAAGGTTCCAAGTGGAAAAAGTGCTACATCAATTTTTAAAAGTCCTTTGAATTAATTACATTGAAGTTGATTATTTTTTCATAAGATCTTTGGCTATTTTTTTACTCATGTTCCTCCCCCCCCCCCCCCATTAGCGTAAGCTAGATCCTATTCGTCTTCTCCAAAATTCCCCCTGGGGACTTTTGGTTTATCCAATATAAATATTCAGAATTTTATTTATTTATTTATTTACTTCTGACTTAAAAAGCCTACAAGATCTGGCCCCTGGTTTCCTCTCTGACCCTATTTGTAAATTTCCTTTTGATTTTTGTTTTTCCTTTCTGCTGGCATCCACTGGTTCTCCTTAAGCACAGATTCCAGGGTCTTTGCGCTTGGTGTTTCTTCTGCCTTCTTCTCTCTGGCTGTATGTCAGCAAGGGCCTCTTATACCCAGTCCTTTGCTCTTCTGTCCTGGCAGAGAGCCTTCACCTCACTACCCTGGCGAAAAGCAGTGCTCGCTTCCTTCCGTTCTGTCCTTCTCACCCAGCCCTATTTTCTTTCTTCATAACACCCTGCCTGGAATGTTATAAATACATCACTTCTCAGCAGCAGGGCAGCAACTGACAGTGTCTAGGACAGTGGTTCTCAACCTTCCCAATGCTGTGACCCTTTAATACCTTATGTTGTGGTGCCTCAGGACCATAACTGTAGTTTTGCTTCTGTTATGGATCAGAACATCAGAATGTATGTTTCCTGATGGTCTCAGATAACCCTTATGAGGTCATTGGATCCCTGGGGGTCTCCACCTGGTCTAGTAGACCTGTTACAACAGGGGTTTAAAAGTTGCCTCTACTAGTATCCAGTGGCTATGAGCTAGGGATGTTACTATGTATCCTATGCTGCACAGGAAAGTTACTTCACAAAGACTTGTCTGCTCCACAGTGTCCGTATAGCAGAAGTTGAGAAACTCTGATACACATTTTTTTTTATGGAATTTTGTCTTCACCTGTTTTCAGAGATGCCACTTAAAATAATTGGAAGAGACCCGTCCCTGAGTGTCCCGCACAAGCAGTGAAAATGACTATCAGATGCTGGCCAGCTGGGCAGCAGTCCTGCTTGCTAGCAATCATAGACTGTTAGGATTGGGAGACTGCTCCCTTTGTACGTCAAATGGTTCTTTATTAAATGTATTCAAAATAGGCAGGCTAGTCTGTGTCTTTTTTTTTTTTTTTGTCTTGTTTGTTCTTTTGTAATTGATTCTAGTTGTTCACATACTAAAGGAATTAAAAGTTTACTGATGTATTTTAAATATTTTTTCCCTTCAGTGAGCTGTTTTTTGTCTTTTAAATTTGTAGTGGTGTTTGTCTTTTGGGATCTCGGTGCAGTGAAATGTGTTTCTGAATGACATCTGGGTTTCAAATCATTCCGAAAAAAGTCTTGTGCTCAGCAGGGCATGGTGACATGTGTCTGTAATTGCAGGACTTGGGAGTCTTAGAGCCAGAGGCAGCAAGCTTGTGAGGTTGTGGCAGGCTCTGCTGTGTGGTAAGACAGTATCTCATCACACAAAAAGCTAAGCAGAACAAAAAGTCTTCTACTCTAAGGAAAATAAAATAAAAAAGACAAGCCATAATTTTCCTCCCTTTCCTCCTTCCTTTATTCCTTTCTTTCTATTTCTTTTTTGTGTAACTAAATATTTATACATTTGGAACTTATTCTGAGATTGTCCTAAAATGCTAGCCCAATTAATCAAACTACCTTACTGACTAACTCATATATTAAATAATATAAAGAGTTATTTCTATCATACACTAGTTTTCTATGGGTAGCTGTATTTTTGAACTCTGGTTGACAAAAGTTAACTGGTTCTCTCCATACATGTGTTTTTATAAGTTATGCTCTTTAGGTATGGGTTTGTTTGTTGTTTGTTGAACTAAGACATTTTCGTCTTCAAAAAGACAGGTTGGGGGCTGGAGAGATGGATGAGTGGTTAAGCGCACTGGCTGCTTTTCCAGAGGTCTTGAGTTCAATTCCCAGCAATCGTATGGTAGCTCCTAACCATCTATAATGAGTTCTGATGTCCTCTTCTGGCCTCACACATACATGAAGGCAAAATGCTGTAAACATAAATAAATAAATTAACTTTTAAAGAAAGGACATGATGAAACTCTTCAGAATTTAATTGCATGTGGCATTGAATTAACTTATTAAAGTGTTAATAAGTGTTAAAAAGTGTTTGTTCTGGTTTCACCCTTATATATCCAGGCAGAGCAAAGCATTTTCTTTCATTTAAAAAAAAAAAAGACTTCCAGAGCTGGAGAGATGGCTCAGTAGTTAAGAGCACTGACTGCTCTTTTGGAGGTCCTGAGTTCAAATCCCAGCAACCACATGGTGGCTCACAACCATCTGTAATGAGATTGGATGCCCTTTTCTGGTGTGTCTGAAGATTGCTACCGTGCACTTACGTATAATAAGTAAATAAATCTTATAGAAGAGCTGTTTTTTTTCAAAATCTTGCTTTATTAAAATGCTTTATATATGATTAAGCTTATATAGTTAGTTTATATATGATTATGGTTTGCTTCTATGCATCATGCACTTAGAACCAAATTATCTTATATGTACATAAACTAAAAGTAGTTAAGTTGGCCTCACCTCATTTTGTTTACAGTATAACTAGATTTAAAAAAATAAATAATGATAATGGCTAATGATCTGAAATCGTTCTTTTTTTTGACTTTTTTTTATTAGGTATTTTCCTCGTTTACATTTCCAATGCTATCCCAAAAGTCCCCCATACCCACCCCCACAATCCCCTACCCACCCACTCCCCCTTTTTGGCCCTGGCGTTCCCCTGTACTGGGGCATATAAAGTTTGCACGACCAATGGGCCTCTCTTTCCAGTGATGGCCGACTAGGCCATCTTTTGATACATATGCAGCTAGAGACACGAGCTCCGGGGTACTGGTTAGTTCATATTGTTGTTCCACCTATAAGGTTGCAGTTCCCTTTAGCTCCTTGGGTACTTTCTCTAGCTCCTCCATTGGGGGCCGCGTGACCCATCCAATAGCTGACTGTGAGCATCCACTTCTGTATTTGCTAGGCCCCGGCATAGTCTCACAAGAGAGAGCTATATCTGGGTCCTTTCAGCAAAATCTTGCTAGTGTATGCAATGGTGTCAGCGTTTGGAAGCTGATTATGGGGTGGATCCCTGGATATGGCAATCACTAGATGGTCCATCATTTCATCACAGAAGAAGAGCTGTTTTAATAAGTAAATAAATAAATAAATAAATACGTAACAAACCTTCCAGCATTTCTCAAGCCATTACTATACTTTCCCCCCTCTTGTTTATTCCTATGTGGATCACAGAATCTTATTTTGAAAATGGGACCATTCTCTCATTTTATTTCCTAACATATTTTTTTTTTTTTTGGTCTGGTGACTTGCCTTCTATTGGGCACAAAAGGATTAGAGGAATGCATCTAACCTAAGAGTGGGACTTAGGACTGATATGAAGGCCATCTACTTACTGTTGGAATCGTTCTATGTGTCTTTCAACCCCATAGACACATCATAGTCAGGCTTCAGGTTTAGGTCTATGCATACCTTGCCCTTTTCTCTCACCCAGTGGCTTGCTTAATAGTAATGACTAAAGTAGCGTCTGGTTATTCTAGAGAGCCAGGAGTGTTGAATTGCCTGGTTCATAAGCTCAAACCTTATAAAGGGGATTTCTGCCTCAAAACTTGTAGTAATATAGTTTGAATGTAGAACACTGCCCCTCCCTCCCCATAGGTTCCTGTGCTTGAACACTAGTGATGCTGTTTTGGAAGGTTATAGAAGCTTCATGAGGTGATAGGTCAGTGGAGGAAGTGGGTTACGATGAGTGGGTCTTGAGGTTATAGGTGGGCTCTACTTCCTGTCTGTTCTTTGTTTCCAGACTGTAGGCCCCATGTGTCCAGCAGGCTCAACTCTTGCACGCTGTGGGTTGCCCTGGTGCTGTTTGTATTCTGATGTTAATTCTGCTTCCTCAAGAGGGGCTGCCCCTGGGAGGAGTGGATCACGTACTCAGGTGATTTTATGTAAACCTTCTCCCTATTTTAACTGATCAAATAAAGGCTAGATCCTGAGATTGGGCAGTGGAAGGGAAAAGTGGGGCTGGAGGTCTTAAAGACTGGGGTAAGGGTAAGAGATGAGAGAAGAAGAGGACAGAGGAGGAAGAGGTGGAGCAGAACCTCGTGGAGCAGAACTTCTGCAGAAGCTGCAAGTAGCAAGGGGTCTCATAGCTGGGGAATAGATTAGTATGGTGATTGATCTGCCCAATGTAGGCATATAGCTTATAAATATAACAACTGAGTTGCGTGTTTTTTAAATACAGGCTTATTGGGGTAAGAAATGACCACAGCACTTACTCCATTCTGGTCCCATCATTTTGGACTGTACCATCTCAGATTGATTTTGTCAGCTGACATAAATCCTTCCTCTCTCAAAAACTTGCTGCCAGGCATTTAGTGAGAACAATGAGAAAAGCTAGCACCACAATGCCATTTGCCAATTAAAAACCTTCGACAAAATCATCCCAAACTTAGAAATCTGTTGACTCCGCTAAATCTCACAAGAAATAGCTCAGCTCCTGAGTCAGATTTTTTTTTCTCAAGTGGCTCCTTCATTAGCATGAAAAATTCCCCTCCTTATACCCTAGAGGCAAGCATTGTATACCAGGAAGACTTTGGGCAACCATGAGGGTTTGAGACTTATGCCAAGAGAATAGGCCCCTGAGCATCTTACACAACCAAGGACAAAACAAAGGTCTCCAAGGAGACCCTCAACAGGCACTTAAATAAAAGGTACTGCTAACTTATCACTAGTGTTTAAATTTGGCCTCACTGGAAACTCTGTTACACATGCAAAAACCAAAGGAGTCTGGGGAGATGACTCAATGAGTAAAGTGCTCGCCACACAATTATCAGGGCCTGAGTTCAAATCCCCAGTGCCCACATAAAAAGCTGGGCACTAAGGCGAGTGCCTGTAAGCCCAATGCTTGGGAGTGGGAGCGCAAAGACAAGCAGATGCCCGGAGCTCGGTGGCCAGCCAGCATTGCTGATTGATGAGCTCCGGGTTTAGTGATCTCAAAAAAAAAAAAAAAAAAAAAAAAAAAAAAGGTGGAAAGTGATTGAGGAAGATATTTGCTTCCATCCTCAGGTCTCTACACATGTGCATGTATGAATATGTACATACATACACTGCATACACACAAATACATACACTGCATACATACAAAACAAAAAAATCAAAAGCAGATAGAAATGTTTATAAGTAATTGTCTAAAGCTTCTAAAATTCCTCTTGGTGTGTGGGTGGATGAGCCAGGTGTTGAAGATGGCGGACAGGAGGAACACTATATAAAGCCGAAGGTAATATGTAGGCTGCTCAAACTGCTCATGAGCTCTGTTACGATTAGAATACAAATGCCATCTCTTCCACGTTACCAAATGACTTTCTAGCCCACACGTTGCTTCAGGCTTCCCATTTACCAACACACTTGGACATCAGATAAACATATTAAATAATTTATAGTGCATAAAACTCAGAGAAATACTTATTGATTCCTAAATTAGGGTAATACATTTTAGGTGAAGCAGTCTTTTATCAATAAATCTTAATTGAATTTTCAAGGAACAGCCTACAGGGAAAATGTGCTTTAGTTTATTTATTTACTTATTTATTTACATATTGGTTTCCCAAGTGTTGTGAATATTCCCTGGTTAAAAGTAAATGAATAAATTTGCAACAAAGATGAGTCAATGCTCTTAATTTACTCAAATGGAAATCATCCACACATTCAGGGCATGAAGTTTTCACCTGCTGTGTTAAAAGTGATTAGCTTTTCTTGTAAACCAAACTCAGTGCAGTCAAATATTACTGAACAATACTCCTTTAGATGCCTTGTCAAATTTCAGTGCAATATGCTCTCACCTCTTAGCTCTGTGAGAAGAAAAATGGATGATGTTAAGTGTGTATCAGTTACTTTACAGTTGCTGTGATAAAATGCCATGACCAAGAGCAACTTATAAAACAGAGTTTATTTGCCTTCTTGTTCAAGAGGATGAGTCCATGATGGCCAGGAAAGCATAGTTGGCTGTAGTGACATACTTCCTTCAAGGAGGCCCCGAGTCCTAAACCTCCTTAAGCTACCTAGACAGTACCACCAGCAGCACATGATTAATTGCATGAGGGGCAACTTCTCATCCAAACCACCACAATATGCTACTTTCCTGAAGAAAAAAATAATATGCTGTAACTACATTAATGAAATGATAGGTCATGATAATAGTCTCACAACTTAAAAAAAAAAAAAAAAAAAAAAGGTGGGGCTGGAGAGATGGCTCATTGGTTAAGAGCCCTGCCTGCTCTGCCAGAGGTTCTGAGTTCAGTTCCCAACAACCACATGGTGGCTCACAACTATCTCCAAAGGGATCCAGTGTTGTCCTCTGGTGTGTCTGTAGACAGCTACAGTGTATTCAGAGACATAACACAATAATTCTTTAAAAAAAATAGGTGTTTTAGCACTTTGACACAAAGAAAGCAATGATTAAAGCATTTGGAATTGTAGTTTTAAATGTCTCTGAAATATTCAAAGTGAGTAATTTTTTTTTCTTTTCTTAAAACTGGGCTTCCTTCAATATGATTTGTCTCCACTGGGTTCCTTCAACAGAAGAGCCAGTACTTATTTGCTGACAGTGTACTGGGGATGATCCAATGCAGCAGGCAAATGGAAGAAGCCAAACTGAGATAGACCAATATCTACCCAAGGGGAAATGCCATTAACAGGAACATTGATGAGGAAAGTTCGGCAGCAGGTTTGGGGGACTGTGTTGGAAGTCCAGAGACATGGTATGCTATGTGTGGAAGCAAATGAAGACTAATACAGGAGACAAAAGAAGGGCTGTTAGCAGGATGGTGGCATAGCTAGGGAGTCAGATGTTGCCATTGGTCTTTTGGTAGAGTCATCACTTGTGTTTAGAAGAGGCCCTGGAGCAGGAAAAGATTGTAGTTAGGAAAAAGGAAGGCCCATGCCTGAGTGGCGGCCATGGGACTAGGGAAATTATAGGCAGCCTACTAGTAAGTGAAGACTAACCTATGGGACAGTTAGGTATGTATTTTTTACTTCCTCTGGCTGGTCCTACATTGGAAATGAGACGAAAGCTTCAGAAAGTGGTAGTTATTTCTTGAGCTGTGTTCATATACTGTGAGCATTGTAAGAATTATTTTAGTTTCCTGGTTTGTTTGATAAATATGGTAGAATTTATCTGACTTTCTACCTATACAAGTTTTCAAATAGATGAAGAATGACTTTCTATAGACAATGGGTTGGTTTCCTAGGCTGGTCACAGCAGATTATAGGGCAGAGTCTTTACAGAGTGTGGCCATTGTCTACGTGTTCAGTCTCTTGCATGCCGTAGAATCACCTTGCGGGAGAGTAGGAAGCCTTGCAGACCCTCATTTACCCACTTGTAACCCTCACTGTTGCTGCTATTTGCAACGGGATGCTGCCTGAAAGCTGGCCCTGTCTTATTTTGTGGGTCTCACTGGTATTGGTTACATCTACAAGTTCCAAATAAGAACATATTCTCAAGTTTTGAGTGGGTGTACACTCGGAGGAGGGCACTATTTAATCCAGAGGTAAGATACACTTGTCCCAGAATGATTCTGGGCAGGCTCTCCTCCAAGAAGTAGGAGCGAGGGTCTGCCGAGCTTCCCGGTGGGCCGTATTAGTTGGATGTCACAGTGCTGTAACTCAGCAGCAAGAACTGAAGGAAAGAGGTTGGTTTGGCTCACAGCTTAAGGGATTGAGTTCACAGTGGTAGTAGAGCTGTGGAAGTGGAAGGGAGGTGACTGAGTTGAGTCTTCAGGCAGGAAACAAATTATTGTTCCTCCTAAACTGCCTGCACTGGCTCATTTTATGTCAACTCTACACATGCTAGAGTCATCAGAGAAAATTGCCTCCGTAAGATCAGCTGTAAGACATTTTAACCAGTGATCAATGGGGGAGGGCCCAGACCATTGTGGGTGGTGCCATCCCTGGGCTGGTGTCCTGGGTTCTATAAGAAAGCAGGCTGAGCAAGCCATGGGGGAGCAAGCGAGTAAGCAGCACCCCTCCATGGTCTCTGCATCAGCTCCTGCCTTCAGGTTCCTTCCCTGTTTGGGTTCCTGTCCTGGCTTCATTCGAAGATGAACTATGATGTGGAAGTATAAGCTGGTTAAACCCTTTCATCCCCAGCTTGCTTTTGGTCATAATGTTTTGTTGCAGTAAAAGTAACTGTAAGACAAGTTACAGTGGGGCATTACTGTGACAGATCTGACCACGGTTTGGGGAGGATTGTGGAAGAACTTTCGGACTCTGGGCTACAAAACCCATTGAGTGTTGAGGGCTCAGTGGGATGTTTTGTGGGAACTCGGACGATAAGAATGTCGAGAGCAGTCCAGATGATGGAGGACTGCCTTGTGGAGTTTCAGAGGGAATCTGTGGTTCTGGTTAGGTGGGGCTCAAGAATCAGCTGTAATTAACAAAAGAAGTCAGCTATTGGATGGATCACACGGCCCCCAATGGAGGAGCTAGAGAAATTACCCAAGGAGCTAAAGGGATCTGCAACCCTATAGGTGGAGCAACATTATGAACTAACCAGTACCCTGGAGCTCTTGACTCTAGCTGCATATGTATCAAAAGATGGCCTAGTCGGCCATCACTGGAAAGAGAGGCCCATTGGACACGCAAACTTTATATGCCTCAGTACAGGGGAACGCCAGGGCCAAAAAGTGGGAGTTGGTGGGTAGGGGAGTGGGGGGGTATGGTGTACTTTTGGGATAGCATTGGAAATGTAATTGAGGAAAATACCTAATAAACAAACAAACAAACAAACAACCAAAAGAAACTGGCACCAGTGAAGTGAAGCCTTTGCATTGATGGAACATTTGACATTGACATTGACATTGGTTAGATTGATGGTTAGATTGATGGAACATTTGACATTGGTTAGATGGAGCTAAGAAATTAGTGGTGATTAGAAAGAGACCCGGCATTGTTGAGGTGAAATCTTCTGGGAAATGTTTCTGAAGAATCAGCATACAGAAATTCTGCTCCAATTCTGACGAAGCCAAGATTGTACCTCCTGCTGGCAGCTGAACTTGGTAGTGTAAGAGCCACCCAGGTGGTACTGTTTTAAAAGGAGTCATGGAGGACAGATGAAACTCGGCACTGTGAGAGGTCAGGCGAGGCCATTGGTAAAGGTGCAGCCCCAATGGCAGTTGAAGGCCCAGGATTGAAGAGGTCATGCAGAGAATTTGAGACTTGGCACCATGAAAAGAGCTTATGAGAGGCTGTTGGTTACAGCAGAAGACTCAATCATTTTGGAGATGCCAGTACCATGGGATGACCACCAAGAACAGCAGCAGTGGGGGGAGGCAGGGGTAAAGCCTGCCTGAGCTTGGTAGACAATCTGTGTGTGCTGGAGAGGGCAGAGCTGAAAGCGTGATCCAAGTCCTTTGGCAGAGCCCAGAGGATGGTGAGTGACTTCCAGCTACTGGACATTGAGTTATTTACACTGTTGGGGTTTGGGTTTGGTTTGTTCAAACTGATTGTGCCCTTTTTCTTCGCTTTTGAAGTAAGGATGTATTTAATTTATTTTTTATTTTATAGGAGCCCACCTCTGTGAGACTTGGAATTTTAAAAGAGATTTTATATTTTATTTTATTTTATTTTATTTTATTCACTTCTTTTTTTTTATTAGAAAATTTCTTCATTTACATTTCAAATGTTATCCCCAAAGTCCCCCTATACTCCCCCCCCCACCACCTTGCTCCCCAACCCACCCACTCCCACTTCCTGGCCCTGGCATTCCCCTGTATTGGGGCATATGATCTTCGAAAGACCAAGGGCCTCTCCTCCCATTGATTGCCAACTAGGCCATCTTCTGCTACATATGCAACTGGAGACACAGTTCTGTGGGGTACTGGTTAGTTCAAATTGTTGATCCTCCTATAGGGTTGCCGACCCCATTTAGCTCCTTGGTTACTTTCTCTAGCTCCTCTTTTAGGAGACCTGTGTTCCATCCATTAGATGACTGTGAGCATCCACGTCTGTATTTGCCAGGCACTGGCATAACCTCACAAGAAAGAGCTATATCAGTGTCCTGTCAGCAAAATCTTGCTGGCATATGCAATATTGTCTGGGTTTGGTGGTTGTATATGGGAGATTTTACATTTTAAAAAGATTGAATTTTAATATGTTTGAATTTGTTAGGACTTTTTAAGTTTGTAAAAATGGTTTATATTGTGATGTTGACATTAATGTGTCATTTGGGGGATGAACAAGAAAGGAAAGCTAGTGGATTAACAGTAATGTGTTTGTGTCACGTAGTCGATGGGTCTGTTGTTCTGGTTAGTTTTATGCCAACTTGCTTTTGGCTGTAGTGTTCCTTTGCAGCATTAGGAACGATAAGACTGCCTTTCTTCTCCATTTCTCTTTGCTGCCCAATTTGATACACAAGCCTATGGGATGGTGTTATCTACATTCAGTGTAGTTTCACTCCCCTTAGTTAAACCTCTCTGCAAATACCATCACAAGACTCTTCACAAGCACATCTGGAGGTATGTCTAGTAGGTGATTCTAAACCCTATCAAGTTTACATCAAGGTTAACCATCATTGGCCAAAGCCGAATCTTCAAGGAGTGCAGCCTGGTCAACCATAAGCCTGCATTTAAGCTCCTGATCATATCTAAGGAATGGCTTATAGACCCTGTAAATGTAAATCAGAGTCCACAGCGTTAGGCTCTTCTCCATCTTGTTACAAGACTCTGGTACCTCATCACCCGAGGCTAGGGGTTAAGACTTCTTTGATGTGCCTTAAAGACCCACAGATGAAGGCCTGAGAAGCTTCTCCTAGAGCATGACGTCAGAGGTGCCAGCACTCTGTGCTACCCCAGCATGATGTCAGCATGACGTCAGAGGTGCCAGCACTCTGTGCTACCCCAGCAATACAGCAGGTTACCTGTACCTGTGTGCTTTGCTCTTCCCTCTGAGTTTCCTCACAGTACTTTATATATAATTTATAGTATAACTTGAATATTTATAGACTGAATTTTAGTCTGCAATTTGTTATTTTATTTAATTACAACTCTCAATCAAACCCCACTTCTCTTTTGTCAATTAAATTTTAAAAACGGAGTTTTCAGCAACAACAAAACGCTGTTTGTTAGCTTCTCGAGGTAGTTGGAGGTTTGTGGAGCCAGACACAGATGGGAAGTCATCCACAGAGTCTTACAGAAGGTGATGCCAATTCCGTTCTCTGCCTAGGTTATGCCTGTGCCAGGACCTTGACCTTGAAACAAGTTTTTAAAAAAAGTGTTCATAGTGTTGCTGCTACATCCAAGAGAAGCTGCGGTTCTGCATTTTATGCCAGTAAATTTGGGCTCTGAGCAGAGCGCTCTGCTTGTTGCTAGCAACTCTTCATTTAGATAGCATCCTTCTCCAAATACTTATTGAAACGATGGGCCTATTGCTCTACCATTTCATTCACAGCTCAGGCATGCGTTCTGTTCGCCTTAGTGATGGGCTGAGGGGTAGATGGGTGTGTTGCTCAAGGGCTCCTTTAGAACGTGTTTTGTGTGCATCTTGATATGAACAGAGGAGTATCCTGGATTGTGTGGATACTTCTCTTGGCTGTCATGATATAATCGGCCTCTTTTTAAAAGCAAGGCAGATATTGGAATGAGCAAAAGGTATCGAAACTATGAAAGCAGCATTAGGATCATGTGTCCGCAAGTCAGAAGAGGGAAGGACTAGATTCTCCCATGAACTGGCTAGAGGTTGCTAGCTTTGCCCACTCTTTAAGTCATAGCCCTACAGGACACCTTTTGAAATTTTGACTTGGAGAATGTGAAGACCCCATTTTTGGGTTGTTTTAAACCCCTAAGACTATCATTGTTTGTTAAAGTAGTTAACACTTTTTCTTTTCAAAGAGAAGAGTAATAGCGCAAGAAGCATAGAGAGAACTCTGAAGGATAACAAGAATGACAACCGTCATCTAGTTGGAACCCCTGGTACAGCTGTTTCTAAATTAGCACAACCCTGCACATTAAGTTGTTTGACCAGTACACATTGTCAAGATCTGAATAATATATAGTGTGGTTTTGCCACCTCCAACTTAACATGAGTCTTGACATGACAGGGTAGCTATCCTATCTTCAAATTTTCTATGTTGTAAAATATATACATGGGCGAAATGAAGTGACTAAAGTAAAAAGAGTTTGCAGAGCAGCAAACTGGAGTATAACAGGCTAGCTTCTGCAGACAAGTGAAAGTCAATGGCTTAGAATTCCGAGAGAGCAAAAGGCAGCCCTAAAGATTATAACAAGTCATAGGCACAGATATGGAGTCTAAATTATAAATTCTCTGGACATGTGATAATAAATTATCTCCATGGTTTTGTATGCACCTGCTTTTTAAACAAGATATCATAACCATAATAGCACTGAAAAATAAATTAATGGAAATGAGTTTAGAGTTAGGTATGGTAGCACATATCTGTAATACCAGCACTTGTAAGCTGAAAGCAAGGTGATTCTTAACTACAAATCAAATTCAAGGCCATCCTTGCCTACCCAAGCTGTCTCATTTCCAACTTTTAAATTAAGATTGGGGGCTCTTCAGCAGTGAAGAGCACTGACTGCTCTTCAAGAGGTCCTGAGTTCAAATTCCAGCAACCATGTGGTGGCACACAACCATCTGTAATGGGTTCCGATGCCCTCTCCTGGTGTGTCTGAGGACAGCTACAGTGTACTCATATACATAAAATAAATAAAAATAAATAAATTAAGAATTTATGCCCACTAAAAGATGCTATTTAGGAGTGAAAGAAGAGACAAAGATCAAAACCATCCAACCAACCAACCATCCACACAAATAACCAATCACCCAAACAAACAGCCATCCATCCATCCACCCATCCAACTAGCCAGCCAGTGAACCTACCAAATAACCAACCAACCAACCAACCAACCAACCAACCAACCAACCAACCAATCAACCAACCAACCAAGGCATGAAGGTGATAGGAGATGTGTTGGGAGGTGTGTGGGTTGTGTGTGTGTGGGTGGCTGTGGAGGGCAGAGTTTGGGGTAGATAGGGTTAAGATACACTATATCTATGTATAAAATTGTGAAAGAATAAATAAAAGAAAGTTAAAATAATAAAATTTTTGGGTTACATAGTGAACTTAAATAGATATTGACAAAGTTTCAAAGTGATTGCACTGACATGGACACTGATACAATGACTTTAATAAGCCTCATAGGTATGTTTATCAAAAGGTAAGTTTATCAGACTGGTTAAGAATCAAATGTTTGACAATAGCTGTGTGTTAGCAATGACATGGAGAAACTGGGACTCTCATACATTGACTCTGAGAGTGTTCATTGGTACAACTACTTTCAAAACTGTCAGTTTCTTTTAATGGGTTTACTATGTCATTCCAACAGTTTATTACTAATATTGCATATATATATATATATTCAACAATGTTCACAGCAGGTCCATTGTAAACATCCAGAAACAACCCAAATCTATGTCAGTCTAATAATGGAGAAACCAAAGGTTAGGTATATCCATACAAGGGAATATTATCCAAGAATTTGATACTGTGTGCAACAAAATCAGTGGATCTCACAGACACAATGCTGCATAAAAGAAACTAGGCACAAAATATATATTTTATGAACCATGTTAAATGAAAAGCAAAAGCTGGCAATGCTAATCAATGGTTAAGAGAGATTAGGATAGATTTGGAGTGGCAAAGGGAAGGGGTTTTTGTTTTGTTTTGTTTTTGGTAATGATTGTTGGTTTTATTGTTGCTGTTCTGTTATTTTGGGCTCCAGTTACATAAGAACATTTATATTAGCCTGCTTTCTGCTCCTGTATCAAAATACCCAAGATAAATGCTTTTAAGAAGAAAGGTTCATTTAGACTCAGGTTTGGCTGAGGCTTTGAGGCCTAAGTCAAAGCAATAGTAAGTGGTGTGGAGTTTGTGGAATCAGAGACACAGGAGATGCCAGGATTTTGAGCTAAGTCCCTAGTAACTCAATTTCCTTCCTATAATGTTCTACCAGCTCCTAAGAGTGACACATGTCTGATACAAAGCCTTTAAGTGACAAGTTAGATCTAATCTGCAATAATATTTATAAGTAAAAATTCATGTAGCTACATCAAATGACACAGAAAAGGGAACTTGAGTTAACGTTCTAGTGGATATTCAGTGAGTGAACACTGAGGCATGCTCTCCAGCTATAAAGATGCTTTGAGCTGAGTTGCTCGCACATACAGAAGGTAGGAAAGAGCAACAGAGTGGGTCATGTGTGGGGGATATTGACTGTTCAAATAATATCAGCAGTCTTGTATTTGTATAATAGAGAATAAAGATTTTTGACAGCAATAGTACATAAGGAGAGAGAATTACTTAACAGATTTAATGGCCTCAGTTCGTGTTTGTTTCTTAATTAGTCTTTAAAATCTGACCTCTAGTTTACCCCTTACTGCACTTTCTTCATTTAGAGTAGACTAACATTCTCACAGATGGCTACTAGTTGGTATATTGGACAGCCTGGCTTTTGAGCAGAATTCTCAAGAAGGACAATTTTGTGCCCAAGGACATATGTGGCAATAGACCATGACAATTTTTGCTTATCATGACTTAGAGGCATGGTGCTAGTGATGTCTAATAAGCAGGAGCAACGTATGCTGCTGAGAGTCCTACAGTACATATTGATCACCCTTTCTTAATCCGAATGAAGTGTTGTTCTGTCTAAAATGCCAATAATCTGGGAATATAGTTCATGGTAGAGATTTGCCTAGCATGCACAAAACCCGAGCCTTAATTTCAAGTGCTGAAAAAAATTAATAAAAAACATCAATTGCAACATAGTTATGTTACTATGTTACTATGTTATACATAATTACTGTGCAGGAATCCATAACTTAAGTAACATTTTAAAATGTGTAACTAATAATTGAATGTTGGAAAGGAGAAAAATAATGAGTGGAAATTACTTGACTAAATGCAAAGAAGTAGAAAAATTGAAGAAAAAAAGAATATAGCATAGGTGGGTTTAAAACAACAGTAACAGGAAATTACATTAATAAAGACAAACACATATTCCTACTCAGGACTAACTTTGTTAGGGAGAGGGAAAGTCTTCAGCAGTATGTTGCAAAGGGAGATTGATTTATTGGTTTGTTTGCAGAACTCTGGACTAAACCCAGGCCGCATACATTACAAGCAAGTCAGTTGCATCTTCAGCCTCCAAAGGAAAGATTGTAAGTATAGGGAGATGAGAAGCTAAAGTAATTATTGAATAGTCTGGACCACACAAACTGTATCCCAACAGGAGTGGCATGGCTACTCTACTGTCAAGTAGATTTTAATGCAGCATGTGCTATTACAAGCAAAGAAGATATCTCATACTTTAAATCAAGTCTTTCAGCAGAACGGTGGAAGTGGAATACCGGATGATATTAGTTTGCTGATGTAAATCATACAACATCCGTCCCAATGCCCTTGCATTGACCTTGGCTGAAGCTCAGACTGCAATGGTGAAGGATTAGACCCTTCACACATCACCTGCATTGCCTCTAACAACTTGTTACTTCTTTGCTCAAATTTTATCTTCAAGGGCACTGAAGGACGCACAACTGGGCAAAATTGCCACCTCTTTCTATACTCTGCGCTTCCTGTCCTTACCAGTCCGGTCAATGCCTTACTTAGTAAAAACGATTTTTTTAAACATTGTATTCTGTTCTCTCTATCCACACTCACCTAGTTTCCCTCACACAGTCCTTCAGTCAGCTGTATATGTCTCTACTGACTTCATAATTTACAGAATTACTTGTTATAAAATTGCTTAATCTTCCTCAAATATAATTTGCCCATAAATATAGCACTCTTATAAATGATATAAATTCTATAAACTATAAACTTATAAATTGTTTATATAATTTTGGTTACTTTTTAAAAATAACATTTCATATTAACTGGATTCATGTAAGTAGCAGATACTATTACTCTGCCAGTGCAACATCTATAAATCTATTCATATTGTTTTCCTGCTATAGATTGCTTGATTTGTGTGTGTGTGTGAGAGAGAGAGAGAGTATGCATGAGCATGTATGAACGAGTGTGTGTAGGTTAGCGTGTGTATGTATGTTTGTGCATGAGTATATGAATGAGTATGTGTGTGCATGTGTGAGTGTGCGTGAATGTGTGATTGTGTGTGTGTGCATGTTTGTGTGAGTGTGTGTATGTATGTATGTATGTTTGTGCATGAGTTTATGAATGTGTGAGTATATGTGTGTGTGTGTATGTGTGTGTGTGTGTAGACTAGAAGTAAATGTTAAATGTCTTCTTTAAATATCCTCTCCCTTAGTCTTTGCGACAGTCTCTCATCAGACCTGGAGCTGGCTGTTGTTTAGACTTGCTAAGCAGCGAGCGTCAAGGATCCTCATATCTGGATTACATACAGCACACATCTGCATGTCTAGATATTTGACGGGGTGCAGGTGTGTTCTGCTTTCAGGATCTCATAATGTGCAGTAAGCACTTTACCAACAAATCTATCTTCGCAGCACAGCTGTTTGATTTTTTTCATAACGTTGTTAGTTTTCTAGGCTGACTTAGCAAAATTGTAATCAGTACATGAGTTTACTTGAGAATGTACAGTTTATGTGTTTTTATAATAAGTATGAAAAAATATACTCTGAGAAGAATTTAATGTAGAATTTTCAGGAATTAGTATAGGACATTGTCACTTAGAAAATCTGCTCAGATAATGTTTGAATATCTGGATGTGCTTCACAAGGCATTTGGCTTATTCTACAATTATTTTTGCTAGACTTGCAAATTTAAAAAGTTAAAGCAGTTTTGCATATAAGTCAGTTTTTAACCTGGCTTATGATGTTTCTATAATTTCTAAATAGAGGAATTTTGTATCTGTGTCGTAGACTAGCTAAAGATGAAAACTGTAGGTCAAACTGCCTGGATCTGAATTTAAGCTCTCTCCATCCTTCCTATAAAATCTTGAGTCATTTCCTCATCCATTTTTGTTCTATTTATCTTTCATTGTGTTCTGCTTTTAATTTGTTTCTTTGACAGAGTCTCATGTAGCCAAAGCTACCCCTGAAGTCCCTATATAGTTAAGGATGTATCTTATCTGTAAACTGTAGACAATAATGTTACACATCTCATTGGTTATTCTGAAGTAACACTTTTTAGATTTTCATCACACAGTAAATGCTCAGTAAAGATGAGTAGATGTGGAAGAGCACATCAATAAGTGAAATCAATAATTCATAGAGATAATTAGAAGGAGCATCTCACTTGTACTGTGTGTCTATGAACTACAATGGAACCTAACATTAGGATGGGATGATGTAGCTCCTTTGGTAGAACGATTACCAAACCCCTGAGGTTCAGTGAGCAATGCTCTGTAAATTGAGCATGGCGGTGCACACCTGTAAACCCAGCACTTAGTAAGTGGAGGCAGGAGGATCAGAAGTTTATGGTTATCTTTAACTATACAGGGACTTCAGGGATAGCCTTGGCTACATGAGACTGTCAAAGAAACAAATTAGAAGCAGAACAAAATAAAAATAAATATCCCAAACAAACAAGAAGAAAATCCCCAGTGTCTTGTGAGTGTTGTGCTATTTTATGTATTCCGTGTTGCTTGAATTTTATCTCCTTATGAGTTAACTTGGAAGTTTAGGGAAATGTCCTAAATGTGTATCTAAGTCAACCGAAACTCAACAAATTGAAACCCAGTGTTCTGTGTTCAGTTAGGACATTTTGTCAGGATCATTTGAAACTGACATTTTAATGTCAAAGATATTTTGGTGAAACCTATAAAGGCAAATCTTTAAATTTTCTATTTCTTGTTGGAAAATAGAAACAGCTTTATTAAGCTCATTTCACATTAGAGAACACAAGTTGAAAATGTTAAAACAATTCAAGAACACTCAAAAATCAACCATAGTCTCGCCATCCAATGGTAGTGAATGTTAACCTTTTGGTAGGCTTAAGATCAGATACTGTCAGTTACCTACTACTTCTTTTTTCTGCATTTCTTGATAATAGAATCAGAATTTCATATGGTTCAAACTAAACCCCCAAAATGAGGTGGGTGAGATGGCTCAGCAGCCTGAAGACCCGAGTTCAATTCCTGGGACATGATAGAAAGAGAGAATCAATTCTTCTCAGTTGTCTTCTGATCGTAACCTGTGTTGTGGCCCTTGTATATACACATATTTGCATGCACACACATACTTACACACACACACACACACACACACACACACACACACACAATGTTACCATTGGATACCTAGATAAGGCATGGGCAAAGCAATACAAGAAGGGAATCCTATACAGGCATGCTTGGAGATGTGGCTGACTTGAATGGCAGTCTTTTCTCCATTTCTTTTTCTGCAGGGAGGGAAGGACAGGCTAGGAGTAACACAACCATTTGTGGAACAAAGGAAGAAACATTGTGCGCAGTCTAGTATAATGAAGCCTGAATCCCTGTTGGCATCCTGGAGACATTTTGACCATCCCATCCTCAGCTGCCTACTTTGCAAATTCTTTTTACAAAGTAACATTTTGATAATCAATTTTAATTATGCTTCTGTTACATGTACTAAATGCAACTTTCATTGAAATACCATCACCTGGAATTTTGTCTATTCCTTCAGCACTGAGAGAGAACTTTATTATGATGCTAATTAATCAAAAGGCAGCATTATATATTTTGTTTGTATATTTATAGATCATAATTTTATAGTAAATATTCAACTATATTTCACTCATGTAAACATAGTTGGCTTTCCTTCTGGTCACTAATCCTTTAACAAGGATTTCCAATTTTGTTTAAATGACATTCTGCCTAGCCCCTGGGATACATCTTAATTAGTATATATGTTAATTATACTTTATCTGAAAATGACAGCTTGGTGCCATTCTGGCCAGCAGACCTTAGAAGTCTACTGAAGGCATCTGGGAAAGATTTCCTACCCTGGCAGCACATATACAGGGACACTTCCTCCTCCCTTTTCCCTTTCTTCAGCTTGAGACTATGAAGACACAGTGTTTGGTGCTAAAACAGCCACTTCTAAAAATAAGCAGAGATAACCCCGATATTCATATGAAACAATGCAGAGGCTCTCTGCTGCTAGCCAGGCTTTCTTGTCACAAACCACCAATGAATGCCTTGAGCTTCTGCTGGCTGTTATTCATTTGGAGACAAAAGCACATTTACTGCAAAAACACCATGGCATTCTATATGTCAGATACTATACTATACCCTGGGAATACATCCGTGGGCAAAATGGATAGTTTTGCTGTCATAGAACTCACTTGCAAAGGGAGAACTGTGTTACAGAAACACCTGATGAGCTGGCTCGGGGAGTGGAAGCCCTTGCTGCCCTAGAACTCACAGTGGAAGGAGAGAACCAACTCCCGAAAGTTGTTCTCTGGCTTTCACGTGGATGTGTGAGTGTGGTCAAGCATACTTCATCAGCACAAATAAATAAGTAAATATATTAATTAATCAAGTGGTGTTATATAATTAAGAAGCAAAGGGGACAATAGAGAAAACAGGGCAGGTGCCCAGGCAGTATGAAAGTGTGTGGTAAATGGGGTTGGTCCACAGAGATAGATGCTGCTGAGAAGACTCTACAAATTGGTAAAAGACATGACCTGGCACTGGGCAAAGAGATACTTTGGTGGTGGTGGTGCTGTTCTTGCATCAGTCAGGGGCAGAGTTGATGGCAGTCTTCTGCATTATTCAGGGTTCTCTAGAGTTACAGAACTTAAGGGTAGTCTCTATATAGTAAGGGAATTTGTTGATGACTTAACAGTCCGTAGTCCAACTCCCAACAATAATCAGCAGCAGCTATGATTGCAAAGGATCTAACAGTTGCTCAGTCCCATAAGGCAAGCAGATGAATAAGAGAGAGAGAGCAAATCTTCCTTCGTACAATGTCCTTATGTAGGTCCATTCTAGCTTGATGACTGGCTTGGTGGCCAAAGCTGTCTTATTTCTAGGACTAGTAAAAAAGTCAAATCCAGGCTTCCCAGCACAGGAGGAGGAAAACAGAGGCCTGAAGATTGCCAGGCTACCCACAGACCTGCCTCCAGCACCTGGCACAGGCAGGCGGCAATGGAAGATGTCACCCAGGAGCCTGCCGGCCACGTGGCCAGCCTGCAGTGGCAGACACCACAGTGTGCAAGTATGTGGTGGTCAGATGGGAGAGAAAGAGAAGTGGAACAGCTTGAGCATTGTGAAGAGATGGCACTGGAGACTTGAGGGTGGAGAGAGGTTGCCTGTCGAGTGGCGGGCCCTGCCACCTGGGGTCATGGTGAGGTCCCAGCCTGAGATGCTGCTGAGGGCTATGTTTGCGTCTGTGCAGGGGGTCACTGTCAATGTCCATAGTTCGAATTACCACTAGAGACCTAGAGAACTTGGGGGTGTCCCTGGTTGGGACAGCGGCTGGGACCCATGTGAATATCCCGGGTGCATAACTGGCTGCATATCGCACTGGACGTGGCTCTCTGAAGAGCTGACCCCATCTCTCAGTGGTGGTAGCAACCAGGAGAGAAGGTTCTGAGCATTGGCCAGGTGTACTGGAGCTGGCCCTGTGGCAGGGGTGTGGGTGAGCCAGCCATGAGGACAAAAGTATGGGAGAGCTGGCCCTGCCAGTTCTCTGTTGTGAGGTAGCCTGGGGGGAGCGGGGAGATGCCCTCCCCCTTGCTCCTTATCACCTGGGTCAGAAGAGCTACCCCCCCAGGTATAATGAGGGTGGGAGATTGGGCCCTGGACCTCATCTAAGCTGCACAGTAGAGCTGACCCTGGGGGTGGGGTTGTGGGTCAGTCATCCCTTACCTTCTGTCATAAGGTAGCCTGGGGATCGGGGAAGAATGGCCCTCTGCCTTCTCCGCTCTGCCCTCTGGTCCCTTGCTGCCTGTGAGCTTGAGAACCGGTAAGTTGGCTCAGCCTCTTGCTGGCTGTAGCATGTGAGAGAGTGGGCTACACACCTTGCCTTGGCAGCACAGTGGACCTGGCTCTGGAGGTGTGGGCGTGAGTAATCTGGCCCCTGAAGGCTTGAGAGTAAGAGAGCTGACCCTGCCTCCAGGCTGATGATGGCACTGAGTGGCCTAGCCAAAAAAAGAGCTGGAGAGCTCACCCTGGTGGTATGGATAAGGATGAGCAGATGGACTGACAAGCTCAGCTATCACCCAGGCCCAGAGTCAAAGCTCTGAATTGGCCCACCCCAAAGTTAGATTTTGGGTTGGGTCCTAGTCAATAACAAAGGCTCAGGGAGCCTAGAAAGTTTGTAGAAATTATATCGTTTGTGCTCAACACACTATGTATGGTTCTGTCTGCTTTCAATATGAATCTACTATCAGAAAAATTGTCATTTCTGTTATTATTGTAAATTAATGATGAAATTTGACATATCTTGTTTTGATTTCTAAGTCTTGTTTTCTCTTCAAAACCTCTTATATTTCGAACATCTTTTTTAGCAAAGAAATATACTTTTTTATCTTTTTTTATATTCAATTCAGGAGTTTATTTGGTTGTGTGCGTGTGCATGTGTGTGTAAGTGAATGTATAAGTTCTTGTGTGTGTGTACAGGCTGATGCACATGTGCGCATATGTATGTACCCAGGTGTCATGTGTTTGTGGAGGTCAGAGGTCAATGTCAGGTGACCTCCTTAGTTTTTCACTATCCTATTTTTTCACTCACTGAACTGACTTGCCACAGGGCTCCAGGCATCCTCTTATCTCTGCCTCCCCAGTTCTGGGATTACACCTGTATGCTGTCCAGTCTGGCTTTTTCATGTGGGTTTTGGGGATTAAATTTCAACCTTCATTGCTTATGCTATAAGCATTTTGATGACTGAGCCTACTTCCCAGACCACATTCAAGGTGTTAATTCTACAATTTAATTGCCCCCTCCCCAAAAGCTGTATAAGGTCTGGGAACAAAGTCAGAAGCTATTGGATGCTTTTAAATGTGACTTTGCCCTCCTTGCTCCCACTTCTCATTATGAAAGACCCAGTTGATAGAGGTTCAAGAGGAGACATTTTAAATCTCCCGATTGTTAACTCTAGTTCCAGAAGAACGAGCTACCTGTGGTACATATGCTTGAAAGGGGTCTTCAGGAGTTCTAAGTAAAGGAGCCAAAAAAATGCTTCATGCTTTGACCCTAAAAGTTTGTTGCTTCAGTAGTTGCAGAATGAGAATTAAAATATCAAGGTTTGAAGTATCAGTGCTGAGTGTCGGGCTTCTCATCTGACACATGGCGCATCCTCAGTTCTCCACCACATTTCCCCTTCCACCACTCCCCAAAATAACCACTATGATTAAGCTGTGATACTTGACACTAGATTTAGTATTGTCACAGAAAAACAAGGAGGGTGAGTTGGCTCAAGTCCCTTCATGGGGATCAGCCACTGAGCTTCTCTTCATGATCTGGCTTGCTCTACTGCGGCAGACCTTTGTTCTCCGTCCAGCTTGTGTGCTACTGTGTTTCAGAGGCCATTTGCTTCACTTTAATAACCTGCTGCCCTCCTGGAGCCTAGGTCCCTAAGATGTCTTGGTTCTAAAAGCATTTTTTTTTCTTTTACTCATCCTAAGATGCACCTTTTAAGCCCTCTCTTCATTTAACACCAGGGCCTGTTCCTAGGAAAATGGATACCAGGAACACAGCACAAGGGCACATCAGGACATCTGACAGGTGGTCTCATGGTCTGGTCTCTCCAAGTGTGAGTGCTCTGTGGTGCAATAGGCTGTATGATTCACAGATCTGACTTGCTCAGTCTTGAAGAATGTCTGAGATGTGACCACAGTGTTATATGACATTCATAGTAGCCAGGGTCAACCTAGTGCTTTCCAGCTTTCCAGTCAATAGCCTGCAATGCTTTTTAGATAGTTCCTTATATATTCACTAGTAGAAAGGACCGTCTGTGATTTTCTGAGCCTGGAACTTGATACCCTTTTACATATACTCAGATGTATGTACTTCCATGGGTTTTTTAATATGTTTGGAATTTTTTCACGAATGCAAATACTGGGCATATTTTTGGAAAACTGTATAATTTTCCTTTAAAAATGTACCAAGAATAATTTCTCATTGTGGAAAATCATGCCAATGACATTCAACACCATTCATGACATTTACGTTGCTTCTGTAATTTTCATCAGTTTGCATTTTGTTGTTCTTTTCATAGTGATTTCAAATGTCAACCAAATAGAAAAGTGTCAAAAATATTCAGCTGAGTTGCCTGGGGCCAGCCCTGACAGGTCTTTCTTATTCTTGATTCCTCTTGAGGCAACAGAGAGGGAAGAGTGTGGGGTAAAAACTTTGTCTTACAAGATATTTAGGGCTGCTGTATAATAATAAAAAGTTTGCTTATCTAAGTCTAAGTTGCTTTGGTACTGTAGCTAACTGGCCTTCTGTGATCCTCTGATGACAGAAACTGCAGTCTCTGGCCCTTAGCACCTCATCCTAAAACAACAGATTAAGTAATGTTGCCTTTATTCTATCTCCATCGGAGTTATGCCCCTCTAATTTCAGCCTGCACAGGAAGAAAAGGGGACACTTTGAGAAGTGAATTTTGGGTTTATTTCTAAGTTGTAAAACGTTTCCTATGAAAGCTCTCTAAGAAATCGGGGGACAGAGGAATGATTCTTCTCTTTGTCTTCAGCACTTCTACATCTTTCAGGCTACATGATCACGTGGTAAAAAGTTCATCACAAGTTTACAAATAAATTTAAATCATAAATCAAAATAGAAGTTTTTAACAGATAATATTTACACGCATACCATTAGGAGTATTTATCTGGCGAAACATTCATCACCTGTCACAGATCCACAGGTTCATGGAGAGTTAAAAACCATAACTAAGTTATTAGTGATGTTTTGCATAGCTAAACTCTGCCAATATTTTATTTTCTGTCCTAGCACCTATGATAAATCATTCGTTCCCTTTTTATGCTCTTTGGTTAATGGCTTTACAACCTCTTGGAATATGCTCTGAGTAGTAGAATGCCTGCTTACTATCAGAAGCAGTTAACTCCAGGACACTAAAGACTGGCAAAATTCTCATTGCAGTTTTGACTATCAGAAAGGACTAAATTGCAGTGTTATTAAAAGAGCTTTAAAATTACTATAAATTTAGGAATTCTTATAGGATCATCATTAAGAATTAAGAACTCATCTATTTGTTATATAGCATCACTACAAGATAGTACATCTTTGTAGTGATTGTTATACATTTTTAATAATAACAACAGGAAAAGCATATTAATAGCAGGAATCTTTCCTAAAATGAATTTCTCCTGCACCTTGCTTATCTTGGATTATTAATCCAAGGCAGACTTATCTCAGGAAAATTGCCTGTTAGTTATTAGCTTGTCGGCTCCTGACACTAAATTTTTCCTTGTGTTTTTTAAATTCTGTGTAAGCATATACAAGCACCTACTATCTTTATATGCCTTCTTATTAGTTGTGCTCATACATTCACAAAAGTTTTACTACACACACACACAGACACACACACACACACACAGACATACAGACACAGACACACACACACACACAGACACACACCCAGACACACACAGAGTTTTATTTTAAACTATATTCCTTGTATTTCTCGTATGTGCTATGTTGCCTTTGGGGTAAAACTATGTATTTATGGTCATGCCAGGACTGAGTTGCATTTTAAGATAACAGTGAAGAGCCTTAATTCAAAATATCTCCTGTACTTCAAAATAAAGGGTGATGGATCTTATAAACTTAATGACCATTCATGGGAAGGACTGTTTATCACTGTGTGACGTGCTGACCCGCACTTTCTCCAGCTTTCTTTCTTCTTTTTAAAAATTACTTTGTGCGGATGACTATGCAGCATGGAAAAAAAAAAGTCTTGAGAACCAAGACTTCAGAAGTAAGCACACTGGATTTGTAAACAGTACATTTGACACATAGTTATAATAATATACAATTGTTATTCCTCTGGAATGATAATTAGGAATCTATGGTAAGCAATTTTAATGACTGTAATTATACTACTGTTGCAGAGTCAAACTTTTTTTTAAATTATGGTACAAAAGTATTTTAAAAGAGATGTATTGATAGAGGAAAACACATAGTTTATCATCTATCCTATGAAACCAGAGTAGTCGAAAGTCAATACTGAATTATGAGTTTGTTTTTTTTAAATCAAGTATACGTATTGAAATTAAACTATTATGCTTTTTTCCTTCTTCCTAGAGATGTGACATATGCATCTACTTTTTTTTTTTCTGGGCAGTAATAGTCTACCAAAGATCAAAGCAACCCTCAGAAGATTTGGCTAAGAAAGCTTTTCACCACCTCCCGTACCTGCCATGCTTGTATACCAGAGGATCACTTCTAGGCAGGACTGATCTTGACAGATGAAAGGAACAGAAGACTCTCATGTATCCCAGCAGAAAATCTAGAAAACTAGTTTATATCGAAAGGGTTTTAAGCAAATGTTTCCAAAAATGTTAACTTGCTAAGAACAGCACGGCCTTTAGTCTATCTGTAGCATCTAACATCATACATTCATGTGTACCCAGTAAAAAAGATGCTAACTTGAAAGCATTTCCATATTTAGAGCACTAACAGTGGAAAGGCACACTGAATGTACACGACTTTGACCATTAAGTGGCATGTTTAAAAGTTTTCTGTTAATATAATAATGATCTTAGGTAACCAGCTCCTAGAGAAAATGGGCTTATTTGAGCTCATGGCTTTGGTAGATTTTTTTCTGTGATTTATCTGGTCTGTACATCAAGAACCGTAGAAGATATAGTGATACACAGACCATGGGTATAAGACTAAGGGGATTTTAAAATGTAGCTCTCAGATAAAAATGTCTCTCTTAATTGATTCCCAAGCTAATACAATATATGCTCAAAAGAGGTTCATAATCATAGGCCAGGCCTCTGCCACAAGAAATTTTGCTGACAAACACTTCCAACACAAACCTCATGGAATCTGAAAGTCTGAGGTTCTGGTTCAGGTATAAAACGAGTTTGTTGGGTGTGGTGGCTCATGACTATAAACCCAGCACTTGGGAGGCTGAGGCAGGAGGACAGCTATGAATTCAAAGCTAGCCAGAATAAGACCCTATCTCAATAAAAACTCAACAAATTAACAATAAATCTTAATGTACAAGGGTTCAGAATAACGGGTTGTTCTATACTGTGGATACGCCAACACCAACACTTTTGGTAGAGGAATGGTCCTCCCAGAGATGGCTTGATGATGAGTTTGCCCCTAATGAGAATGGTTCAGAAGTACCTGAAAAAGTTGTCCACTTGGAAAAAAGAAGTAGAAGGAGGAGGGGGAGGAGGAAGAGGAGGAGGAGGAGGAGGAGGAGGAGAGGAGAAGGAGGAGGAGGAGAAGGAGATGGAGAAGAAGAAGAAGAAAGAAGAAGAAGAAGAAGAAGAAGAAGAAGAAGAAGAAGAAGAAGAAGAAGAAGAAGAAGAAGAAGAAGAAGAGGAGTCAGCAAATTTAAAAGTTTTGTGATGGTTAGTGTTGCCATTAGGCAACAATGGAGAATCGCCAGGAAAGGGGTCTCAGTGAGGAATTATGTAGGTTAGGTTGGCCTAGGAGCATATCTGTGGGAAATTGTCTTGATTGCTTTAACTGAGATGGGAAGAACCACTCCACCTCCCCATTGGGCTCTTTGGGTAGCACCACTCCAGGCATTTGGGTCCTAGACTACAGGAACAGAGAACATGAGTTAAGTGGTTGTAAGCATGGATTTATTTTCTCTCTGTTGACTGTGAATGTGACTAGCTAATTCAGGTTCCGCTAACCTTGCTTCTCCACAGTGATGGACTGTGACCTGGAGTCATGAACTACAGTGAACCTTTCTCCCCTGAGTTACTTTTGTCAGGGTGTTTGAGCAAAGAAATTAGAAAGAAAACTAGGACAGTGTTTTTGGAGAATCATGTTCAGGAGGGATTTGAATTATAATTAACTCAAAAGGTTGTACATGTAACTCAGTAGTCGAACACTTGCCTAGCTTGCTCAAGGTCCTGTGTACAATACCAATCAGTGTAAAAAAAAAAAAAATACAACAACTTAATATGAAGAGCTATGCACTGAATCAGGTTTTCTTTCCTTTTTTGTTTTTGTTTTTGTTTTTTAGAGACAGGGTTTCTCTATATAGCCCTGGCTGTCCTGGAACTCACTTTGTAGACCAGGCTGGCCTTGAACTCAGAAATCTGCCTGCCTCTGCCCCCCAGAGTGCTGGGATTAAAGGCGTGCACCACCATATCCAGCCCTGAATCAGGTTTTCTATGACGTGTTCTGTCATTAGAGGAAACCTCCATGAGCATCTTGATGTGACATCTAGCATAATCTCACTCATTATATGGGTGTATTAGTCAGGGTTCTCTAGAGTCACAGAACTTATGGGTAGTTTCTATATAGAAAAGGAATTTATTGATGATTTACAGTCTGCAGTCCAATTCCCAACAATGGTCAGTAGCAGTTGTAAATGGAAGTCTAAGGATCTAGCAGTTACTCAGTCCCACAGGGCAAGCAGGCAAAGAAGAGAGAGAGCCTTCCTCCTTCCAATGTCCTTATATGGTCTCTAGCAGAAGGTGTAGCCCAGATTAAAGGTGTGTGACAACACACCTTTAATCCCAGATGACCTTGAACTCAGAGATCTCCCTGACTTAATCTTCTGGAGTCCATAGCCACTAGGCCTCAAGATCTCCATACCAAGATCCAGGTCAGAAACTTCTATCTCCCAGCCTCCAGGTTAGGGTCACTGGTGAGCCTTCCAATTTTGGATTGTACTTCATTCCAGATATAGTCAAGTTGACCACCAGGAATAGCCACTACAATGGGTATGGAATCCTGTGTTATGGGTTCTTCTGGGAGTTCTGTAAAAGGTGATTTGCACAAAATTGACACTAAATCACTAAGAACATTCCTCTGTATCCACATTCTTTTTTTCTTCTTTGTATTCAGAAACATCTTAAAGCCAATAAAAAAAAAGTATAAATGTGAGTGACACATGAAATATGTTACCACTTACATCATCTTTCTGGTCTGGTAATGAGAGAGCAACCATGGTAGATCCAGGAATTCACACCAGCTTGCATTCTTCAGTATAATTTTCTACCAAATTATAATAACACGTTAAAGATAGTTTTTTACTTGTAGTAAGTTTTCATTTTAACCACCTTTTAAAAATTAATTGCCTATGGTAACTTATTTTGTCTATATAACCTGTATATAGTAAAACACCATTTTTCATGCAGAGAATTGAAATTTTAGGGAGCACTTCTTTTTAGTCATTTCTAGGCATAATAAGGGCTGACCTACCTTTGAATAAAACTTTGTCAAATGGCAAAAAAAAAAGTGCTCATTAAAGACGGATGGCTCAAAAGGAAGTTCTTACTGCACACACATGAGGACCTGAGTTTGAGACGTCAGCCCTCAAGCAAAAGGCTAGGTGCAGCCTTTGGGCATCTGTAACCCTAGCGTCTCTGGGAAAAAAAAACAGGAGGATTGCCGAGGCTTTCCTGTTGCCTGTGTAGCTCTAGATTTGGTGAGAGACAAGGCTATAAGGTTGATGGTGAGAGTACCACACCCCAAACCCTCCTCTGGCCTATGAACATCCCCACACATATGCTCACACACTCCAAATAAGGAAGTGAACATGAGTGGGGAGGGCTGGGGTACACTTCAGTCATGGCGTGTAGCCTAACAACAGGTGAGTTCCTGGGCTTCATCCCCAGCCTGAGAAGAAGAAAAATGAATAAAATACATGCAAGTACATATGTTTCTTCTGTGTCTTCACACTCCTTACAGTACTGGCCTGTAAAATTTCTCTTTGTATCTGGAACTCACCATCCATCACACAGTGGTTCTACATATCCAACCAAATTAAATGGCAGGTGAGAATGACTGTAGGAAGCTCCATTCATTTGAAGCCCATATTGGCTGGCTCCTTGCAGGCTGTTGGCAATACTCCTTCTGTTATTTCCACAACTCAGTTGTCAACCTGGTCCTGGGATGTCCATGTACTACCGGGCACATTCTGAAAAATAGGTCTCCTTGACCGCTCAAATTTCAGCCCAGCCAATGTCTTTAGCTGTCAGCACATGCATGACAAATGGGGCCTCCTAGTTCAATGTTCTGTCTGGCAAGCTGATAACACCACAACCCTTCCTTAGGTGACAACATTTACCGATTTCTCTTGCTTCTCAAGTTAATTTTCCTGAAAACAAAACAAAACAAAACAAAACAAAATTATGGTAAGATCTTTCTATGTAGTTGGTTTTGTTATGTTTAGTTGGTGTGATGAAACACTGTGACCGAAAGCAATTTCTGAAAGAAAGGGTTTATTTGTGTTTATGCTGCCAAAGGGATAAGAGTCTATCACAGTTAGGAGGTATGGCAGGAACTGGTAGCCGAGTGACCTTAATGTCCACTGTAGACACAAAGCAGATGGAGAACTAGAAGAGAATCGAGACTTGATATCCCCCAAAGCCCACTTCAGTGAGGTACTGCCTCAAGCAAGTCTCTGCCAACTCCATCAGCAGCCACAAAGCATTGGAAACATGAGCCAATGGGGATCACTTCTCACTCAGTCCTCCAAGGTAGCCCAGCCTGGCGCTGAGCTTGAGACCTGGTATCCTCCATAACACTGCTGTTCCTTTTTGAACAAAAATACTAAATAGTGAAAGTTTATCATAGTGGGTGTGATGGCACACACCCTTAATGATGCACCTGGGAGGCAGAGGCAGGAGAGTTCATGGCCAGCCTGGGCTACATGGTAAGTTACAACCCAGCAAGGACTATATAGTGAGAGTATGCCTCATTGAACCAAAGCAGATTTTCATCTATATGTTCATTCACAAGTATCCGTGTGCCCTTCTTAGCACTTAAGTTCTAACACATCCGATTCTTCCCTTCCTCAAGGCTTGTCTGAGGGCAGCTGCCCAGATGGGGCTCTGAAGCTGTGGTTCGTGCCAAGAACTGGATAAAATCTTACTCTGCTTTTCAAACAATGCAAGTGCTATCGTTTTTAGCTGCCAGGTACTTTGGTCAGACCATCAGCTGACTCCCAGCCTTACTGCAGACAAGTATCCAACCCCTGGACTGGGGCTCTGACCAGATCCATGAGGATACTGTTTTCAAGGTAATGTAGGCCCTGTGACCCTCCTTAGACCATCTCACCAAGATTGTTGCAGAAGGAGCTAGGAGGAAGATCCTGCTTTTGAGTAATAGAGTTAGAAGTCTGGGAGAATTGAAGCTAGCAGTCCTGTCTTCTATGCTGGCCTTCAGTGGGAAGCTAATAATACTACTAGAGGTAGCAGAGTGATGGAGGTCAGGGATAAAAAGAGAAGAGACAGGGCTGGGGTCGGGGGAGGAAGGGGAAGAAGGAGGAAGAGAGAAAGAGAGGGAGAGAAAGAAGGGGAAAGGGAGAGAGAGAGAGAGAAATTGGGGAGAAGGAGGGTTAATGAGTGCTGCTTCTAGTTCTGCGGTTCAAACACTGACAACATTCCTCAGGGGTGGTAGTTGATGAAAGATTCTGGGCAGAGGAGACTGCTTCCTCAATTCCATGTGACACTTCACCATCTGGAGCTCAGAGCTGCACTGCTCCTGCCCAGGGCTTAGAATGTGCCTTATGTAAACAGTTCTTCAACCTCTGGCCCCAGGTCCTTATCTTCTTTCAGCAGTGTGCCCTCAACTATTCTCCTGAGAAAAGTAACGGAACCAGAATGCAGAGGAGTCCATCTCTGGGGACACACTTCCTCCAGGGAGAAAGTCTTGGGTACAGAATTCCTGTCTACCAAGTAGTAAGCCATCCATCTTGGTATAATCAAACAAACCCTTTCTTTTGTTAATTGTATATACAGTCTTTGCTCTATATTATATAACAAAATTTCAAGAACAAAGGATTCATTTGTCCCAAATCTATGTCCACATAGATTTTTTTTCTTTCTTGAAGAAAAGAAAAAAGCAAATTTGACATGTCATCCCCACCCACCCCACAGCCTCTAGCTTTTACTCTTCTGAAATCCAGGTGCCAAGATTCAGTTCAAGCTCAAGCTCACAGGATCTGGCATCTTCCTGTACAGGAAGTCCTTTGAGGCCTGTGCCATAGAAACCGGAACTGGACCATAAGGATAGGAGGTTGCTTGACTTTGTGTTCCAATTTACCCAGCTATGCCTGCACTGTGCCTGCGAGGAACTTAAATATCTAGTGGTGGTATTCTGTGAGATGCAAATTTAAGATCGAAACGTGGGAAAATGCCAAGGAGAGAGACAAAAGTTTACAGAATGCTGGCAGAAGTGAAGGTTGATTTATCCTTTTATGTAGCAGTGTCTGAACACCGTGATTTTAAGTACAGTTCTGGGTTCGTTCTTGAGGGCTGGGCCAGAAGCCTCCAAAGGAAGGCAGGTTAGATCAGAGAGTAAACTGTAGGGCCCTGGTGGTGCTTCAAGATCACCTAGTTCTCTTCCCTATCATCCCTAAAAACCAGTTGCAGTCTCTCTTGGCCAACCTTCAACTTCAGTCCTCACCTTAGCTCTCTTCTCAGTTTTATTTTATTTCATTTATTCTTATAACAATAATATTATTACTATTATTGGTTTTTCAAGACAGGGTTTCACTGTGTAGCCTTGGCTGTCCTGGAACTTGCTCTGTACACCAGGCTGGACTAGAACTCACAGAGATCTGCCTCCCTGAGTACAGAGATTAAAAGCATGCACCACCACTGACTGCCAGGCTTCTCCTTAGTTTCAATGCTTTTGCATTTGGCCTGGCTGCAGAACCAGCCTTCCCAATGTACCTATTTTTTGATTTGATATGAATAGTACAAATGGAATTTGAATTACTATATGACATGCTATATGTCCCATGACAGTTTAAATTATAGTTTGTTTCTATGGTGAAAATAAATGGGTATTTAAAAGGAAGATCTATAATAATCACAATTAAGATTACGTTAGAGAGCTCGTTCCATCAGCCAGGTGCCTGCTGTGCAAGTGTGAGTACTAGAATTATGTCGTTAGCACCACATGAAAAGTCAGACATGAACAAGAAAACCTCCAGTGCCAGGAATCTTGTCACATCATTGTCCAAAGAGATTCCATAGGCATGCCTGCCTGTACCAGAAAAAAAAAAATCACAGGGTATTATTGCCAGGGCTGTTAGATGCTCTCCACAACCTGAATAAGACACTTTGTTTATAGCACTCAGTCCCAAATGTGATGTCTTCATCAAATCCCTCTCCTCAAGGTGCAGATATCTATGCAGAAGAGAGGTGGAAAGATTATTAGAGCCAGGGACAATGGATGACTCTAGATACGAGAGAATAGACACACATCTGAACTCACAGAAACCACGGTGGCATTCATAGGAGCTTTACAGATGCAAACCAGAGGAGGTTCTAGCACTGAGAGGGAGAAGTGATCATAAGGTCTGGCCCTTAATCAGGAAGATATGTGCAACTGATACCCACTAGCAAAGGAAAATCAGCTTTCTCTAATGGAGTATTGTTGGAGGCGAACCCAAAACAAGCTCACTGTTTTATGGTTTTTGGTTTTGTTTTGTTTTGTTTTTGATTGGCTTTTTGTTTTGTTTTGGCTTTTTTTTTGTTTTATTGATTTTTGGGGTCTGTTTTGTTTGTTTGAGAGAGAGGCAGAGAGAAACAGAAAGAGAGGGAGAGAAAGAGAGAGGGAGGGAGAGAGGGAGAGAGAGGGAGAGAAAGAGAGAGAGAGAGAGAGAGAGAGAGGAAGGGAGAGAGAGAGAAAGTTGGGTAGGAAGGGAGGTAGGGAGAATAATCCGGGATAAAATGATGAAAATGTATTGTATGAAAGAAAAAAAAAAACTTACAAAACCAAAAAACAAAACCAAAAAACATACAAACAAAAAAAGCCAGGCGCAGCAGAATACACCACTGATCCCAGAACATCCTGCAGATGGACAGAAGACCTAGCACCTGGGTGGATGATGACAAGCCAGTCAACTAAATTAGTCATTCCCCCAGTTCAGTGAGAAACCTAGTCTAAAAAAAAAAAAAAGAGTAAAGAGCAGTTTAGAAGAAGATACTCATGTGTACACACATGAATTCATATGTACACAGACACACAAAGACGATGTTAGGAAGGGAGGCTTAGCTACAGGAAGACTCAGAGTCAGATTCAGTCAAGAGAGTGAGAATTGGAGTGGATTTGGGCTTAGTTTCTCTCTGGCATCATCCTGTGTTTGCAAAGAGGCAGAAAAACCCTAGGGAAGAGCGAGGGTTGGGTGTGTGTCATATGCGCAGGGAAGGCTTATGAGAGTCTGGGATGGTGAACCATCAACTGTGGCATGGCCTAAGGAAGTATCCAGCACAGTGGCCTGATGTAGGCTCAGACAGCGCAGAAGGAAGAGGTCTCTATTAGGTGGGATTAGGAAACTAAGATGAGGAAGAAGGGACTGAGACCGAGGAGATAAAATTCAAAGGCTGCCCTGGAAGGGAGGGCTCTGGCTGTACAGTGTGCAATCACATTGGGAATCCAGAAATCTGGTTCCAAGGAGTGGGTCACGTCTTTTTACTTTTTTTGACCATGTACCACTAATCTTGCCATTCTTCCTATGGCTAGTTTAGATCAGATTTCGGCACCACAAGTAAGTCAAATAGCTGCATTATCTCTTCTGTTTAGGAGTTAGTTAATATTAATTCAAAATAATTATTATATTAACCATAGTAGAGATACATTATATACTATAAACATTATGTATATGATACACAGACAATATAGGTATCAAGAAAAAAATAATGGAGTAGTAGTTTTTAGGCTGATTTAAAGTAGGGTCAGAAGACCTTTGTTGGTCAGATCTCAGATACACAGTTGAACTTCAAATGAGGCTCCAGCTACATGTGCCCAGCAGGTGGAGCTTCCTACAGACTGACCAGCACCTAGATAAGTGGGCCTCAACCTTCCTAATGCTGTGACCCTTTAATTCAGTTCCTCATGGTATGGAGACCCTCAACCAGAACTTATTGTTGCTACTTCATAACTATAACTTTGCTACTGTTATGAGTCTTGATGTACTTACTTGATATACAGGATATCTAACATGCAACCCCAAATGGTTCATGACCCATGGATTGAGAATTATTGATCTAGACGTACAACAGAACACTACCTCCCATGCTGCCCAAAGACTGAGACCACATCCCTTCTCTTTCTTATAAGACAAGTTAACCTTTGACAATGCCAGTTGTAGTTCTTGAACAATAACAAATGTAATTTCTGATTCCTCTTACAATCCAATCTGCTATAGCCACCATTTTTAGCTGTATATACACACACACATAAAGAACCTTGGTTATAGTTGCCCCTATGTCTCTCTTGCTCCCTTTTGCTCCTACCCCTCTCTCTTTTTCCCAGTAAGGGGCCCTTTGGACTTTACATCTCTTTGTTTTTCTTTCTTGTAAGCCATTGTGTTTAATTTTGATCACCTACATGGGCATGAGTAGATCTTTATTTACTTGTACTTAAGAAAAAGCAATTTACCATCGAAGCCAAGCCACCTGAGAGTATAACTCTATACCCTCACCAACCCTCCACACCCCCAAACCTACTTCCACTTCTAGCAACCATTAACTGCCTATAGCTCCCCATGGAGGGGTGGGCCTCATAAGCTCCTCCCTAGTCTGTCATGGAACAGTGACAGGCACTAGTTGCACTAGTCCTGTGCATGAAACCACATTTTTGGAAGGATATTCTTCAAGACTGTTTAGATCTGTACTTTCCCAGATTTCAATCTAATGAGTTCCAAGTTATATTAGTTTTTTTTTTTCTATTGCTGTGATAAAACACTATGAACAAAAGCAACTTGAAACTGAAAGAGCTTGTTTGGCTTGTGGGTTATATAGGTCATCATCAGGGAAAGCCAAGGCATGAATTCCAGGTGGGAACCTAGAGGCAGGAACTGAAATATAGATTGTGGAGGAGTGCTGATACTGCCTCACTCCCCATGGCTTGCTTAGTCTGCTTTCTTACACAACCCAGGACCACCTGCCCAGGAATGGTATCACCCACAGTGAACTGGGCCCTCCCACACTAATAATTAGTCATGGAAATGCACCAAAGACTTGCCTATGGGCTAATAGAGTAGAGGCATTTTCTCAGTTGAAGTTCCCTCTTCCCAGATGACCCTGGCTTGGGAAAAAAAATCTAACCAAGATACAACTGAATATAATTTTCTTTGTTCTCTATTTGGTTGGCTTATTCTAGAATACAGACTATCATAAATATTACAGATAATTTCCCCATCAAATACATAATAGATATTGAGTTCTGTTCAAAATCAATACATGTGTTAACTATGTGTTAGCTATATAATCCTCCTCAAAACATGGTCAAATTTTTGTGTGTGATTTGGTGTGGTAAAGACAAAATTTACTGAACAGTTGAGATAATTTTATTTGTGCAAATTGCAGTAAGTAGAACATTTGTTAGAGAAATGTCAGGCACCTCAAAGAACAGAAAGGAGTCTAGGGTTTTACAGTGGCAGATTAATAAAAAGAGTAATAAGAAGATTGGAGATGACTCATGATATGGGAAAAGTGGGATTCATGAGATGAATGGTGGGTTTCTCATCTTGGTGATTTGAAGGAGAATGCCCCCATATACTCATGTATTTGAAAGCTTGTTCAGTTGGTAGCATTGTTTGGGGAGGTTTATGATATCTGGCCATGTTGGAGTTAAGGATGACACTGGAGGTGGGATTTCAGAGGTGCTGTGGTATGAACGAACATGCTTGGCCCATGAGAAGTGGCAATATTAGGAGGTGTGGTCTTGTGGGAGGAAGTGTGTCATTATAGGGGTGGTCTTTGAGGTCCTATACTTAAGCTACACCCAGTGAGGGAGAGTTCCTCCTCCTGGCTGCCTGTGGAAGATAGTCTCTTCCTGGTCGTCTTAGGGTCAGCATGTAGAACTCTCAGCTCCTCCTCCAGCACCAAGTCTGCCTGGATGAGGCCATGGGCCCCACCATGATGATAATGGACTGAATCTCTGAAACTGTAAGCCAGCCCCAATTAAATGTTGTCCTTTATAAGAGTTGCCTTGGTCATGGTGTCTCTTCACAACAATGGGAACCCTAACTAAGAGAAGAGGTTAAAGAGTCATGCTATTCCTAATTTGCTTACTCTGCTTCATGCTTTTAAGGTAAATGATGAGAATGTGGGTCTCAGCTTTCTGCTTCTGCTGCTATGCCTACTGTGCACTTCCATATTTCCCTACTGAGATACACTCTTAGCCTCCAGGAACCTTAACTCCAAATAAACTCTTTCTTCTGTAAGTTGCCTTGATCATGGTGTTTTATCAATCAATAGAAAAGTAACTAACACACTACTTCAGGTATGAGTGCCAAGACCAAGGTGGACAATCATCAATGTTCATTGGGGCTTCACCCAAGCCAGTGATGTTTATTTCTCTTGTCTTACAAACCCAAAGGAGGAAATTCACAGATGATGGTAGAATGACTAAGTAAAAGGTAAGAAGGCAAACAACCAATGTTAACTGCTGAGTAAACTCCCAAGACCCAACTTAAAAGTTTTTAAGAGACCTCCCACTGATATATTTTTGACCACCAAGATCAAAACAATAAAATTCAGATGGCCTTATGAGAAATGTACTTTAAGTGGCTTAAATCAAAACAAGAGCTCTAAATCCAAACTAACTCTTCAAACAAACAAACATCACAGGATGTGCAATCTCATGAGGCTGGTCTGGAGTGTGCTGTTTGATAAGTAAAACTCTGAGCAGCTGAATTATACTTTATTTAGAGAGATTATATAAATGAAAAAGTCCGTTCTATTTGGAGTGGAGAAAAATGGAAAGCCCAAACGAAAGGTTGCTAATGTTCATCAAGGCATTGTCAGGCCAGGAATGTTCAGTGTGATAAAAATGGCCTGGGGAGGTAGGAGCTCCCAGCCTCAGCCTGAGGCCATTAACTGTGCGAATTGTATAACTAATGTTCCTATTCTAATTCCGAGCTTATTAAGCAATACTGTAATTCTAATTTGGCTTCCTGTGGCTGTCAGGGAAACAAATCTTGGTTGTCTTGAGAATGTATTGTCTGTACTAACCATGACAAAATTGAGCTGCAACCATGCAGTTAGCTATTTCTCTTCAGATATTAACTGTTCTACCTTGGAAACCAAGAGACTGAAAAAAAAATAAAAGCAGTAATGTGGCAAAATTATATTTCAGAAATCTATCTCAGAATTTAGTGAGGAGACAGGAGTTAGCAAATACATGACTGAGCTCAGACAAACAAGAAAAATAAGGTGAGATTTTTTCCAGGCTGGAGGTCATGAGTGAGGGGTGTGCAGGGCTGTGAGGATGTGGACTTGAAGAGGGAACAGTTCTCTTCATTCTTGGTAGTATTAAGCATTGTTTTTAATACCTGCTAATTTGATAGCAATGAACAATGTTATTTTTTTATTTAGGGCTTAATGTATTTTATTACTAACAAAGATGGGAAAAGATTTGGCTAGTTCTTTTGTTTAATCATTAACACTTTATTTTATTTTATATTTGCGCAGTGCTGGGGGTTAAACACAAAATGGTGCACATGGAAGCTTGTACTTTACAATGAACTACATACATCCTTAGCTCCTTGTTTAAGTTTTTTGAATCAATTTCTTTTTTTTTTTTTTTCATAGATGTTTTTTAGCACTTAAATTTCAAGCCCTTAAAAACATTCAAACTACTGAGAGTGGCCAATACTGGCAATAAGAGCATTAAACATTGCAAAGCCAAATAGATCCAATTGAAATGCAAAGCGATCCTATTTTACTTTAATGTAATGCATTAACACTGCTTTGACCTTCAGTTCTGATTTACACAAACCTGCCAGGGAGACAGAATTTACTGATTCAACATAGACCAAAGGACTTGTGCATCAGAGTAAAAAAAAAAAGACAAAGTTCTTTCAAATTGAATCAGTCTTAAGGTTTTGTTATGTTTTGCTTTTTAAAGCCTATTAAATCCACTGCAATATTTTTTTTCCTGGAGTTTATTTATTGCATAATAAGCAAAAATAACAGCAATAAAGGACTTTTTAAAAAAGTTAAAATGCCCACAATTCCATCACTTTAACACATATCTTATTTTAATTCCTTAAATCTGGCATCAGTGCTTGTACAGTTGGTGTGCCTGATAACATTTGGAAATCTATGCAAATGGCTCTCTCTCTCTCTCTCAAGTGCCTGTTTCTTCGAAGCTGTGGGATTTTCTGAAGCTGTAATAGCTGCTATTTCATTATCACTGAAGTGGTATGATGAACAATTTCTTTCCATGGACCAAAGATTTTTATGACCCAAATTTAAATGTGAAAGATGTACACATAACCTCTTTTAATCAAATCACAAATCATTTTGACCTTAGCAGTTTCTTTTCTTCCATTGCTTCCAAATACCTGCTGGCATGGAGGTATGCAGACAGCAGGCATCCCCTGTAACATTTTGGAAGCATCTAAATCAGATCTGGGCTTTTATCTTGGTCATACAACATTTAAATCCCACGTTTACAGCAATCCTGATGAACTTTGATTTTATCTTCTTTTTGTTTTTTCGATTTTTGGAGGCAGGGTTTCTCTGTGCAGCCCTGGCTATCTTAGAACTCACTCCTAGACCAGGCTGGCCTTGAACGCAGATCTGCCTGCCTTTGACTCCAAAGTGCTGAGATTAAAGGCGTGTGCCACCACCACACTAGTTTTGTTTTCTACAAATACAAAAGTTACATGTTCCTTCTAAGGACAGGTCATAATTTATGAACTCAACAAATATTAATTTTTATCTATGAGTCATTTTTTAATTATTGTTTCTTGGTCTTAACCTATGAATTGAATTTGGGTGTCAAAAGGTTAATATAGAAAAATTCACGCACGTTTTTAGCTTTCCCCAGTGCTTATGAAATGGCTATTGTCAAAACGCAAAATGTTTTTACCTTTTTACTTTTCTAGTACTTCCTCCATCTCCTAGGACTGCATGACTAACTGCTGAGTACTGGATATAGCTTGAAGAAGTCTGGAAATATAGTCATTGTTTCCCACCTCATAGAGGTGTCAGCATTAAAAACCACAGCTCTCATCTGTAGGCAATAGGACATAGTTTATTCTGAAGCCATTTTGAGATACTATGGCCCAGGAACACACCTAGTTTAGGTTACCCCCAATTCCATGTCCCAGTGTGGAAGCAATTTCATGAAACACAACAACTCATAAGTCATTCTTAACTCTTAGACTGGTAGATGCTAACATTCTGCTAAGGTAACAGATTTTAAGGGGTTTTTATTTTTTATCCATGAGGGATTAGTTCAGATACAAAATGAGGCAAGGAATGGCTGTTCCGGTTAAAACTATCACAAGATAAAGTAATTAGTCTCTGGTCCTACAAAATCCCAATCTTTCCACAGTACTGAAATTCCAATTGGCCCACCAGTCTCTGGAGACACAAAAATTCCTTCCAGGAGGTTTTTGTTTGTTTGTTTGTTTGTTTGTTTTGTTTTTTTTTCTCACAACCAGAGAACAGCTTCTTTTCAGAAATTCATGTTCATAGAGGCAAATGGGAAGGAACATCCAATATTATTTGCAAAGAGAGTCGCAGAAATCTGTGAACTTGGATTCTCATTCCTGCTAGGAAAGCAGGTCCTTAGTGTTTCCTCATCACTGTTCATCAATGAGGGAAGTCAGGACAGGAACGCAAACTGTGCAGGGACCTGGAGGCAGAAGCTGATGTAGAGGCATGGAGGGGTACTGTTTACTGGCTTGCTCCTTAAGCTTGCACAGCCTGCTTCCTTATAGAACCCAGGATCACCAGCCCAGGGATGGCACCATCTACAATGAACTAGTTCCTCACATATCAAGTAATAACTAAGAAAATGCCCTACAGACTTGCCTACAACCTGATCTTATAGCAGCATTTTTTAAATTGAGGTTCCTTCCTCTTAGATGAGTTTAGCATGTGTCAAGTTGGCAGACAACTAAACCAGAATAGGAACTAAATGTAGAACGTGGCATCACTGCCTTCACTTTTCAGTCTGTCTCTTCTACTCTGTTTGAAGGCACAGGGAAAAGTCGTACTAACCCTGCAGTCACCTTAGTTAATGTCATCTCAATTTGGTCTCTCCTCAGCTCTCCTATCCTTCTGAACTATGCCAAGAAGTTAAAGGAGGCACAGAGAATGTATGGTAGATTATAGAGCTTATTATAAAGTGGGCTACTTCGGGGTAGTGGGCAGGAGCCAGAGAAGCCATTCTGAAGCCAAACCCCTGACCACTAGGCAAAGTCCTGCAGTTTCAGTTCTTCAGTTTACAGACTGGTGATTCTGAAGGAAGAGTTCATTCATTATGACCTTTAAGCCAGCTAATATCTTACTTATTTGCTGTCTAGTGCTTAGATTATCAGTTAAGCAACAGACTGAAGAACAGAGCACATCCTGGACAGGGATCATTATTCCTGGAGGCAAGGCTGTGCCCAAGGGCAAGAAGAAATCACTTGGCAGGAGTTAAGTTGATTCATTTAATTGATGACAGAATAACTTGAGCAGAGAAGACCACCTAGCAGAGCAGAAGGATCACAATGATCAAGCCGACCACACTTGACCCAGTGTTGATCAAGCAGACCATACTTGACTCAGTGTTGATCAATCATACTATACCTTGACCCAGTATCCAGAGTGCACCATGCTAGAAACATAGACTGATATGTTTGAGTCTTTCCCAATGTCAGATTTGATTGAATAACAAGTACAAAAGCGCCTTAATGGTTTGCCAAGTACTCCTGATTTCCCATTATAGATGGCCAAGGGAAATAATAGTAAGCACTAATATTACCTTTCAGATTATGTATAATATACATTACATGTCAAATATATGTAGGTTATAAAATGGAGGGTTAACGAGGCCACATAGAGTTCAAGGAATTTTAAAGAGGCCAAACTTACAGGGAAGGAGAATTCTGATAGCCATGCAAAGAAAATCTTTGGGACACTAACACAATTAAGTCAGCTGAAGGCACTGCTGTAGAGTCAAGCACAGCGTTAGAGTTGAGTCAAAACTCTGGGTTGTAAAATGATTTAAATTAATATTCTCTATATATTAATTTATGCTGGAAATTAATATGGTGGCAGTTATTCCTTAACCAGCTAGTTTCCCAAATAACTACACAAGGACTTTTTAATATTTCAAAAGTTGGGCTTTAGCTGGACAGACTCTCAACTAGCTCATGAAAATTAACATGAATACCTAGTCCCATCCAACCATATGGCTAGCTATACCTACCAGGCCTATGGTCACAAACATCTCCTGTCATGTCTCCTGGCAAAAGGGTCATCACCTTTCTTCTTCCCAGAGTTTCTTTCTTCCTCCCAGGAAGTTCCACCTTCCTCTCTCTATTGCTCTATTACAGGCTTTAGCCTTTTATTGACCAATTAACTTAGGAAGCAAGGTTTGCACAACAAAAGTTGGTATATGCGGGAATTCTCTTGTCTTGGGCTAACCAGATCTTGGGGTACAGAATTGAGCTATTGAATACATAGCAGCATCAGTCCAACCCCAGCACAGGGTCAAGCAGAGTGAGGCTCAGGATTGCTGATTGTAAAGGCACAGGACAGGACAAGGTTCTTCAGGATGAATGGGTTGCTAGAACGCCAGTAGTTAAATAAGTTACATCACCAATAAGCATCACGCTAAGCTGAAGCCCCTTAGGCAGTTGAGAGTTCTCAGTCCGTCTGTACCTTGGCTTGTGTACCAGTTATATGACAAGACAGTGGTGCCTCTGCTATTATATTGTTGGGTGCTCTCTTTTTTAGGAGGTCTGGGTGAGAGTGCTGTCCCAGCTTTCCTGTGTTTGATAAGTTCTCTCACCATGGTTTTCCTGATATGATTCTAATATGCTCCAAATTTACTTTGATAAATCTCCTTTAGGAACAAGTTATTTATTGGTCTACATCTCATGGGTGGTACATATAGTATTGGCGACATGCACACTAGGGTGCAAAGTCATCCTGCTTTTGCATGTTCACTGAAAATGGAGTCACTTATTTCTTATATGATGGAGTCCACAGGACAAGGCACAGCCTGAAAACAAGGACTTTGCACATTATAGAGGAATGGAAAGTAGGGCACAGCTTGCTTTTCACAGTGTCTTCTCATTAATATCCTATAGTATATAATAGCAGTAGGTTCTTTCAGGTTTGAAATGTTGGCTTCCTTTAGTCGCCACCATAATTCTCAGTTTTAGTCTGCAGCATTCCTGAAGAACTCAAATCAGCTGTCTATCAGAAGTAGGTAAGACATGAGTCCAAGAAAGTCTGTGACTATTGAGAAATAGAGACATCCCTTTGCAATGAAAAATTTAAAAATCTATTAGCAGTCATTGATTTAATCAGCTAGGAGATAAAACTATTCTACTAATAAAGAACAGGGTAAGTTTACCATGAAGAAGCCTGACAGACAGTACTTTCATTGAACAATAAAAGCTTATCACCAGAAATAAAGCAATTAGATATCAGGCACTCCCAACTAGAGACACTAATAATACAAGAACACTTAATATATCATTTCTGCCTCTAGTGCATAATCTGTATTAGATCATGAAGAATATCAGATAAGTCTAATATGAGAAACATAATACAAAATACTATTGCTGTTCTTTTAAAAATGTCAGTGTTATGTAGGGACAACATACTGTGCCAGGTCACAAAAGAAAAAGTAGATATGAAAACTAAACATGAAGAGCAACCCTGGAATGGAGATGTAGCTCAGTGCTAAAAGATGTTCCTAGCATATGGAAGGCCTTCAGTTGAAACTCTAGCACTGTAGAGTGATTGATCCTTAGAGAATGAAATGAGGACATGACTGGTCCCTGGAAAGGTTGAGGAGAAGGTTTTTATTGTAGACATCAAGAATAGAACAGACAGAGGCATCTGCAAGAGTTCAGAGCAAGGAGAGAAAGAAGTAGACTGAACATGACCAGCAGACTGTACTGGGACCTGAGAGGAGAGAGACAGAGAGAGCAAGAGAGGAAGAGAAGAGAGAGAGAGACACACAGGAGGGGACCAACAGAGGGAGAACCAAGAGAACGAGGATCAAGAGAGCACATGGTCAAAATGGATGAGTTATATAAGAATCATATGTTCATATACAGATATATGAAATGTGTGTTATATTCACACACACAGAAGAAGTGGGAAAAGTGTGTAAATTACTGGATATTAAGTAATAATGTCCAGAGTTAAACCTTCCAATTTTTGTCATTTTACTTTGGTTACATAAATGCATTTGAAAGACCCACAATGTGAGGGCTCCCCCCATGTTCTGACTCAGGAGAGGCGACACCCCAAAATCACCCACAAGAAACGGGTCTTGCTGCAAATTGCAAGAGGATTTTTATTCAAGAGCGCTCTCGGGCCCATGGTCATACACCACGCAGGGGTAGAGGACCGTGGCGCCCCGAGTAGCTGGGTAAGGGGGTATTTAAAGGAAGAAACCGAAACTCAAGGAAGTGGGGAGGGCGTTGTTGGAAGATACCAAAGATACCAGTTAAGAGTCACAAGGAAGTGTAAAGTTACAAGAGTCACAAGGAATACCTGGTAATTGTTAACTCTCAAGACAGCTTCTAAGAGCCCCTAACAATAGCACATTTGCATTGCAGGTTCTGGTAATGGCCAGGGTGACTTTCTTTGAATGAGCACTCTTTGAACCCAGGAAGCGGGTGGATGGAGGAATGTCGATATCTCTTTTATGATTAGCATACCTTTACAAAGGCCACATTTCCAAGCCTGGGCCTAAAGGCCTAGAATTCTGTTTTTACGTTGTTATACTTTCACATTCACATGCTAAGAAACATATCATATTAAGGAGATAGAAGCAGGAGTCTCAGGTATTCAAGGACAGCCTTGAGTATACATTGAGTACACAATGAATTTAAGGTCACATTTGGCTACCTAACACCCTGATCTCAAAACAAACATTAACAAACACAAACCAAACCAACAAAACCTGAATTACCACTACCACCATCACCAGCAACATCAACACCCATTCCAAAACAGAGCAAAATAATACATACATACATACACACATACATACATACATACATACATACATGAAAGGTATATCAAGAGACTGAAGGATAAAGGGCTGAAGGAGGCAGAATGAGGTCTTGGGTTTTATCCAGGGGTATGATGTATGTCTGAACTATTCTCTCAAATGGTTAGTTGGCCAATCAATAACTTCATCATCTTTTTGTTATTAGCTATGTAAATCTATTCAGTAGGGTTTAATGTAAATTTTGTTGTTAGCTATGTAAATCTATTCAGTAGGGTATAATGAAAGCCTTCTGAATTGATAGAAATGCTGTTATTCATGTAACTTTCTCTACAAATGGTTCCTGTGAAAAACACAATTTAACTTTTTTTGGGGGGGGGTAATCATATTTACCTAACATTTAAACTTTTATAATACTGATAAATCAGCCTGCCTCAATTTTAGTCTTAAAAGCTATCTTACGGTAAAAACAAATTATATTCATTGTGTTTCTTAAGGACTGAGCTATACCCCACCTAGAACCTTAAGTACAAATGGTTTTGTACTGCCTGTTCCAGAAAATGACAACCAAGCCTTTGTTTTAAAAGGCTGTTATGATCATATTGTTATGACCATGTTCTTATGACCACTTGTTAAGACTGCCTTGTTATGACCACCTTGCAAGCGTGCCTCTCCATCCCCCATTCCTGAGGCTTTTTTTACTAGCTTGTTATGTTTATATTCTGTTTCTGTGACCCTGCCTACTTGCCTGCCAAATACAGCATTTGGAACCCCTACTCTTGAACTGTAGAATGTCCTTCCCCATGTCCAATTCTGATCTTTTGAATCTTGCCTTAGGGAGATACAACTTGTGTATATAAGTGAAAAAGGAAAAAAGAAAGGAAAAGAGGAAGAGGGAGAGGGAACAGGAGAGGGAGAGGGAGAGGGAGAGGGAGAGGGAGAGGGAGAGGGAGAGGGAGAGGGAGAGGGAGAGAGAGAGAGAGAGAAAGAGAAAGAGAAAGAGAAAGAGAAAGAGAAAGAGAAAGAGAAAGAGAAAGAGAAAGAGAAAAAGAAAAAAAGCTTGCTTTAATTTGGCCATGATGATTTGGGGCAGTGGTCTTTCTCCTTGAATTTGTGGGATTACCAAGATCACAAACTAGATAATTTTGTACTGACAACTGTATAAATTGTTTTACTTCAGCTTCTTTTTTGAGGTCTGTGTATCTGCCCTTTCCTGGACACAACAGCTATTCGGATTCTGTAATACTGTGTTTTAGAGAAATGTCTTCAGCATTGTTCTTCCCTGTAATCACATCTCTTGAGTGTAGGCACCCTGCTGTTGTATTATTCCCCTGTGCCTACATTTGCAAATCTCCTCTGTGAAAAACATCTGCACTTATCCTAACTTCCTCCCCCTCCTGTCTCAGAAGATGAATTATCCCTCCTACTGTTCAAATCTCTATCTTTTGGCTTCTGCCAGTCCTACCCTCTTCTCCACCAGACTGAAATGATCTTTCCTGGGATAAAACAATGCATTACATTCTTCAGTGCCCCTGGGGCTTTCTAAAATCTCCCCTCTACTCATCTCTCCACTCACTATAGAAGCATTTCTCAACATTCCATTCTTACATTTTTTAGCTGAGTTATTTTAACTCTAATCCCAGATCCACCTGAAAATTTTTAATCTTGATGTGTTTTTGTCTGTAAGTACATCTACTCACTCACTTTGAGTGATCACTAACACTAACATGTCTTGATGGTCACTTCTAAATCTGTACTACACCATGGACTGTTACTTGTGTTCTGGTTCATAGAACTGCCTACAAAATTCTCAAATTCCAAAACATTTGGCAACATTTTAAGGTTTCATGTATAAAGACAAAATATTGCTTTGGTTGAATGAACTTTAAATTTTCAATTATGTGCACTGTAGAAGAATTTTAATCTAGCAATATGCCTGCTCTGTCAAAAGATCATATCCAAAGACCTTTTAGGTTTATATGATCCAGTTGAAATGTAGACGTGCTCTAGATTATAGTATAATCTGGCTCAAATATAGACACACCCTTAGTACATACCTTTAATCCCTAGCAGTGAAGGTACACTTAGTTTGTAGAAGGAACCAGCCATGTTTGAAAGTATAATTGAGGGGCAGACAAAGTGATAAATCAGAGAAAGATTTGACAGAACAAGTCAGAGAGTACGTCCAACTTTCAGAACCGCACAAGAGAAAGTGGCTACTTAAGAGCAGTGTAGGAAGAAAAAAGGTGGTGGTGGTACAGTGTGTGTGTGTGTGTGTGTGTGTGTGTGTGGCAGTTTTACTGGGACAAAGACTGGTTAGACACAGGTGAAGACAGAACAAGCCAGAGGATGAGGAGCTAGAAGATTAGAATATATTGCCAAAATTAGTATGAAACCAAGCAAAGCAGTTCAGTCAGAAGCAGAGAGAAGCCAGATTGATCAGTCAGTTTGGAAGATTAGATTGTATGGAGACTAGAAGCTTCCAGGTCTAGGCTGAAGGATAGTTAGACCAGAGAAAGAAATGCTCTGAGCTCAGCCCAAGCCATCTCTTTGCATAACTTAGGTATGAATCTCATCTCAGCCCTTCATCTGGAGAAATAAAAGTGACGTTTACAGTGTACTAATACTAAGTATAAATTCTGCACATTATCACAGAGATTTTATTTATATCATCTTTGAATTTTTTCAATTCAACCAGGTATCGATATTTTAAAAGGAGGAAATTATTTTCTTTTTCCTTTTATTGAAAATAGTTTTTCTTACAAAACATATCCAGATTACAGTTTTTCCTCCCTCTACTCCTTATCCCAGTTTCCCCCCTTCCCTTTCTTCCTGTCAGATCTTCCCACTTTCTGACTATCACTAGAAAATAAACAGGCTTTTAACAGATTATACAATGAAATAATATAATAAAAATATGGTGAAACAAAACTTGAGAATGGGCCTTATGTATACTAACATATCATCTGCAAATAAAGACATCTTGACTTCTCTTTTCCAATTTGTATCCCCTTGGTCTCCTCCAGTTGTCTAATTGCTCTCGGATGGATCACAGGGCCCCCAATGGAGAAGCTAGAGAAAGTATCCAAGGAGCTAAAGAGATCTGCAACCCTGTAGGTGGAACAACAATATGAATTAACCAGTACCCCGGAGCTCTTGTCTCTAGCTGCATATGTATCAAAAGATGGCCTAGTCGGCCATCACTGGAAAGAGAGGCCCATTGGACACGCAAACTTTATATGCCCCAGTACAGGGGAACGCCAGGGCCAGAAAGTGGGAATGGGTGGGTAGGGGAGTGGGAGGAGGGTATGGGGGACTTTTGGGATAGCATTGGAAATGTAATTGAGGAAAATACGTAATAAAAAAATATTAAAAAAAAGATTTCAAGTACTATATTAAGCAGGTATGGAAAGTGAAAAACTTTGTCTTGTTCCTGATTTTTAGTCTGAGTTTCTTTTCATTTAAGGAGATATTGACTGTGGGCTTTCTGTAAACTGCCTTTATTGTGTTGAGATATGTGATGCCTGTATCCCTAATCTCCCCAGACCAGAGCAAGTAGTCTGCTACAGAACTGGGCATGAGAATGGGGGACTAGATTTGGAGGAGAGGAGGGGGAGTAAAGAGCTGAAGCTTGCCTGCTTTGAGGGCCTATTTGCAACTCTGGCAGGATTGGCTGGTGAGTTCCTAGGGAAAGCTTGCTGGAGTTGGGGCCTGGGATAACAGGATAAGTGGAAGGGGAAGATATGTGATCCACTGTGGATGGGCTCAGACAGGAGTGGAGCCACAGCTGAGAGTCTGCCAAGAAGTTGGGGTGAGACTGGGAGATTGGATATGGAGGAGCTGCAGGAAAAGATCTGCAGTTAGCCTGCCTGTTTCCCAGGTCGGCAGGGCCAGTGCATGTCCAGGGATGGCCAGCTGTTTCAGGTAGGGGTGGGAGTGGGGTTGGGATAGGAAGGTTGGGGTGGAAGATCTGTGTGATACACTGGAACTGCAGGGGTGGCATGGGGTGGGTGCAGCAGGTCTTCTGCTACAGAGCTGGGGGGATTGAATTTTAGGGATAGGAGGGAGAGATTAAAGAACAACAGTTGGGCTAACTGCTTCCCTGGCTAACTGAAAATTATTTTCTTTTTTTTAAAATTTTTTTTATTTTTTATTAGGTGTTTTCCTCATTTACATTTCCAATGTTATCCCAAAAGTCCCCTATACCCTACCCCCCCACTCCCCTACCCACCCACTCCCACTTTTTGGCCCTGGCATTTCCCTGTACTGGGGCATACAAAATTTGCAAGTCCAATGGGCCTCTCTTTCCAGTGATGGCCGACTAGGCCATCTTTTGATACATATGCAGTTAGAGTCAAGAGCTCCAGTGTATTGGTTAGTTCATATTGTTGTTCCACCTATAGGGTTGCAGAGCCCTTGAGCTTCTTGGGTACTTTCTCTAGCTCCTCCATTGGGGGCCCTGTGATCCATCCCATAGCTAACTGTGTGCATCCACTTCTGTCTTTGCTAGGCCCCGGCATAGTCTCACAAGAGACAGCTATATCAGGGTCCTTTCAGCAAAATCTTGCTAGTGTAGTATGCAATGGTGTCAGCGTTTGGAGGCTGATTATAAGATGGATCCCTGGATATGGCAGTCTCTAGATGGTCCATCCTTTGTCTGAGCTCCAAACTTTGTGTCTGTAACTCCTTCCATGGGTGTGTTCTTCCCAATTCTAAGAAGGGGCAAAGTGTCCACACTTTGGTCTTCGTTCTTCTTCAGTTTCATGTGTTTTACAAATTGTAACTTATATCTTGGGTATTCTAAGTTTCTGGGCTAATATCCACTTATCAGTGAATACATATCATTTGAGTTCTTTTGTGATTCGGTTACTTCACTCAGGATAATGCCCTCCAGGTCCAACCATTTACCTAGGAATTTCATAAATTCATTCTTTTTAATAGCTGAGTAGTACTCCATTGTGTAAATGTACCACATTTTTGTATCCATTCCTCCGTTGAGGGGCATCTGGGTTCTTTCCAGATTCTGGCTATTATAAATAAGGCTGCTATGAACATAGTGGAACATGTTTCTTTCTTACTAGTTGGAACATCTTCTGAATATATGCCCAGGAGAGGTATTGCGGGATCTTCCAGTAGTACCATGTCCAATTTTCTGAGAAACCGTCAGACTGATATCCAGAGTGGTTGTACAAGCTTGCAATCCCACCAAAAATGGAGGAGTGTTCCTCTTTCTCCACATCCTCGTCAGCATCTGCTGTCACCTGAATTTTTCATCTTAGCCATTCTGACTGGTGTGAGGTGGAATCTCAGGGTTGTCTTGATTTGCATTTCCCTGATGATTAATGATGCTGAACATTTTTTCAGGTGTTTCTCAGCCATTCAGTATTCCTCAGGTGAGAATTCTTTGTTTAGCTCTGAGCCCCATTTTTTAATGGGGTTATTTGATTTTTTGGAGTCCACCTTGAGTTCCTTATATATATTGGATATTAGTCCCCTATCTGATTTAGGATAGGTAAAGGTCCTTTCCCAATCTGTTGGTGGTCTTTTTGTCTTATTGACAGTGTCTTTTGCCTTACAGAAGCTTTGCAGTTTCATGAGGTCCCATTTGTCAATTCTCAATCTTACAGCACAAGCCATTGCTGTTCTTTTCAGGAATTTTTCACCTGTGCCAATATCTTCGAGGCTTTTCCCCACTTTCTCCTCTATAAGTTTCAGTGTCTCTGGTTTTATGTGGAGCTCTTTGATCCACTTAGATTTGACCTTAGTACAAGGAGATAGGGATGGATCAATTCGCATTCTTCTACATGATAACCACCAGTTGTGGCAGCACCATTTGTTGAAAATGCTGTCTTTTTTCCACTGGATGGTTTTAGCTCCCTTGTCAAAGATCAAGTGACCATAGGTGTGTGGGTTCATTTCTGGGTCTTCAATTCTATTCCATTGGTCTACTTGTCTGTCACTATACCAGTACCATGCAGTTTTTATCATAATTGCTCTGTAGTAAAGCTTTAGGTCAGGCATGGTGATTCCACCAGAGGTTCTTTTATCCTTGAGAAGAGTTTTTGCTATCCTAGGTTTTATGTTATTCCAGATGAATTTGCAGATTGCTCTTTCTAATTCGTTGAAGAATTGAGTTGGAATTTTGATGGGGATTGTTTTGAATCTGTAGATTGCTTTTGGCAAGATAGCCATTTTTACAATGTTGTTCCTGCCAATCCATGAGCATGGGAGATCTTTGCATCTTCTGAGATCTTCTTTAATTTCTTTCTTCAGAGACTTGAAGTTATTATCATACAGACCTTTCACTTCCTTAGTTAGAGTCACGCCAAGGTATTTTATATTATTGGTGACTATTGAGAAGGGTATTGTTTTCCTAATTTCTTTCTCAGCCTGTTTATTCTTTGTGTAGAGAAAGGCCATTGATTTGTTTGAGTTAATTTTATATCCAGCTACTTCACCAAAGCTGTTTATCAGGTTTAGGAGTTCTCTGGTGGAATTTTTAGGGTCACTTATATATACTATCATATCATCTGCAAAAAGTGATATTTTGACTTCTTCCTTTCCAATTTGTATCCTCTTGATCTCCTTTTGTTGTCGAATTGCTCTGGCTAGGACTTCAAGTATTATGTTGAAGAGGTAGGGAGAAAGTGGGGAGCCTTGTCTAGTCCCTGATTTTAGTGGGATTGCTTCAAGCTTCTCACCATTTACTTTGATGTTGGCTACTGGTTTGCTGTAGATTGCTTTTATCATGTTTAGGTATGGGCCTTGAATTCCTGATCTTTCCAAGACTTTTATCATGAATGGGTGTTAGATCTTGTCAAATGCTTTTTCTGCATCTAAGGAGATGATCATGTGGTTTTTGTCTTTGAGTTTGTTTATATAATGGATTACATTGATGGATTTTCGTATATTAAACCATCCCTTCATCCCTGGAATAAAACCTACTTGGTCAGGATGGATGATTGCTTTAATGTGTTCTTGGATTCGGTTAGCGAGAATTTTATTGAGTATTTTTGCATCAATATTCATAAGGGAAATTGGTCTGAAGTTCTGTATCTTTGTTGGATCTTTCTGTGGTTTAGGTATCAGAGTAATTGTGGCTTCATAGAATGAGTTGGGTAGAGTTCCCTCTACTTCTATTTTGTGGAATAGTTTGTGCAGAACTGGAATTAGGTCTTCTTTGATGGTCTGGTAGAACTCTGCACTAAACCCATCTGGTCCTGGGCCTTTTTTGGCTGGGAGACTATTAATGACTGCTTCTATTTCTTTAGGGGATATGGGACTATTTAGATCGTTAACTTGATCCTGATTTAACTTTGGTACCTGGTATCTGTCTAGAAATTTGTCCATTTTGTCCAGGTTTTTCCGTTTTGTTGAGTATAGCCTTTTGTAGAAGGATCTGATGGTGCTTTGGATTTCTTCAGGATCTGTTGTTATGTCTCCCTTTTCATTTCTGATTTTGTTAATTAGGATTTTGTCCCTGTGCCCTCTAGTGTGTCTAGCTAAGGGTTTATCTATCTTGTTGATTTTCTCAAAGAACCAGCTCCTCGTTTGGTTAATTCTTTGAATAGTTCTTTTTGTTTCCACTTGGTTGATTTCATCCCTTAGTTTGATTATTTCCTGCAGTCTACTCCTCTTGGGTGAATTTTCTTCCTTTTTTTCTGAAGCTTTTAGATGTGTTGTCAAGCTGCTAGTGTGTGCTCTCTCCAGTTTCTTCTTGGAGGCACTCAGAGCTATGAGTTTCCCTCTTAGAAATGCTTTCATTGTGTCCCATAGGTTTGGGTATGTTGTGGCTTCATTTTCATTAAACTCTAAAAAGTCTTTAATTTCTTTCTTTATTCCTTCCTTGACCAAGGTATCATTGAGAAGAGTATTGTTCAGTTTCCACATGAATGTTGCCTTTCCATTACTTATGTTATTATTAAAGATCAGCCTTAGTCCATGGTGGTCTGATAGGATGCATGGGATGATTTCAATATTTTTGTATCTGTTGAGGCCTGTTTTGTGACCAATTATATGGTCAATTTTGGAGAAGGTACCATGAGGTGCTGAGAAGCAGTTATATCCTTTTGTTTTAGGATAAAATGTTCTGTAGATATCTGTTAAGTCCATTTGTTTCATCACTTCTGTTGGTTTCACTGTGTCCCTGTTATTTTCTGTTTCCATGATCTGTCCATTGATGAAAGTGGTGTGTTGAAGTCTCCCACTATTATTGTGTGAGGTGCAATATGTGCTTTGAGCTTTACTAAAGTTTCTTTAATGAATGCGGAGGCCCTTGCATTTGGAGCATAGATATTCAGAATTGAGAGTTCCTCTTGGAGGATTTTACCTTTGATGAGTATGAAGTGTACCTCCTTGTGTTTTTTGATAACTTTGGGTTGGAAGTCGATTTTATTCGATATTAGAATGGCTACTCCAGCTTGTTTCTTCATACCATTTGCTTGGAAAATTGTTTTCCAGCCTTTCACTCTGAGGTAGTGTCTGTCTTTTTCCCTGAGATAGGTTTCCTGTAAGCAGCAGAATGTTGGGTCCTGTTTGTGTAGCCAGTCTGTTAGTCTATATCTTTTTATTGGGGAATTGAGACCATTGATATTAAGAGATATTAAGGAAAAATAATTGTTGCTTCCCATTTTTTTTGTTGTTAGAGTTGGCATTCTGTTCTTGTGGCTGTCTTCTTTTTGGTTTGTTGAGGGTTTACTTTCTTGCTTGTTCTAGGGTGTGGTTTCCGTCCTTGTATTTTTTTTTTTTCTGTTATTATCTTTTGAAGGGCTGGATTCATGGAAAGATAATGTGTTAATTTGGTTTTGTTATTGAATACTTTGGTTTCTCCATTTATGGTAATTGAGAGTTTGGCTGGGTATAGCAGCCTGGGCTGGCATTTCTGTTCTCTTAGGGTCTGTATAACATCTGACCAGGATCTTCTGGCTTTCATAGTCTCTGGTGAAAAGTCTGGTGTAATTCTGATAGGCCTGACTTTATATGTTACTTGACCTTTTTCCCTTACTGCTTTTAATATTCTCTCTTTATTTAGTGCATTTGATGTTCTGATTATTATGTGTCGGGAGGAATTTCTTTTCTGGTCCAGTCTATTTGGAGTTCTGTAGGCTTCTAGTATGTTCATGGGCATCTCTTTTTAGGTTTGGGAAGTTGTCTTCTATAATTTTGTTGAAGATAATTGCTGGCCCTTTAAGTTGAAAATCTTCATTCTCATCTACTCCTATTATCCTTAGGTTTGGTCTTCTCATTGTGTCCTGGATTTCCTGGATGTTTTGAGTTAGGATCTTTTTGCATTTTGTATTTTCTTTAATTGTTGTGCTGATGTTCTCTATGGAATCTTCTGTACCTGAGATTCTCTTACATCTCTTGTAATCTGTTGCTGATGCTTGCATCTTGTTCCTGATTTCTTTCCTAGGTTTTCTATCTCCAGCGTTGCCTCACTTTGGGTTTTCTATATTGTGTCTACTTCCCTGTTTAGGTCTTGGATGGTTTTATTCAATTCCATCCCCTGTTTGGTCATGTTTTCCTTCAATTCTTTAAGGGATTTTTGTGCTTCCTCTTTAAGATCTTCTACTTGTTTAGCAGTATTCTCCTGTATTTCTTTAAGTGAGTTATTAAAGTCCTTCTTTTTTTTCCTTTCTTTCTTTTCAAAGATTTATTTATTATTTATTATATGTAAGTACACTGTAGCTATCTTCAGACACTCCAGAAGAGGGAGTCAGATCTCATTACAGATGGTTGTGAGCCACCATGTGGTTGCTGGGATTTGAACTCCGGACCTTCAGAAGGGCAGTCGGGTGCTCTTACCTGCTGAGCCATCTCACCAGCCCTATTAAAGTCCTTCTTGATGTCCTCTACCATCATCATGAGATATGCTTTTAAATCAAGGACTATCTTTTCGGGTGTTTTGGGGTGCACAGGACTGGGCAGGGTGGGAGTGCTGCGTTCTGATTATGGTGAGTGGTCTTGGTTTCTGTTAGTAAGATTCTTACGGTTGCCTTTCGCCATCTGGTAATCTCTGGAGTTAGTTGTTGTAGTTGTCTCTGCTTAGAGCTTGTTCCTCAGGTGATTCTGTTAGTCTCTATCAGCAGACCTGGGAGACTAGATCTCTCCTGAGTTTCAGTGTTCAGAATACTCTCTGCAGACAAGCTCTACTCTTGCAGGAAAGGTGCCCAGGTATCTGGTGTTTGAATGTGCCTCCTGGCAGAAGTTGTGATCCACCTACATAGGTCTTAAGATCCCATGGAGGGTCCTGTGGGTACCTTGCGGGTGTCCGCAGACTCTGCGCCCAAGCTACCCCAGTGCTGGTGTGTACCGGAAGGGACTTGTGCCCCTGATCAGGTCGGGTTTTCTGCTTCCCTAATTAATGCAGTATTGGAGCAGAAGCTGTGTTCCACTCACCAGAGGTCTTAAGATCCTGTGGAGTGTCCTGTGGGTACCTTTTGGGTGTTTGCAGACCCCGCACCCTGAAAATAATTTTCTTAAGTATTGAGAAATTTAATGTGCAACTATAGCTACATATATTTATATTAAAATAAATTCCCTATGGCAAAATGAATAATAGTTTAATTGAAGTGAATTTTAAAAACATTAATTTGGTACTATACCAAACATGAAAATATAATACATGAATTATGCATGCTATTATTAGTAATATAAAAGTAACTCTTTTATATTTATTAAGTATAAGAAATAGAATAAATTTTTATCTCACATTTTCAGTTGAAACCTCCCACGAAGGCAGAGAATGTGTCTTAGTGTTATGGATAGAATTGTATCCTCTCCAAACTTGTTTGGATGTTGAATGCCTAAGTGCCAGTACAAACCAGCGACAGTTTGGTGTGTGGTCATGACAGAGGTAAATATTTAAGTAAGATCACAAAATGGCCTCTACCTTGTGAGTGAATTATAATTATAAGAAGAGAAAACTTAGAGAAACACACAGATAATGTGAAGAAACTTAGGGAGGAGATGTCATTCCACAAGCCAGGAGGAAGGCAGCTCCTTCCCTCAAGCCTCAGAATGAGTTCATGCTGCTATTGTCTGCTATCATCTTTATTGTGGACAACTAGGACTTTGAAACCCAATACTTCTGCTGCTTATGATATCCAGTTGACGGTACTTGGTGACAGCATCCTTGGGAAACCAATATAGAGCTGATTGGGGTGGTCCATGCCTGTAATCCTCCAAATCTGCCTGGGCTACATAGTTGCTGTTTCAAAGATACCCAAAGAGAAGAAATGAAAACGACAGAGATAGCTAAGTGGTCATATAACAGGACTGGGTTCTTTTGAAATATAACAACTGCTTTATAATTAGCTACTGTAAAGTTGACATCTTTTAAATCACCAAACAACCAGTCCATTCTTGAAAAAAATTAAATAAGCAGTTGATAGTGTTAAGAGTCACCTGATTCTATTTTCCTTCCATATTTTGTTAAACACAGAGTTAGGTCTTGATTTATTTCTATATTGTTCCCTATGGTGTTTTTTTCTAATCATGTCCCAAGCTAAAGGTAAGCTTGTTTTTCTGACTTGTTCTTCTTCTATCATCTTGTGATTTATATATTGTAAATTGCTTCCCTTGCTTCATGGTATGTACCGAGAACTGGTTGACCATAAAATGTTTCATCGTATGTTCCAAGAACTGAATGATGGCTAACTAAATTACTAACTGCAAAAATTCCACTTCTGTAATCACTTGCTATGTACCTCAGGCTTGAGGTTGACTGTATAAAGCCCCACCCCCACCCCATTTAGTCTTGGCTGTTTCTCTCTCCTACTTCAAAGGAGACTACAAGTTGGGCCCGGCCATTAAAATAAGTTCTTCTTTATTTTTTAAATTAGGTATTTTCTTCATTTATATTTCCAGTGCTATCCCAAAAGTCCCCCATACCCTCCCCCCACCCACTCCCCTACCCACCCACTCCCACTTCTTGGCCCTGGCGTTCCCCTATACTGAGGCATATAAAGTTTGCACGACCAATGGGCCTCTTTTTCCACTGATGGCCGACTAGGCCATCTTCTGATACATATGCAGCTAAAGACAAGAGCTCCAGAGGGTACTGGTTAGTTCATATTGTTGTTCCACCTATAAGGTTGCAGATTCTTTTAGCTCCTTGGGTACTTTCTCTAGCTCCTCCATTGGGGGCCCTGTGATCCATCCAATAGCTAACTGTGTGCATCCACTTCTGTCTTTGCTAGGCCCCGGCATAGTCTCACAAGAGACAGCTATATCAGGGTCCTTTCAGCAAAATCTTGCTAGTGTATGCAATGGTGTCAGCGTTTGGAGGCTGATTATGGGATGGATCCCCGCATATGGCAGTCTCTAGATGGTCTGTCCTTTCATCTCAGCTCCAATCTTTGTCTCTGTAACTCCTTCCATGGGTGTTTTGTTCCCAATTTTAAGAAGGGGCAAAGTGTGCACACTTTGGTTTTCGTTCTTCTTTAGTTTCAGGAGTTAGTTGTTGTAGTTGTCTCTTGTTAGAGATCGTTCCTCTCATAATTCTGTTAGCCTCTATCAGCAGACCTGGGAGACTAGCTCTCTCCTCTGAGCTTCACTGGTCAGAGCACACTCTGCAGGCCAGCTCTCTTCTTACAGGGAAGGTGCACAGATATCTGGCATTCGCACCTCCCTCCTGGCAGAAGATGAAGGCCTGAAACAGGACCTGTCCCAGAAGCTGTGTTGCTTTGGCCTGTCACAGAGGCTGTTAGCTTCTGTAGTCCACACTCTCACCTGCACAGACTAGTCTCAGAGGGATCCAGGAACCAAGATGGGTCCCCCAGGTGCTCCAGCAAAGCCCTCCCGGGCAGGGCTCGCACCTCTCCTCTGGCACGGAAGGTGCCCAGATGTCTGGAGCTCGAAATGGGGTCTGTCTCAGAAGCTGTTCTCTAGGGATCTTGGGGGTTTCCACTGACTCTGCGCCCAGGTGACCAAGTGCTGGCGCCGACTGTAAGGGACTTGTGACCCTGGTCAGTCCGGGTTTCCTGCTTCTCTAATGCTGTCTCAGGTCCCGAGCGATTGGATTGGAACAGAAGTTGTGTTCCACTCACAGGTGGTCCTAAGATCATGTGGAGAGTCCTCTAGGGGACCTTGGGGGTGTCCACCAACTCTGAGCCCAAGGTGACCCGGTGCTGGCGCCAACCGGAAGGGACTTGTCTAAAATAAGTTCTTACATTGCAACATTTCAATGTTAGTGCCTGTTTTTTTATTTTTTTTGACACCATAACAAATATAACTTCATTTCATCAATTGCTTTGATTGCAAACTGTATTTATGACTTTAGAACATGGTCATATTACTTTTAAAGTTGCTTTCTAACATACATGAAGTTTAATGCTTAAACCTTTTGATAAATTTATGTACTTTACTAGGCATTAACCATTTTAAGTAACAATGAAAGTAGGAGAAAATGTAACAATAGCAGATATAATAAGATTATATTATTTAGCTCCAATATTTAAAAAAAATTGACATTTATCTTTTCCTATATATATATTTAAAAGTTTTGCATTTTTTGTTAACTTTTACCCCTTGTATCTATTTTTTTTTCTCTTGCTCGATGTTTGGTTCGTATTTGTGACCTCTGATTGGAAACTTGAATGATTGCTGGAGTTTAGATGCTCACTATGCTACATAACCTCATTTTTAAAAGCTAGATTCAGTCATTACACTAGAACAGTGATGTTGGCTATTATTAATTCCCCTTCTTTAACGCAGGAATAAAAGATCACTGAAACAGCAGAATTTGCCCTAAGTTATATGGATAATAAGTGGTCAGTTTGATGGACCATGATGTTTTTAAGACGTATTTTTTAAGGTGGGGGGAGGGTGCTGGGAAATCTAATACAGGGGCCTTTGCCTTCTAGGTAAGCACTTTCTCTCTTAAGCTATACTCACATTGTTATTGTGTCAAGCTTTCCATTTTAGTATTTAGTGTTCTTTTATGTAATATATATTTGTTATATAATTATACTAGCTTGTGATCAATAGACTAGTATTTATTAATTTTTTTGGGGGGAGGGGGAGGGTAAGTCACCTTATGTAGCTCCGGTTGATGTTTGCTACATGGTTATGATGGCCTTGACCTCCTGGTTCTTTATTCTCTACTTCCCAAGCACTTGGATTTCAGGCACACACTAACATAACTGATCTCTCTCTCTCTCCCTCCCTCTCCTTCTCCCTTTCTCTCTCTCCCCCCTTTCCCTCTCTCTCTCTCTCCCTCTCCTTTTGCCTGTCTCTCCCCCTCTTCCTCCTTCCCTCCCTCCCTCGCTCCCTCCCTGTGTCTCTCTGTGTCTCTGTCTCTGTCTTTCTTCCCCTTGAGCCAGGTTTTCACTGTAAGCCCAGGTTAGCTTGCAACTCTCTGTATCCCATACTGGCTTTGAACTTGGAGTAATCCTATTGCTTAAACCTCCCAACAATGGTGATTTCAGGTATGAGTTGTCATGTCCAACATTGATGTTTGTCATCAAATTATAGCAATCCTGACTCAAAACTGGCTTACGCCTTAAATTTCTTTTGCTTCATAGTTCTGGATACATGGTGGACTTCAGGGTTAATCTCTTCCAGTGACAGGCAGAAAAAAGATTTCCTTCAGGTTCTAGTTTATCTGGGCCCTGGGCAGTATACCAAAAGCAGTTTATTTTCAGTTATAAGGGTGCTCCAGCTTTCAGGGATTCTATCGACTCAATCCTTTAACCAACACAAGTCACATCTAGTCAGTAAGTCCAGACACAGCAACATCCAAAGAATTGTATCCTGAGGCTCATTCTCTTTCTTATTTCTTCTGTTATTTTCTTCCCTGAGATTATGATACAATATCATCATGCTTAGAAATATAATTTCCCCAGAATTCCTTGCAGAGTATTAATTATATGCAAAGTCTATACAACTCAGCAAATGTCTATGAGGTTCGGGTAGCCATTGAGAATGGAAGTTGTGGAGCTCCACATTGGAGTCTATACACGTCACCATTGAATACGTGTTATGCTTTTATTAACCACCAACACTGAAACCTCTGTGATAGACTTAGAGCTAGGAAATATTTACAGCATCATAACTCATATTCATTTCCTGCACTCCATCCTTCCTCATCTCCTAATACTTATCCTTTTTTGTTCTCTTTTCTACATGTTGTACCGTACCAACATGTTCATTTATGTTCATTTGTTTGCATATGTACATGCACACACACTTTTTTTTTTAAAACATATCATTTGCTGATATGGATAACTAAGTTTATTCTAGGTCTTTGCTATAGAAAAGAAAGTAGCAATAAACATGGGATTTATTTCACTTTTTATTTGCAATTTTGTTTTTAGCAATGAAGTAGAAAAATGCACGTTATTATCACAAATCTAGTAGCACAAAAATAGTAGCATTCATTTCTTATTTCCTAGTTTTGTGTGTCAGAAGCACAAGGGACTTCAACTAGGTTCCCCTCACAAGGCTTTAGTCAAAGTGTGGGCTGGACTGGCTTGGACTTCAGTCTGGGAGACTGAAGAACTGATTTCCACTTCAACCAAGTGATGGTAACTCCCTACTCCCTACCTCTTCACCCTACCTCCTCATCTTCCTCCACCCTCTCCCCTTCCCTGTGTAGATTGATGTCCTGAATCATTACTAATTGTCAGCTGTGAATTGCTGAAGGCAGCTCCAGGGGGTGCCTATATTAGTCAGCAATCACTTGCTTTGAATTTCTTTTCAAGTGTCTTGCCTCAGCTAAAGAGTCTTTTACTCTTTGGGCCTTGTGTGATGGGATTCGTCTCAGCCATCTCTTCTCCTGCTTTAAGGCTAACTGTGCCTTATAACTGATTCCAGCCATTGCATTCACAACTTTCAGGAATTAGAATGGGCATCTTTGGGGTGGTGGATATTTTTGGCAGGCCTAACACAGCTGCAGTTGTCTTCTGCTGAACAAGTCATCCCTGGCAAGGGGGATGAATTATTGTAATTTGCTCAGCTAGTCTTCAGGGATGAGATGGAAACACTGGGGAGTAAGACACACTGTTCATTATGTGCCTACATTAGAATGCTTCCTTTAAAGAATGCTGTCTTCTGAAGAGTACTCTGTGTTCTTTTTTATTCTCCACAGTACATTGTACATGTTGTCTAGGATATTGGTTAAATATTATTTTGCAAGAGAAAAAATTAAATAAAAGACTTTAATGTTAAACTTGCATTTGAGTGAATAGCCCTGTTTCTCCATGCTATTGGGGTAAATGATCTTAACCAAAAAATTGGTAACCATGTTGAGTTGATAGATCAGAACAACGTTGGGTTGGTAGATCAGAACAGCATTACAACTGCTCTTACATCACCGGTCTTATGTAAGAACTAAGAGAATTCTGGCAGGTTCAGAGAGAATTTTGGTGCAGCTGTTATAGGTACACTATCTTAGGGGTTTGGGAACAATTTACTATAGGGAACCTGTCCATTTAGCATGGCTATTGAGCAGCTATCCATGGACCCAGAAACTTTCAGTGGTTTGTAACCCTGCTGTAGAGTTCTTCTGTAGAGTATTCCTTGTTCTTTTCTTTCCCTCTGTCTACTGTCATGCTTTGTGTAGTGGTCTGGGATGTAAGGACAGTCTATCTTTTTATTATTGTCTAGTGTGGCTTGAAAATCCTAGTTCATAACACACTGTAACTGTCCCCATTCCCCTCTTCATAGGTGACCTTTCAGAATCAGTATCCTTTGTGCTAGGTAAGGACTTTCTTCAGAACAGGAGAATTTTTCAAGAGGCCAGAGTATCTATCTAAGTTGACTTGGTCTCTAAGAACATTACCATCAAGGACCTAGCAGTGTTGACTATCGCAGCTGATAGTGTTCACCAGTGGCCATTAGGAAGGATCATATCAGGAGCTGGAGGCAGGGCAGAATTTGGTCCAGGTGAGGTATACTGCCCCCTTATTTGGTTGATAACTACTTTATGTGCCAAAATGAAGCCTAAGAGCAGTTAAACTTTCTGAACTATAAATACTTCCAAGAAATGAAGTGATAGTGAACACATTAGACAGATCTGGGACTTTTCCTACAAACATGATACTTATAACAACTTAAAGGTTAAATGGATATGAAATCTGGTCAACCTCTATTATTTTCCATTGTCTAGGCACTATTTCTTTTTAATTTTTAAATATGAGAAAATTTAGGTCACATTTGGTATAGCCATCTTATGCAGTAAGGCAAAAATAATTCAGACTTCTAGGCTCTTACTCCTAATACCTCATTTTAAGCATTTATCAATGGTGCCACTATTCCGCATCATTACATTATAGTCTTTATGATATGTCAATATTATTAAAATGTATAGTTGATTCAAATTAACAGTTAATAAACTCTTATGTCTTACAAAGAAGTCTGTTTTTTATTATTTCAATTATTCATCTGGTTTTAGAGTTGCCATTTTTATATTCAAGAATAAGCATATCAAACAAGGAGTATTTGAAATATATTGTCAATTACTTTAAAAAATTAAAACTAACTTCACTATTTTTATTTATTTTATAGATATATTTACTTGTATGTCTATGAGTGCCTTGCCTGCATATTTTTCTATATACTATGTGCATGCACGGTGTCAGAGAGAGGTCAGAAGAGGGGCAAATGGAATTACAGATGGATGTGATCTGCCATATGGGTGCTGGGAATGGAACCTAGGTTCTTTGCAAGAACAGCGAGTGCTTGTTTAACCATTGAACCATCTCTTTAACCCCTACATTTTAAAAATTTGTGTTAAAAACAATATGACAGTGTTTGCTGTTACTTGGTAAGCACAAGGGCTGAGGAAAAAGGAATCATATTCCCTGTAGTGTGTTCTCAACCTCTCAGTCCTTCGATTAGTTCCAATAGGAATCTCGTTAGAGCAGAGAAATACTTTCTTCTTAGCACGAGCCAGTGCAGTTGTTTTCTTGACTTTGTTTTCCATGGAATCTCTTCTGCATCATTTAAGTGAGGTTAATGCACTCATCAGAACCAATGGTTTGACCACACATTCCCTTGTTCATAAAGCCACGCCCAGATCCGAGGGTTGGCAAGTATCTGAGGATGCAGTTGGTGGACGGCATGTTCGCATTCTGTACCTTCCTAGCCTTGTAAGCCAGTGTGGAAATCACATAGGTCACAAGAATGGGCAATGCTGCTTTAGAAAGCATTTGCTGTTCTTGTTCTTTGTGAGACAGGATCTTTATGTGTCCTTGATAGCTTGCAAAAATATTATATAAATTTCAATTGCTTAGATGGAATTATAAAATCTAGGTTATTTTATATAAACTTAATAAGACAGAGAAAATTTATTAGCCTAAACTGGTGAAATTGTGCCACCTAGTGATCTTTACTAAAAAAAAAAAAATCCTTGTGGGTTTTAAAGAGTGTTTAAGTTTGTAGAATATTAAATGTTTACAACAAATCTAGAAATTTATTTGTCTGGTGTATAGTATAAATTTAGGGTGTGATTAGCTTTTTTGGGTGTTTTTTTCCTTTATTTTCAAGTTTTTTTATGATAAAGTTTATAAAACTAAAAAACAAACAAACAAAACCCACAAGCACAAAAATGAAAACAGAATTAGAAGCCATTTCTGCAAGAGTGTATTCTAGTCCCTAGGAATTAGTGTGTATTAGTGTATACATTCTAGGTATTTCTAAGATGTGCTTTATTGAGTGTGAATCCACCTATTCTCTGGATTGTATTCATGTAAAGTAGTAATAAGACTGTGCGATGAAGATCACTAGGTAGTGAGATTCTTGGTGGCTCATGGTGGACAGGGAAGAAGACAGCTGTGTGGTTGAGGTCTTTGACTTCCTTACCTTGACTAGGCTACCACATGACCACTACAGGCCATTTCCTGAGACCACTAGAATCAGTTTTGTTTGTGTTTTACAGGAGGAGAAAAATTGTTATTTGGTTACATTAGGAGAAACGGGGGGGGGGACTTTTATTTTTATTTTTCTAGCATCTAAAATCGACATAAAGCTTTGGTCCTTTGTCTAGGCACGGATTCGTTTACATTTAGACTTGTTTGATTACTTCTGAAAACCTGGTTTTCATGTTTAAAGAAAGAAAACATATCCAATTATCAGTGAGTGCATATCATGTGAGTTCTTTTGTGATTGGGTTACCTCACTCAGGATGATACCCTCCAGATCCGTCCATTTGCCTAAGAATTTCATAAATTCATTGTTTTTAATAGCTGAGTAGTACTCCATTGTGTAAATGTAACACATTTTCTGGATCCATTCCTCTATTGAGGGACATCTGGGTTCTTTCCAGCTTCTAGCTATTATAAATAAGGCTGCTATGAACATATTAGCCCAGAAACTTAGAATACTCAAGATATAATTTGCAAAACACACGAAACTCAAGAAGAAGGAAGACCAAAGTGTGGATACTTTGTCCCTCCTTAGAATGGGGAACAAAATACCCATGTAAGGAGTTACAGAGACAAAGTTTGGAGCTGAGATGGAAGGAAGGACTACGCAGAGACTGCCCCATCTGGGGATCCATCCCATAATCAGCCACCAAACCCAGACACTACTGCATATGCCAGCAAAATTTTGCTGATATGACCCTGATATAGCTTTCTCTTGTGAGGCTATGCCAGTGTCTGGCAAATACAGAAGTGGATGCTCACAGTCATCTATTGGATGGAACACAGGGCCCCCAATGGAGGAGCTAGAGAAAGTACCCAAGGAGCTGAAGGGGTCTGTAACCCTATAGGAGGAACAGCAATATGAACTAACCAGTACCTCCTGAGCTCAAGTCTCTAGCTGCATATGTAGCAGATGGCCAAATCGACCACCATTGGGAGGAGAGGCCCTTGGTCTTGCAAAGATTCTATGCCCCAGTACAGGGGAACAGCAGGGCCAGTAAGCGGGAGTGGGTGGGTTGGGGAGCAGGGCAGGGGCAGGGTATAGGGGACTTTCGGGATAGCTTTTGAATTGTAAATGAAGAAAATATCTAATAAAAAGATTGTTTACAAAAAGAAAGAAAGAAAGAAAGAAAGAAAGGAAGGAAGGAAGGAAGGAAGGAAGAAAGAAAGAAAGAAAGAAAGAAAGAAAGAAAGAAAGAAAGAAAGAAAACTTAGGCAGCCAGGTGTGGACGCTCATGTCTTTAATCCTTGTACTCCAGAGACAGGTGCGTCTCTGAGTTTCAGGCCAACCTGGTCTACACAGTAAGTTCCAGGCCAGTCAGATCTACAAAGAGAGACTGTCTTAATCCACACACCTCCATCCAAACCCAAACAAACAAACAAACAAACAAACAAACAAACAAACAGAAAAACCTTATAGGTTGAAGCTAACCTAGATAAATTTGGGCACCTAAAAAACAAAAACAACAAAAATAAGAAACAGAAAAAGACAAACAACCCAGCTGTGCAAGTGCATCACAGTTCTTGTCAAATGTTAAATTGTTTTAAAAGAATTAGCTTTGTAAAACAAAAAAAAAGTGCAGCTACTTAGTTAAATGCATAAGACATATGAACACAATTTGTGCTCATTATTAGACCTATTTGGGTTTAATTTCCACTGAAATAGTCACCATATGCCATTCCATGACTTTTATTAGTTCCTTGTCATTGAATTGCTTATGCCTTTAGAACCTGCACCAACAATAGTCTGTTAATGTCTATGGATCTATGAAATATCCTGTATTCTTTTAAGGTTTGTGATGGTAGATAATCATCCAACACCAGTTACTCTTGGAATTCAGTTGAATTTTTCTATATCCAGGTTAAAAAAAGATATGTTATCAACATATTCTTCAGATTACAGTTGTGGGAGTTCACAAATCATGTATACAACATAAGGTAGTTATTTCTATTTGTAGTAGAGTTGATTATCTGACAGATATTAAAGTGTTTGGTTCAGCATGTTAAGTGTGTTCAAATTCTTGTACAGTGAGCTCCAGAAGATCTTCTCCTTACACACTGAAATGTCTTAACCCTTAAATAATTCTCAGGCTTATCCTCTCTGGACCCTGGCAACCACCCTTACACTTTTCTGTTCCCATGGACTTGAGTAGTATTCATGTCTCATATAAGCGATACCATTTTTCTTTAAAAAAAGAATTGGCTTACTTGTATAACATGTTCTAGATTCATCCAAGATTTCCTTCCTAACAGTGTCTAACTTGAATTAAAAAATAGATTATAATTGGACAACTTATTAAGTCAGTGATAATCATAAATTGATTGAATATGCTATACATATGTAACAGAAAGAAATAGGTTCTTATATTTAGTAAAAAACAGTACAGTACTGAGATAGAATGCCAACCATTGTCTTATCTTCTGAAGCTATAATAAGTTCCTGTGGGACCATTATGCAAGAGAGTAGTTTTTAAAAATACCATGAGTAGACTAAATTTTTAGTTCAAAATTTATAAGTTGAGCCACATGAGATTTGAACTCAATACCTAAAGTGTTTGTTTAATATACTGAATTTCAGTGTCAAATTTGCCAATTTATAATTTTTAAAAACTATGCATAATCCTTTTTAAAGATGCTTTGTTTAGTCTTTATTATTTTTTTTAGAAGGAAAGTAGCATGTGATGGCATCCCTTCCCATGGACCCCCACCTCACTTGTCTCTGGCTGCTCCTCATGGAACCCCACCTTACTTAACTCTGGCTGCCCTTTCTTCACAGCATTTATTACAAGGGATAATGACATCATCTCACAGCTTCAATGGCTCTCTCTCCCCATTTTGTCCCTTCCAGCAAAATTTTGCATGTTAAATTTTATTGAATAACACAGAAACATTTCCCTTATTTTACAAATAATGTAAAAATGTGACATATATATTATATATATTTACAGATTCTTCTCCTGCACACATCACCTCTCCATTTTAACAGATTTATACCAATAGCCTGGCACATGCCCATTCATATTCTCCACATGCTTATGCATACATTTGATATTTATATTCCTTTTATATTGCTTAGTTTGAAAAAAATGGTATCATGTATTTTTTAAAATCTTTTTCCTCAACAATATCTCATGGGAATTAATATTATTAACTGGAATGCTAAACCTTTAAAGCGCCTACACAGTGTCCTGTCTTGATTCTGTCACAGCGTTAAGAGGCATTTTTCTTGCTCATTTGTAATGTTTTGGATGAACAGAAAGAAAACGTATGTCTATGTACTTGTGCATGTATATATATTATGTGCTATATAGCATTACATTTTAAAAATTACACTTTGTTTTATGTGTGTGTGTGTGTGTGTCTGTGTGTATGTGTGTACACATGCATATATGCTATGACATTATGTGGAGGTCAAAAACCTTGTCTTGGTTTTACTTCTTTTGTCATGATCTTTTCTGTGGTTCAAATGTCCATTAGTTGGACGGTGCATGTGGTTTCTATACATCATTTTAAGCTCTGGACAGACTGCGCTCCCATCACCCACCCAGGTTCCCTTGGATCCATGGATGAAACACACACACACACACACACACACACACACACACACACACACACACGCTTATTTTTAATATACCTTTTAGCTCAATGGCCAGGCACTTTTAAGCCTCCTGTGGCTAATGTGACCTTACCTTCACTCCCAGCTCACCACCTCTAATCCTGCCCTCTGCTTAGCTGCCCAGTTTCCTTCTCCTTGCTCAGCACCCTAAATATGCCCTCAGCTTACTCCCACCTGCTACCCAGACCCAGTCGGGGAAGCAGCCAATGTTTACTCCACCTGAGATCTCACGAGGCTGGTGGCTTTCTCTCCCTCCAAAGCATGACAAATCTTTTCCCTTCTCTGTCTCCTAGCCTGCCTGTGAGAACCTGGAAGTCCCACCTCTTCCACCCAGCCATTGGTTGGGGGCATCTTTATTGATCCATCAAGAAACAAATGGAGACAGGACCTTCAGTGTTCACATGCAGATTCCCAATCAAGGCATCAGAACCCACTCCTTACACTTGGATATTAGTTATTTTGACCTTATCTTTCAAGTTTATGATTTCTTCCTTACCGATTTGATATTTTTTATGTTTCTCAGTCTACACATTGACATACTCATTCACAGTTCTTTCAGGCTAACTTGAATCTCAGCAATAGCTAGCTGTTGCTTCAATTAATCAACACAGTTATGCACCTGGAGAGTAACATTTAGCTTTAAAACTTATTGTGGTGCCCTTAAAACTCCCAAAATCTGTTTTGTAAAAGTGATGTTCATTTCTGCAGATGAAATTGTTGCCTTGCAGGCTTACTGCCTCCATCTGCTCACTCAGGCCTAGTCTTGGAAGCTTCTAGCCTCTGTACAATCTTATCTAGGCCTAGAATAATTTCAGCCTCTGGGACTTACTGCTCAGTAAGCTCACCCTTTCTTGCTCTTTCTGATCTCTGGCTGGCTGGTTCAATTTAGCTCTTCTGGCTCAATCTGTTCTCCAAGATGACTGATTTAATCTGCCTTCTCATTTGGCCTTTCCAGAATTGCTCTGCTTGACCTCAAACTAACTCTAGCAATGTGTTCTAATCTTTTGGCTCCTTCTCATTTGTTGGCTTGTTGTACTTAGCTTGTTCTCTCTCTGCAACTGTCTCTGTACAACTGTCCTGGCAAAACTGCCTCTTTCCCCTCATTTTTTTCTCCCCCCCTCTCTCTCCACTGCTCATTTAGTAGCTTCTCTTACTTCTCTCGTCTCATCAGAGTTAGGCCTATCCTATTCTGTCAAATCTTTGATTCGCCATTGTGTCTGCCAGCCAATTAGACATCACTTTTAAACTTGGGTGCTTCCTTCTACAAACTACCTTTACCTAATGTGTCTCGGATTGAAGATGTGTACTAAGGGCATGTCTGTTTTCCAACCAAAGGGATAAATTTACTGTGTGCTAAGGGTTGAGCCACACCACAACAGTCTTCCCTCCCTTTGGTAAATAATAATACCGGGGTTCACAGTGCGATCAAGTATCCTGTAACACTGCTTCTTATTTTGCTAGTTGTTACCTGTCTCTTTCAGTAATTTCATTCTGTATTCTAAATTTTATAATTTTGACCACATCCTCCTCTCTTTTGGAAATACATATATCAAAACCCTGTCTTGAAATAAACAAACAAACAAACAAACAAACCAATCAACTAACCAACCAACCAACCAAATCAAACCAAAGCAAAAGAAATAATTCTGGTTCATTCTTTTTTTTTGGGAAAAAATGGTTAGTAATGTTTTGATGGTCTATCATATTTTAAAGTCTTAGCTCTATCTCATCAAATTTAATATAAACTAAGCTGGTATAGAAAGTAGTATTGCTTGGTTTTATTCCACTCTGTATTTTATTTTGCTTCTAAACATGTATTCAGTAAACATTAAAACAATTCTTTAAAGTGTACTATGCTAAGCACTATGGGAACAGAAAATAATGCTCTCTAGAACTTCATATTAATAGCTGAACAGTAGCAGGAGAGCAGTTCTGATCTTTGAACAACTGCAGAGGTTTGTGACCAATATGTAACTTGTGTGGCTGGGGAATAGTGGAATACAGGAAGAGAAAGGTAAGTAGGGTTGTTTAAGCAGAAAAATGCTGCTTTTATTCAAGGTAAGCCACAGGAAATTTTCAAGCAGGGGAGTGATGTTCAGCAAACTGTACTTGGTAAGGTTAACCTAGCTGCACTGTGTGGGCTAAGCTGCGTCAGAGATTCTGGAGAGAGGCATTCCATTTGAGCTATTAGAAAAAAATCCAACGGTGCTCAGAGCATCAACAAAATGGCAGTGAGAATGGGATGAGGAGGTGGATTTCAGCAAGATCGCAGAGGTGGAAGTAACAGAACTTGGCAGTTGTTTGCATGTGGGAGGAGAAGTCATGTAAGAGTTTCACAGCCTTATCTATGGGATGAGGTTTGTTCTTTAGAACAGAAATGGGAAGAGAGAGAGGGAGAATCAGGCTTCCTAAAGGGGAAAAAGAATTTAAGATTTAAGTCTTGGCATAGTCCTTATGAAGTGGTTGTGGGGCATTTATGTTAGGTATTAAACAAACACCTAGATATGCATGTATCTCAATGTATACAGCAGTTGTGAGAGAGAATAAGATATAATGGAAGAAGAAGAAAAACAGGGCAAAGAAGAAAGAAAAAGAAAGAGACACCAAGCCTTCTTGAGAGGGAGAGGACTGCATCTTTGTTCTTCCTGCCTGCTGCCAATAGCACTTGGGGCTATAGCAGGTTATTCTTGGTCCATAAAATGATGTTAAGAAGGGGAGTCACCATCAAGGTATGGAGAGCACTGTGATTGGGCATAACGATACTCTGCTATAATGAAGCCTCCATTCCATCCTTGAAAAACTGTCTCCAGTAATTTCTTCAAGAGGAATAATCAAACATGAAGAAAAGTAAACAAACAACCAAACCAAACCAAACCAAACCAAACCAAACCAAACCAAACCAAACCAAAAAAACCAACTGGGAAATGCATGATTTACCGTGAGACCATGCATCTTTGAATGAAACCAAGCTATGGACTCAGGCTGGCTTCATATCTACCTCCACCACTCAGTAATCTATGACATACTGGCCAATACATTTAATGGCCTTAAGCTTCAGTATGGAGTGGATAAATTAATAGAATTTGCCACATTGCTGTAGAAGAAATGAGTTCTTCCTGTCAAGTGCTCACATACTGCTTGGTAAGAACAGGGAAAAAAGGAAGTAATTCTAAAATGCATTTACTGAAATGTAGAGCAATGAAATTCTATACTGAACAAAAATACGTAAAATATACTTTGCAATCTTTGAAACACACAGTGTGACCTCCATCAACATTGATAGGGTTTATTTAGCTCTGTTTGATAAATGTAAAGTGACTCATTCCTTTTTACCAATAGGCAAAGCAATGGAAAATTAAAGTCACAATGAGTTAATGAATTTAGCTTTAAACTGGGCATGGTAGCATATATCTGTAATCACTGTAGTGGGGAGACAGAAGGTAAAATTTGTAGTTGAGGCCAGCTTTACCTACACTTCAAGATCAAGTCTCAAAAAAGCAAAATGAATCAATCAACAACAACAACAACAAAAAATGAAATTATTTTCTAAATCATCTTGGCATATTACATTAAACAGTATTCAGTCACTGGGTAAGTCAGAATTCTCCACTTTCATTTGGCACTTAATATATCATATTTTTAAATTAATCATTTTAAATTAATCTAAATTCTACGTAGACAAATTAATCTGTGTATTTCCTCACCACATAGTTACACTGCATATTTGATAAAGAATCACATTGATTTCATGGAATTTGTTATTAACAAAATTCTGCTTTTGTTCTATATACATTTAAAACGTATTTTTAATTTTATGGCTGTAAGCGTTTTGCCTGAATGTTTTTGCCTGTATACTACTTACATGCTTGTTGCTCTCAGAGGCTTAGAAGAGGGCATTGGTCCCCTAGAACTGGAGTTAAGGTGGCTGTGAGCCTCCATGTAGGTCCTGCAATTTTTAAGAGCAGCCAGTGCTTTTGGCTGCTGAACCACCTCCCATTTTTATTTCATTGAGAAGGGGTTTCACTCTGTAGTCCTGCTTGTCCTGGAACTCACAAAGGTCCACTTCTGTTTCCTGAAGCCTGGGATTAAAAATGCAAGACACCACATCTGCATAAGGCTCCATTAAAAAGTTTATTCTGAAAGGAGGTATTAGGTAGAAATGGAAGAAGCATAAATTCTAAGGTCAGATAAATTTTAGTCCAAACAGCTCTTGCTAACACCATGGAAATGTTCAACTAGAGTGCTGCTAAATAGCATTAAACATTTTTGATTTAGGCACTGTGAATGGCTGGACCAAATTATCTATATTGTGCTTATGGATAATTATAATTAACATTTTTAAGTAGCACACTCAATGAGGACTGTTCAAGAGACACAATGAGAGACTTTTAAAAATATTTACTTTTCTTATTTAAAAGTAATTTCTAATCCGTAAGTGCTATATACTCTGGTTATTGAACCACAAGAAGAAACTTTTTGCTGGAAATATACAGTGAAGACATATTTCCATGCTAAAAATAAAGACTTAAGAATGCAGAATTGTTGGAGATCAAGCATTATAAAATTATTAAGGGTCTGGAAGTTCTGCCATTGATCATCCACTCATCCCTATGAAGTCCTTGAGGAAAGAATGCTCTCCCAGGAGACAGGCTAGGCAAAGAACACTGTGTACCAAGCTGGTATTTCAGGCACAGGTTCCCTATTACAGGTTTGTGAATGAGCTTGAGGTGGTTGCTCTCCCACCCTCTCAATGGTCAAAAACTTAAGCCAGATAGAAGGCAGGTAACACCCTACCACTTCTATTGCTAATCTAACCCCAAATCTACTCAAGGAAGGGGTAATTTGTGCATTAAAGACAGCAATCAGCCAGAGAAGGATATGACTATGTTCCATTGTCATCTCCTCCATGGGACTTGTGAATCATCTCTCAGAAGGACACTTAACTACCATGTTCCTGAAATGACCCTTTCTTTTCCTAAGACTCTGAGCAATGTGACAAAGAAAACAGGTTGAGATGAGAACATTTAGGTAAGGGCTTTCTAGAGTAACTCATTCTCATATATCATGGGAACAATGGCCAACTAGGTTATCTTTAGAGGAAACCTGCCATCTATAGGACCATTCAGCAGTTCCTTTGCATGCTGGTCATGCAAGGACAAAACAGTCTAGGAAGCCAATGAAATCACTGCTTATGTGGTCTGATTTCCAAAGTCCCTTTCCCTGTGTTCATCAGGTGCAATGAAAAGCACTGTGAGATGCTCTTGCTGCAGCTGGACACTACTGCTGGTGGAAAGGGGACACTCAGCTGCACAGCATCGCTCTGTGCTCCATCCCTCTGTACACTCAATGTTAGCATGGTCACTCTCACCCCTGCCAGCATCCCTGTTGGTAGATTTCGAATAAATCCTTTATCTCACTACCTAGGTATTTTCTTCAATTTCTGGACAAATGGCAAGCTACCCTACTGCTATAGCACAACCAGGCTATCAATGCTATACTCTGGCATGAACATGCTGTCTGAATTGATATATTGGCTTTTATTACCAAGAGCAAATGATATATAAGGAATGTCCAATAGGTTGTTAAAGGAAACATGACTTTTAATGACACAATTTTCCATCCTTTTATCTGTGACTCTTTCTAGTATGTCATTGCACATCCATTCTAGTTCTTCTGAATGGGATCTTGCCAGATATATGAGGCAAAACAAACAAACAAAAAACAAAACAAACAAACAAAAAACCCCCACCAAGAACTCTTATGTTTCCTTTTTTGAGACAGGGATTCTCTGTGTAGTCCTTGCTGTCCTGGAACTCACTTGGTAGACTGGGATGGCCTGGTACTCACAGAGATCTGTTGCCTCTGCCTTCTGGGTGCTAGGATTAAAGGCATGTGTCACCACTTCCCAGCTACTTATGAGTTTTATAAGAATGTAGGAAGCATTAAGGTTAACAAGAAAGTTAAACACTTCATTACAAATAAGTTTCCCAAGTGCTTGTGATATTCTCTTGCCATTCTGTATACCTTGCTTGCCCCTTCTTGGGCTATTCATGACCTACCCAGGGACAGGGGCTTTAGTTTTATTTGTATCCAGGTTAACTTAGAAGAGTAAGAGAACTATATACATTTGCCAATAAGTTCTTTTCAAGTAAGTAATGATCCAGCTGTTTAGTAGAAGACATCAAAAGATTCTTAGGAACCACACACACATACTTTTTGAGTATTCTAACAGAGATGCCACAATTAATTCAGAACTAAGTAGCAAACTAAGAATCACAAAATTTAAATATATTTAAGTTTGTATTGGGGACTGAGGCACTCTAGCTCTTTTGTGGGTAAGGCAGGGCCATGGAAGGATTGCCTAAGCCAGTGGTTCTTTACCTGTGGGTCACAACCCCACTGGCAAACTTCTACCTCCAAAAATACTTACATTGTGCTTCCTAACAGTACCAAAGTTATAAAGTAGCAATGAAAATGATTTTATGGTATGGGGCCACTACAAGTTGAGAAACCGTATTAAAGGGTTGCAGCATTCAGAAGGTTGAGAACCACTGGCCTAAGCCTTTAAGGATGTTTAGAAGCTGTGTGGATTTCTTAATGAAAAAAACCAACCAAACACATAGATGGATTCTGATACTCTCCAGCGCCTGTTGCTGAAGATTCAGTGGATCGATGAGGGTGGCTTGGGCTTTTTCGATGCCTTCACCTTACTTTGTAGACAATGTTGCCATTTATCCGTGTCCAACACCAGAAGCAGTTTTTAGCCCTTGCCCTTGACTTGCTTCAGTAGGCAAGCTTTCCCCTTTTCAGATGTTGCCATTTCTTGTCACCCCCCCACCCCCGCCCCCAACCCTCTGCGTTCCCAGCTTTCCTTTAGAAATCTTGATGGCCTGCAGGTCAGATTCAGTAGTGACTTTATTCAGAGGATGCCTTTTTGACAGGAGTGAAGGGGGACTTTGCTGATCCCAAACCCTGTTTTGGGGTCCCGAGCTTTTCTATTCCACCTGTCCCCGCCTCGCTGCCCCGCCCCCCGGGTCTTTCCAGTCACCCTGATTTACAGGGAAGGCAAATCAAAATCAAATTAATTCGCCTCCTTCTAGTGCGTTTCTAGGGCTTTTCTGCGCAGCGAAGGTATTCTGGGACAGGAAGCAGGTGAGTTGAGGCGGAGCTGAGGTGGAGCTGAGGTGCAGCACCGCCCTGCCTAGCGCAGGGAGCTTCGTCAGACTCTACAAGACATCTCCGAGCTCTGAGCGCTCGACCGGAAATGCTCCGAGGCCGGTGCCGGAAGTGCACCTACAGGCCCGAGTCCTTCCGGCCTCTGCCCTTCCAAGGTTTCCGGGAGGCGGGGAGTGGGCGGAGCCAGAGCCGGAAGTTCAGGCGGCTAAGCCCGGTCTCTGGCGTGACCCGTGAGCGCTGAATTGAACGCTGGCGGGCTGGCGGGCGGGTCCTCTGGCTGCTGTCCTCGCCACTTTACCTCTGTGCCGAGGACCCGAGGGAAAGCTGACGCCGCTGAGCCAGTCAGCACGCAGCTCGCACTCTAGTCCCGCGTGTAGGGACGACGCAGGCCGCCTGTCTAGTTTCCGGTCCCGTGGGCCCCGCCCCTCATCACTATGTATGACCGTGCTCCGCGCTGGCTCGACTGTGCCAACCGCGGCAGCACCGAGGAGCACGTGGGGCCTGGGACCTACCAGGTACCTTTTCCTAAGCAGCAGGCCACAGGTAAGATGCTGATGGCCAGCTTGCGGTGACAGACGGCCCGCCTTCAGCCTGCCCTCAGGTTAAACACAAAGTCAAAAAGGACCACTGTTCAGAAATGTAACACGTCGCAGGTAGAGACGATACTAGAACCAGGATTTTGATTCCTTGGCTCTTGACTGTATGACATAACAAGTTTGTGACTGTATGAAACACAATACTTGCTTTTGCACACACTTTAATCAGATTTATTTACCACGATGTAATTGTTTACATTTCTATTCTGTATTATCACTTACAAATTGGATCCCGTCCCCAATCTCCCCCACTCCCCGGAGTGAAGTTATCTGACCATCCCTGGCTTTATACTGAGACCCTCTTTCTACATTCTGTGAAAAGTTATAGCCTTCAGGGGTGGCCTAGGGACTAATAATTGAAGTAGTTAATTGCTTTTCTTCATTTCTCACCCCCCCCCCCCCCCCCAGTTTGTGAATTAGGTCCAACTTTTAATAAATATTTCTAATTCGGTCTCTGCTTTTAAAGTTCTGGTTTTTGTTTTTGTTTGAGTTTAATACCACCCAAATTCTAGTGGTTTCTTTTGTAAACCTGCATTTTTCAGTAGATATAAAATACCTCCTGCCCCCTTAAAGTTCCAGGAGTGAGTACTCTGTTTACATCCCTGCTCCATTATGGTTAGTTTAAGTTTCTCTGGACATGGTAAAATTCTGTTTGCGTTTCAGATCTCAAATTTTACATCTTTTCAGCATCTGTCCTCAGCATTTTTGGTACCTATGCCAAGTACTGTTGAGATGGTATAAGCATGTATTCCCCAGCATCTTGTGTTTACCAGTGACCATCTGTAATGGGCACACCTATGATGCTTTTGCACACCCATAACTTTTTTTTTTGACCTTTATTTTGGTACAGCTGACCACTTTCTTTGTTGCTTTCTGTCTCATTTTTTTTCCTGCTGTTCAGTACCTGACACATGATTCGGTACTGAAGCAAGGAATCATGTTTTATTTTTCTTTTTTTCCCACTAATCATGCACAGCTAAATTTATAAGATACTTAGCTTTACATCTTGTTCTTGTTGCTTTGCTCATTGTACTCTCTTATTCATATCTGTTACTTCAATCACCATTTATATCCAGCCACTCCCAAGTGAAATTCTTTATAGAGATAGAGGTGGTTTATGTCTCTAAGTTTCCCACAGGCTTAAAGTCTGCGTCGTTGTCAGTCACTTTACAGACATCCTTGCATGGCTGGTCTAAGCTTTAGAACTCTAGCTTACTTTTTTTGCCTGGCCATTTCTCTTGGCCTTTAAGACCATTGGTTAAATGTTCACAATCTCTCAGAAATTCTTCCCCTTTGTTCATAGCTACCCAATTTAATACAATCCAATTTATTTTTTCTCAATTAAATCAGTAGCATGTTGTTTCTGTCTCAGTGTCATAATTTTATCTTTCATTTTGTGTTTAGTAGTATGTTTAAAAAACATACATTATTTGAAAAACAAAAAATATATTTATTTTTGTTAACGGCAGGGTTAAAAAATCTAAACTCATCAATGGTAGTAGAATTCTTTTTTGTTATCACCCCCGGTCTTGTGTTCCATTTAGTCTGATCTTTCCAAACACCTGTACATGCTCCTACACATGACCTACAGTTCAGCCATTCTAACTTGATAATATTCTTAAGATCATTTTTTGTCACTTCTGTTCTTTTGCACCATGTGCCCAGTGTGTTCTATGCTCCTACTCCTCCTGGCTTGCTTCTACTTATTCTTGATATTCAATTGAAATAAAAATCTCTGACTAGTCTTACTTTTCCATCCTTCTGGCTTATGGTAACTTTTTTGGTAGCAGTTTGATTCTAACACACACACACACACACACACAAAAGCTCCACCAAAATGTAAACTACTTGAGAGCAGGGATCATGATGTTTACTCCATTCTTAGTTTTCAACCCAGTAAAACAATATTCTTAGTGAAAAATACCTTGTAGTAACGTATAAACTAGTGGACCACATTAAAAGTTTCTATGGGGTGGGTGAGATGGCTTAATGGGTAAAGTCACTTACTGCCAAATTTGATGACTTGAGCATAATAACTCTTAACATCTTGTAAGATGACTCTTACAAGTTGTCATCTGTCTTCCACATGTACACACACACACACACACACACACACACACACAGAAAGACAGACACACACACACACATAACACCTTCTCCAAAACACTATGGCTTTTGTTACTAAAGGGTAGTATGTAGGATATAGTCAGCCCTGTATACTAACTTAAAGGATTATACTTTGTTCACTTTTGAAGTATGTTTAAAAATTCTGTGCTTGGGAACTCTGAGGAGATTGTGTGTGTGTGTGTGTGTGTGTGTGTGTGTGTGTGTGTGTGTGCGCGCGCGCGTGCATGCTATGCTGTTCAGGGCAACATGTTTATAATTGATAGAACAGGTGTTTCTGAGCATTTTTCTGCTACATTTCTCGATGAGATAATTTAAAAGCAGCTACCATGCTATTTCATGCATGTTTATAATAGGTAATTTACTGAACTGTGCAGAGCTGTCCATCTATTTCAATGAAAGATTAGGTGTATGTTAAGAGTCTGATGTGGAAAGGAAAGATGGAGGGACCTTGTGTAACTTAATTCTTACAGCAAGCCTCACAAGAGGGACAGATCTTGTAGTGTTAGGATATTCTCAACCTAGTGGTCTCCTTTTTCCTCTTTATCTTACTTAGCCAACCCTCCAGTATACTAGCTCCATGTTTTCCTACTTAATATACTAATTGATAGCCTTGGTTTTAGGTCATTTGATCAGGAATAAACTTAAGATTTGTATCCTTAATGGATCAGGACTGAGCTACTGTGTTTTTATGAGTGGGAAAGAGAATGGATATTCAAATTCCACAGGCAAAAAAGAGCTATGTCTTGCTTTTTTTTTTTTTTAACTAATCTGAGAAGGAAGCATATCTTCCTAAAGCAATATTTCCCTAAGGAGAGGTAGCCTAGTCTACCATCTTATCACATGAGAAAACAAGTTCTTTTAAAAATACATGCCTATCCTGGTATTGTGTCGGGAGTATTTCATTACTTTTTAAATGTACTTTCAAAGTGAACAGCACCCAACATTAGCTGTCTATGTGGAATATGTATCAGTCAACTAAACTGGAAAACAGCATCTTCTAGTTATTTTCTTTTGCAGCATTCTTCTTTGAAGGAGTTTTATCTGCCACCAGTGCAGGGTGGAAGGAGATTTATCAGTGGTCCTGTAGATGCACCTATATGTTTATGCTGACAAGAATGATTTTATTGTCCTAGCTAGTCAGAATATAGATAATGCACATACCAGGGAGTGCAGTTGTGACATAGGTTTAGATAATTAATGTATATGTGATTGCTGTGTACACTGGTATCTCTGCAGATGAATGCCTGTTTCAATGACCTTGTTGTTTTATATGTGAAGAACGCCCTTTGCTTTGTGGCTGTCATTGTGGCTGCATAACTTGTCTTTTCATCACATACTGGACACCTTCTTTTGTAGAATGGACTTTTATTGCTTTGTGCCAGTCTGATTTATCTTTTGCTGTCGGCACATCAAACTCAATATATCCCAAACTGAACTCATTCCTTTTAAATCTTTCCTTCTCCCATGCTCTTAATTTCCCTTTTCTGTCAGTTTGATTTATCATTGTAAGGTACCACTTCATATGTCAGCTTATTTATATACCCCACATCAAATTCTACTAATGTGAATTCTCTGGAGCACTCTTCTTTTTGTACCTTAGACATTGGCAGCATAGATAGTATGATAATTGTCTTTACTTAATTTCTCCATCATTTGAAATCAGGTTTTTATCTTTTACTGTACTTTCTTTATTACGCAGGCTCATAGAATACATAATACAGTATACAAAATATCCAGTATTATGAATGACTAACAAAATGTATAATATAGAAAACCAGTTATTCTTTATTGTTGATTGTGAAGAGTATTGCAAGACTACCTTATGCCTGCCAGTGATAAAAGTAACAACACAGAAGGTTTTAAAAAAATATTTTAAAGCTTAGGTCTTTCAGCTAGAGCAATCTCCCAGCTACTCTAACCCCACCAATCCTGCCATTATACTCTGTTATGTGGTCAGTCCTACAACTCTGCTCTGCTCTAGTCCATCCATCCACAGGTAAGGAAGAACAAATACTTACACAATATGAGACAGAGGATGGGCTATAGAAATAACAATACCGAGGACCTGCTAGTATTTCACTCTCTTCCAGTACAGAATTAACAATTGAATATATAGAGACACACCTTCACACACTCTAACAGCAGAGTATTATGGTAGTCACCAAACATCCTGGTTGTATGTAATTAGTCTAGTTTTAGCACTTGAGAGCCAATGTTTGGGGAAAACCAGGTGTGATGGTTTGTATATTCTTATACCAGGGAGTGGCACCATTTGGAGGTGTGGCCTTGTTGGAATAGGTTGATGATAATGGACTCTGAACCTGTAAACCAGCCCCAATTAAGTGTTGTTTCTTATAAGACTTGCCTTGGTCATGGTGTCTGTTCACAGCAGTAAAGCCCTAACTAAGGCACCAGGCCAGTTGGAAATTCTGAGAAACATGTAAACATTAGTACACAGCTACAAATTAAACGGAAGAGGACCTATCTATGTGAAAATTATCACTACAGTTGTTTTTATTTTGTGTTTTTGTTGTATTCATAACTCCATGTATACTTGAGCTCTGTAACAGAAGATTATGATTAATTTTGGAAAATTCCAATGAAGATTTTATGAATACTAGATTTCTTCTTCATTGCCCATTTCTTTTATATACAGAGTTTAAAACCACACATATTTGTTATATACTCTAACATCAATGATCTGAGGAATGGATGTATTATGGTGTCCTTTTTCACCTTCTTAAAATACATTTAGTAGGCTACCCAAATTTGCTATTCAAATATGTCTAGTACAGTGATTACTTGTTCTGTAAACTTTTGTTTAGAATTAGACAATCAAGAAATATTTACTGAGCACCAATTATGTGCCAAAGCATCATCAATAACTTGCTGTCAATCTGGTTTAAATTATCTCCATCTCAGTTCTCTCTCTTTCTCACTCTCTCGCTCTCGCTCCCTCTCCCTTTCTGCCTCCCTCTACCTCTATGTCTCTCTCTCCCTCTAAGTCTCTCTTGGTGCATCCTAGGTATGTGCTCTATCACTGAAATACTTCTTTAGCAATGTCTATAACTTTATTTACATACGTATATGTATCACACACACATAATATTTGCTATTTAAGATCACAGAACAGTGGTAGATAAAATGTTTTCTCAGCTAAATGTAGCTGTCACATGTGATTAGAAGAGGAAGAAGGCTGGAGAAGCAGCTCAGTGGCTAAGGTTCTTGTTGCATAGGCATCAGCATCTGAGTTTGTATCCCAGTGCCCACCTGCAGTCATCCACAGTTGTGTGGTTCTGTAATCTCAGTGCAGGGCTAGCTAGGCCAGGGCCGGGGATACACTGGCAAGCTAGTCTAATCATCATTTGAAAAGTTCTACGATCAGTAATGCCCTGTCTCAAAGAATAAGCTGGAAAGGCCTGGAAGAAGGCCCCTGATGACCTCTGGCTTCCATACACTTATCTACAAGTCAGCACATTTAGACACACATATGTACACATATGGATAACACATTCACATAACATACACAGACAGAGAGAGAGAGGGAGAGGGAGAGGAAGAGGGATAGAGGGAGGGAGAGAGGGAGAGGGAGAAGGAGAGGGGGAGGGGGAGGGGAAGGGAGAGGGAGGGGGAGAGAGGGAGGGAGAGAGGGAGAGGGGGAGGGGGAGGGGCAGAGGAAGGGAGAGGGAGAGGGAGGAGAGGGAGAGGAAGAGGGAGAGAGGGAGGGAGAGAGGGAGAGGGGGAGGGGGAGGGGAAGGGAGAGGGAGAGGGAGGAGAGGGAGAGGGAGGAGAGAGAAAGGGGGGGGAGAGAGAGAGAGAGAGAGAGAGGAGAAATTTTGTTGTTTAGTAAGGTCACTCCTATAGGGTCTCATATTTAATAGACAATAATAAGAATTGTCATCTTAAATGAGAATTTTAAAAGTGTTATAACTTGTATGAATAGATTTTAGTTTTGAAAATATAGTCTTAATTCTGAGGGTACTAAATCTGAGAATATTTTCTCAGAAATCTCTCTGATCTACTGTTATGTGTCAATAGAGTGACTGATTTTTTTTTTTTTATAGGTTGCTATGCACCATTTCTTTCTTTGAGTTCCAAAACAAGTGCTTGTGTTGTCTCCTCTGATGCTGGCCAAGCTGTTCCAGGTCCAGCACACTACAACGTATCACAAGCACAGGTGTGTTTACAATGTTATAAGTGGCTGAGTTAAAGACAACCATGTTTTCTTAACCAGATCCAGAGGCACACATGTATAACTCCAGCATTGAAAGTTCAAGGCTAGCCTTGACTACACTGTACTACACATTTATAACCCCAATATTGCAATTTTAAGACTAATCTTAGGCTAAAATACCAATAAAAATCAGACAAAAATGCATATTTCTTGTCTCAATAATAAAGTGCCATTTCCTGTATTTTATTTCCTTCCCCCATATCTTTCTCTTTTAAATCTTTATTTTCATAATTTAAATAATAGAATGTAAATGCACTTGCTGTTGACTTCCTGTGTGTTTTTCATGATTTTTGATGGTTGTATATGGTTGTCCCAGGGAGTGGCACTATTATGAAGTGTGGCCTTATAGGAGTAGGTGTGTCACTGTGGGTGTGGGCTTTAAGATCCTCTTCCTAGCTGCCTAGAAGTCAGTCTTCTCTTAGAGGCCTGCAGATGAAGATGTAGAACTCTCAGCTCCTCTCGTACCATGCTTGCCTGGATGCTGCCATGTTCCCCACTTGATTATACTGGACTGAATCTCTGAACCTGTAAGCCAACCCCAATGTTGTCCTTATAAGAGTTGCCTTCATCACGGTGTCTGTTTACAGCAGTAAAACCCTGACTAAGACATTATTCTGTATCTGCTATGTGGTATAAAACGTGGTTGTATGTGTTTCAGTGGGTCCACAAGAATAGCAGAATGGGACTCTTGAATGAATTTTGGTGTCTGAAAATTGTACAAATGGTCACGATATGTAGGATACGTAGGCAGCAGTGGGGTGAGTGTTTTTGTGCTATAAAGTCACAATGTTGCTGTGTCGCATTTGTTTTCTGTTTTTGCATAACATTGCAGGTCTATGACCAAAATAAAATGACCCTATTCATGATCAGAAATATGTATATTCTGAAGATACTGCACACAAACACATCAATGTTAAGCCACAAGCTTTCCCTTCATGTTCTCTCCCATGATAATGCATTAATATCAATATCACAATATAAGATGTTTTATAAACTTGCTAACTTTCACAGTCTTTACAGATTCAAACACTTTAAAAATTATTCTCTTTAAAAATGCAAAGTCTCTGCAAAACCCTCAACTCTCTTTAAAAGTTCAGTGTCTCAACTGTGGTCTGCTGTAAAGTGAGACTCAGTTAAATATTTTTTATTCCAAGAGGGCAGAACGAGGGCACAGTCACAATATGCATAAAGCAAAGCCAAAGTCCAGCAGTGGAAATCTCAGGGGCAGACTTCTGGAATTCACTCTCACTAGTTTGGACTCCTCCTATGGGCCTGAGTTCTCTGATTCCACCCTCTACAACCTACACAGCTTCTCCTAGACTCATGCTAGTTTTTAACCATGGCTTGGCTGTCCTTGGTGTTCATCCCATGAGTCCAGTGTCTCCAAAATGTTGGGGTCTTCTGCTACAAATGGGCTGCACTTTTACCAATACTGTATCCTGGGATTTCTTCAAGGTGCCAAGCCTCAACTCTTTGCATGACCCTTTTGATGCTGGGGCTTTAATTGCTAGTGAGACTGTACCTTCACCAATGGCTTCTTCTGAGAGTGTCAAGCCTCAGCTAATCTCATGACTCTCTTATGACTTCAAATCCAGTACCATTTGGGGGACTTACACATGACCAAATTTGACTGCTAGCAAGAGGTACAGCTTTGGTCAATCCTAGAACATGGCTTCTGTGCGTTGACCCTGAGTTCACCTCAGTGTTGCTGGTCTCTTTAATCACCGCTAATTTCTCAGCTCCAGCTAACCAACATCAGTTCTCATGGTAAAGCAAGAGGTTCACTTTAGTGGTGCTGGCCTCTTGTTAATCACAGCTGGCTCTTCAGTGTCAGCTGACAAGAACCACAGATTCTTAATTCAGAATGGCGAATGGCCCCGATAGAATCCTTAACTTACTCTCACACTTCCTGCTGAAGCTTCAGAAGCCAGGCCTCCATCATCTGCATTTCTCTCAACACCAACCGTCCAAATTCAGGCGTAACAAAGAGCTCACCAAGATTTGAGCAGGCAATGAATTTTGTAGTCTAAAGTTCCAAAGTCCTTCTACAATCCTCCCCCAGACAACATGACCACGTTTGTCACAGCAATTAGCCCACTGTGCGTGTCTTCGGGTTACTGTTGCTGTGACCCAAAGCAACGTAGGGGAAGAAAGGGTTTATCTGGCTTACATTTATTTACACATCACTGTTCATCTTGGAAGGACAGGAACTTGGAAGCAGGAGCTGATGCTGAGGTCACTGAAGAGCACTGCTTACTGGCTGCTCCTTGTGGCTGCTCATCCTGCTTTCTTATAGAAAACAGACAGGATCACTAGCCCAGAGATGTTTCCCTCCCCAGAATGGGCTGGGCCCTCCCCAATCAATCACTAATTAAGAGAATACCCAGTTTTGCCCACTGCCATTTAGGTAAAGTTCTCTCTTCCCAGTGACTACAGCTTTTTTCAAGTTTAGGTAAAACTAGTCAGCATAGAAGGCCAAACTTGTTACTAAAATAGTCTGAAAATTCAGTTCGTAAGTATCCATTTTTCCAATGATGTGTACCAGAGTCTCTTTAACTCTACTTGGGACGTTTGGAAAATCCTGACTTTGATCACTTCCCCCCCCCCTTTTTTTTGTACTCTCTTAGAATACTCTAAACTATGGTAAATTTTGGTATGAGCTTAGAGTCAAAACTGATAATTATAATTATTATTTCAGTATCTTCTTAGAAGAACTTGGGGTCTCAGCTTTCTCAAATTCCATTTTAAAACTACTTGTTCGTAATATTTTATATTTATAAAATAGGAATCATGAAGCACTTCTTGAATTACTAAATAATTTTTACCTCCAATTTAGTATAATATAAGAGGAGGCCGCAGTCTGCAAAACCGAGAGAAGCGATTTAAGAAACTTATTTCGGATGGTCCAGGACCTGGGAGCTACAATTGGCCTTATCTTGGGACATTATGTATCACAACCAGACAGGTACTATAAGCTAAGGAACATCTGCAGTGTGTCACTTCTTAAGTAGCTTCTAATGACAGTTCTTTTAGATAAAATAAAAAAGAAATCCTAAGCAGTGTGTTTGATGTTGGAAATGTTAAAAGACCTTACTATAAAGCTTGGTATAGTCTTACTCTTCATATTGTGGTTATTTTATAATTAGATGAGCATTAGATACTTTTTATAGACTTTAGTTTTTAACTATATAAGCATTATACTTCATTTTATTCTTGTTTATTTTATGGTCCTGGGGACCCAGGGCCTTGTGTGTGCTAGATAGATGCCTAACCATTGAGCTGCATCTATGGGTTCCTGTCTTCTTCTTGATTATTCTGCAAGCACAGGTAAGCCCTGAGTAGGCAGCAGGAAGATTTAAAAGCCTGCTGATCTATGCTCTGACCTTTAGTGACTGTGTGTAAATACCTGTTAACACACAGCGACATCAGCATGCTTCCTGGGCTGCAGGGGTGGCCTGTTGTTGGAGAACATTTGCTGAGCCTCTGTGAGGTCCTGAATTCTAGCTCTAGAGCCACACAGAACAAAACATGATGCCTGAAGGAAGAAAGGCAGCAGTTTCTCTGGGAGACAGAGGCAGTTGCTGTTTGAAGACAAAATTTGTAAAGTGGTAGATGTATGATCATGAATGGAGATGCTTTAGGGGTTTATAGGACTGCTGCACTACAGAAGGCCTAGAGGGTCATGGAGGAGACCGATTTTGAGATGGGCCTTGAAGTGTAGGATTGGAATATGCATTCTAGGAATGGAGTGCAGTTATTTTCACCCCAAAGCCCTTCACTATTGAAATAAATAGCATTGTTTAATATGGATTTGGTCATGTTTTATAGACCAGAGTGGATATCTATGTCTGTCTGTCTGTCTGTCTATCTATCTATCTATCTATCTATCTATCTATTGATGTTTTGTCAGTTTCTCTGTGTAGCCCTACTGTCCTGGAACTTGCTCTATAAAGCAGGCAGGCCTTGAACTCACAGAGATCTACCTGTCGCCTCTCTGCCTCTGCCTCTCTGCCTCTGCCTCTGCCCCCTCAGCCTCTGCCCCCTCAGTCTCTGCCCCCTCTGCCTCTGCCCCCTCTGCCTCTGCCTCTGTGGGATTAAAGGTATGTGCCATCACTTCCTGGCAAAACACAGTTTTGTTTTTTTTAAAAGACTGATTATATTTTTTAATCTCAAGTATTTCACATAGCTCAAATTAATCCTATTTTAAACAGTTATCTTCAAAAGAGCATTTTATATTTTACAATTAAGGTCTTAGTTGAATTTTGTTAGTACAAAGAAAAGGTTGAGTTTTATGTCATGTATTTAGATATCAGATATATTTCATGTGTAGGAACAAAATGAATGTTCTTTTACTCACTGTTAAACATTGTTGAATGAGCACGTGTGTCAGTTAACACAATGTTAGACATTCTTTATACATAGAAGGCAAATTACCTTTCCCCAAGAGTCACAGTTTTAACAGGGAGCAAACTGCAGGACAATATAGTTGATGAAATACTGTCTTAGAGCCATAATGACACATTCACCTGGACCCCAAAACGAAGGAGTCTTTGGAGGGGACAGGAGAAACAATAGCCTTGGTCTGAAAGAAGAATTCACATGGTGGTCAAAGGCGTTGTCGTTGTAGAACCCCCCTGAGTAAGAACACCGCAGTGTGCATCGGCATGGTGTGCTCTGGGAGGATCTAAGGGAGAGCAACTCGGGTGGAAGCCGGAGGAAGGGAAGGCAAGACTTTGCAAACCTCCCACGACTTTGCAAACCTCCCACGTGTCCTTTGTGAAAGTACTGAACAGAAGGAAAGCTGTTCAATGTATCCTTGTTTTACTTTTGTAATTATTTTTGTAAGTGCCACTGAAGCTACTTAATCCATGTATCATCAGAAAAATACTTCTATCAGTGGCAGCTTTTTAATAGCACAGCTGTGTACGGTCACATGTGTATTCACCATTGCATTTATTTGTCCAGAAAATTCTGGGACAAATATAATCCCACACTATTTTTCTACACAACGAAATCCTTTAAATATCAATGTTTTGTTTGATATATATTTATTTTGTCTAATACCTCCTGTTTTTATTTAAATTATAAAATATTTTTCTACAGAAGTAAAACCTTTAAAAACAGAAATCAATGCTTCTGACCTAATATTGTCAATTTTGCCACAGCTCTTTCAGAATTAAGGCAAACATTTTATTACTGTACTTACATTTAACAATGCCATATTTATAAATGAATTTGATACTTTTCTATTCATTTTAGCATTATCTTGGACATTTTCCTGCTCTTTAGTGTAGTTAGCATTTGTGTACAAGTCACAGGTAGTATACATACAAGTTATGAGTTTCAGGGAATGAAGTCTGTAAATGTTACATAATGGACTAAAGGAAAGAACTAAAGATTGTTCTACATAGTACACACTCTCATGGTATCTAATGCTGTTGCAGGAATGTCTTGTTTTATAGATTTATTTATTTTTAAAATCTGCATTCTTTGCTTTACTAAGCAAGATAAATGGCTGACCAAGTTAGGAGTAAATCCTTAGTTCTTACAGTGACCTTAGTAGTATCTATATTTTCGTCTGCAAAGTGTGCTAAAACTTGAATGCACTCCTTCAGCTTAGTTTTATAAGACCTTTTTTGGGTTATATTATGTGTTCATTAAGTCAATATTTAATGATTGCCTTTAGTAAATTCAAATATTTTGTTCTCTTTCTTCTTGTGTTTGAATAACATAAAATGTCTCCCTCACAAACATTTTATGTTTTAAGAAAACTCCTAGAACTCCTGCAGTTTCCAGAAACATTGATATTCCTTCAATCCCCTCTTCCGGAAAGTCACATGGGTATCATCTCAATGACGATGACACTATTATGAGACGCACCCCACCTCCTAGTGACAACACAATAGGTCCAGCGTACTACAATCCTCAGTTTGTAAGTATGACACATTTGATGACAGCAGCTGGAAGAAGACTGCTTATTGTTGTATATGTGTCATGTATGCATCAGTAACTATAAATAACAATTAGAACACTGATTTTCATTGGCTACATACTGAAGAACTATCTCTCATGTATGTCCACTATTGATTTATATATGCCTTTGTATTTAGGATCAATTACATTAAAAAAAAACCATTTGGTTTGTGGACATTTGCATACTGATGAGTTTGGGGGGTATTGGATACTTAGAATTGTTAACAATTTTAAAATTATTGTAACTTAAAACTGCTGTTTTATAAAACTGTTGTCAAACACGGTGCAGTAATAAGGATGGGCACTAGTGTAGCCATCATCTAAACAATAACACATGCTACAGTTTTGGCAAGAGGTCTCAATGGATTACATAAAGAGAAATTAACATGTCTATTTATCACATACACATGTTTGGTGTATGGAGCAAAGCTGCAACAACCTTTGTTACCTCTCTCGGTTTTTATACTGTCTCTAAAACATTACTCATACAACTATCAGATAGAACCATTACAACAAGATAATTGATTATATCATTTTCTAAATATGTGTACATTCCAATAAGTTCATAGTAAGTTTAGGGCAATAATTCATGCCATAAATTGATACTTAAGGAATAACAAAAGAGTTGTTTACATGTCTTTTCATTAAGACTAACATTTGATAATTATTCATTATCTGTTACTACCCCCATAAGTTCATTATAAGTTTAAAGCAATACTTTTTATGTTACATGTTAGCACAGTTTTGTCAAGAGACAAATCACCCGTCTTGTGTCTTATTATTTTGAACTTTTTAATAGATAAACTAGTGAATATTTTAGTTTTTGTCCTTGCACCTAATAAATTGCCCATTCCCAGTTTATGACCTTTAGTTACTAGATAATGGTCTCACATCTAACCTAGGAGGAATGTTCTTGATTATAAATTTGTTCCAAGCTTGTTTTCTTTTTCTAGTGCAATTAGCCCATGACATATAAAGGCTTACAGAACTCTATTTTAGCTATTATTCTATAGAGGTCTTGTATAAATTTAGGATTTCTATAATCATTATTAGAAATTATGAAATCATCAGTTTGTCTACACAGCATTACTACAGGAGACTACATCTTCATGCTGAGCTGCAGAAAATCTGCCCAATAGGGTGGTCTAATGCCCAGGAATTATTAGGCTGTGTAATAGTGACAGGAAAGGCATCTCAGCAGTGAGAAGCAATCCTGGGATGAAGTTTCTAAGGACCTTATAGTCTTAGAGCTCACCCATCCCAGGCCATGCAAAATGGTGGGCCATCTCTAGAGAAGTCACAAGTATGCTTTAGCCTTTCCTAGATGGCTTTGACAGCAAAGTAATGGTGCTACCTTCTAATTTTATCTATGAACTTGAATTTTTGGATAGGTGCTTCAAAACTAAGTAGTTGCTCTAGTTCTTGTCAGACTCTCACTAGAGAGCTCTTTCTTCAGCTGCTGGTTATATCACCTACTAATGATACTTGAATATTTTAGTGTTGTATTCATCAAATGTTGGTTTTCTGACTTCATCATCTCAATGATGTCTGTTTTTATTGGTGCTTTTAAAAATATTTAAAAAGAGAATTGTAGCTTCATTCTCATCTATGTATTTATGTCAGACCCATGCATTTCTGTTTTTCTTAAAATATTCTATTATTTTCACTACTTATTTTTAAAGCTCAATGTATTTCAGATTTTATTTTTGGAGTCCCTGTAAGCTGCTACACATGTCCTTTTGACATGTCATATCATCTTGCTTGCCACTCCCCACTCAGGGAGGCATTACCAATTTCCTTATAAGACCCCATTTTCTCCCAGTATAGATTTGATAGTATCATTATTTCAGAACAGAGTTAGAAATGAATAGTTATGGCTTTACTACCACAAACTTTGAGTTTGAGCTTGGGTATATTTACCTAAATATACCTTAAAAAGTCAGCATAACCTTTCTAGCCTTTCCCTTTTTGCACTTGGACTGCTTCATTAACAAGGAAGCTGGCTCTCATTACCCCAATATTTTTACTTATCCTAACTCTGTAATGTAATGAAAGTATTAATAGATTTAGAATGGATAACAGCATTACAAAGAAAAATAATCTTATTTTTTTTCAAGACAGGGTTTCTCTGTGTAGCCCTGACTGTCCTGGAACTCACTCTGTAGACCTGGCTGGCCTTGAACTCAGAGATCTATCTGCCTCTGCCTCCTGAATGCTAGGATTGAATGCGTTAGCCACCACTGCCAGGTATAATCTTGAGAATATTTGAGGTTTTGTCTATAGGGCTTGAAGTGCTATTCTAGCAGGAGACAAAGGGGCTGACTATAGGCTTCATTCTGAATCCCAGGTCTGATGTCTGCGTTGCTGCTAGTGAAATACTAACTCATTTCTCAGACAACTTTGTTTCTAGGTAAGCTGCCACCTCACAAATGTGGTAACCAGTAGTACCTTTCCATGGTATGTTTTTGAATAACTAGTGGGTTACTGAGAAAATAGGCAGAGAAAAAAGTTTCCAGAGTCAAACTAAAGCAAAAACACAACTTACTAGAACACAACTTACTGCTTTGGGGCATACCTAAAGCAGATCTAAAAACAAAGTTTATAGCTTTGACTGTTAACAGTAATACATCCGGGGCCTAGTGAAATGGCTTAGTAGACATAGGTGTTTGACACTAAGTATGTAAATTGAGTTTAAACCATGGACCCCACATGGTAGAAGGAAAGAACCAATTTTTGAATATTTGTCTCTTATTTCCACATGCACCATAGCATACACAGAGAGACATACAGACACACAAATAGATAGACACAGGTGTGCATACACGTATTTTCATGCACATATATACATAAAAATCAAGATTAGAGATGAAAAGAATGTTATCATAGTTTCTTATGGAGTCAGGAGAATCATTTGAGAGTACTTAAAAACTTGTATTAAAAAAGAAAACCTGAGGGGCTGGAGAGATGGCTCAGTGCTTAAGAGCACTGACTGTTCTTCCACAGGTCTTGAGTTTAATTCTCAGCAACCACATGGTGGCTCACAAACATCTGTAATGGGATCTGATGCCCTCTTCTGGTGTGTACATAAAACAAACAATTCTTGAGAGAGAGAGAGAGAGAGGGAGGGAGGGAGGGAGGGAGGGAGGGAGGGAGAGAGAGAGAGAGAGAGAGAGAAAGAGAGAGAGAGAGAGAAAGAGAGAGAGAGAATTTGGAAAATACAAAAGAAGTAAATTCTCTGATGTATGAGCTATCAAAATTAAATCAAGAGGATATAGAAAACCTATGACAGTAAATAAGATTTAAAACATCACCATCAACAAAAACAAATATACTATTCTTCCCCAGCTTCTCAACAAAGAAAAGTCAGGGTCTAGATCAGGTCCCTCCTGAGTCTTGCAACTCTTAATAGAAGATCAGGTCAGAGTATTCCTCCAAGTGCTCCATAAGATAAAGAAGGGCCATGACCAGATCAAGGCTACCTGTGACAAACCTGTATCTAACGTAGACTACATGGTGACAGATGGAGGATCTTTCCTTTCTCTTATGGAATAAGACAAGTATGTCCGCTCTCTCCACTTTATTCAGTACAGTGTTCAATGTCTTAGTTAAAACAAGGAAAGAAATAAAAGGAACTATGAGGTCTGTAATGGGATCTGATGTCTCTTCTGGTATGTCTGAAGACAGTCACAGTGCACTCATATGCATAAAATAAATAAATAATATTAGGATTTTACAGCTTTATGCCTGTTAAATTTCTGCTTAAAATTTACAGGCCATCCTTTGCTTGTCGGTCAGTGGTCTTACAGATCCTGAGAGAAAGAAAGTTTATAAGTTAATGGTCGATCACTTTATAAGTGATCAAACTCTTTAATGTGCTCAGAACAATGTTTGTAGTCATGCTGTTGTGGTACCATTTTTGTATATTATGTGAAGGTTGTCTTTGTGTTATTCAATCTTTGACTGCTTTACCAGCAGAGAGCTGAGAACTGGCCTCATTTTGGTATTGCTATTCTTATGACTCTTATCACCTGCGTCAGGATTTTGTAAATGCACACTTTACTCATTTGCTGCTCCACTTAATAAAGATCTGATGTCCAGTAGCTAGGCAGAAAGGGGAAGGTGGGGCTTGTGGGCTGAGAGAGGATCTCTGGGAGAAGCAGCAGAGGCAGGCACTTTGTGCCCCACTGTTGTAACCAGGCTGTTCTCATACAAGAGGAGACCAGAATGAATGCTTTCTTAACATGAGGTTTTTATTGAGCCACACAGACATGGCTGGGGGCGCACAGTTCCAGTGACTCTAAGTCTAAAGAAGTGGCCCAAGCTGCACGAGCAGAGGGTTGATAAAGGTAAAAACCAGAAGTGTAGCTCATCTCCTCGTCATGTCCCTGATGGTTGCTAGTGAGCATGCTAGCATATAAGCTTTAATAAGAGTAGGGCACACTTGTGTCACCACCACACTTCTATTGGCTTGGAGACCACAAAGCCCATAGCTGCAGAAGTAGAACAACACAGAGTAGCAGGAATTCCTGTAAGTACTGTACATGCCCGAGGGTCAGCCTGACCTCAGCTTTAACCCCAGGTTGCAGCAGGATTTAGCAAATGAGTTTTTCTCACTAAGGGAAGATACACACACCAAGATTAAAAAGCAAAACAAGCCAGGTGGTGGCACACGCCTTTAATCCCAGCACTCAGGAGACATCAGCAGGTAGATCTCTGAGTTTGAGGCTGGTGTGGTCTACAGAGTGGGTTCGAAGACAGCCAAGGCTACACAGAAAAACCTGTCTGGAAAAACTAAAAAACAAAACAAAATAAAAAGCTAAAGATATATATAACTGGGCTATACCAATCCTTAGCATATGCACAAAGGACTTGACATCTTTCTCCACAGAGACTTGCTCAACTGTGTTTATTTTATAATAATTTTTAAGAGTTTCATAGAATGTATTTTTAAATTTTCAATTAAAATATAATTGAAACATTTCCACTCTTCTCCCTTCTACCTATGCCCTCACCCCCGCCCCCGCCCCCGCCCCCCAAGTTCAAAGAAAACAGTGGTTTTCTTCAACCACTGTTATGTGTACCTGTAAGTGGATAAACTTATAAATATAACCTGTTGCTTCAATTCAGCGTTAGTTACACATGTGTTTCTAGGGATGACTACTTAGTATTGAAGAACCAATCTGGGTTCTTCCCTGGGGAAGACCAGTCTCTCTCTCTCTCTCTCTCTCTCTCTCTCTCTCTCTCTCTCTCTCTCCTTTCTCTGAAGTTGTTGATTGCCTGTACCACTTCAACTGGCTTGGGGCCCTGTGAGATTTCTCTCCCTCATCTGTTCTGGGATGTCAACTGGTGTTGCAATTGTTCAGTTCTTGTTTAGGAAGCTGTGCTATCAAGCTTTCCTGTCTTCGAGAGAAGGCACAATCTCACACCTGACTTCCTTGTTCTCTGGGCTCTGCCATCTTCCATCTCTCCTCAGTGATCTTCCCTGAGCGCGTGGATGAAAGATTTTTTTTTTTTTTTGTAAACACATCAATTGAGGATGGGCATTTCATGGTCTATTGTTTTCTTTTTCTTTTTTTTTTCCATTTGAAACAGTTGCGGCTTTCTGTAATGATTTTCTTTTGCTCTATAAAGAAGCTCATTAAATGAGCTACCCTTACACGTGGGTGCTAGGTTAAGTGTGTAGAATGAGAGTTGAGAATTATGCTAGTTTAGGAACGTGGTGGTAGTAGGGTCTCCTCTAGGATGGATGGTCTCCTTAGCCATATGTGTTTGGCTCAGTTTCCAGTACCAGGCATAATTTTACTCCCATTAAGTGGCCAGTGTAATCCAGTTCACTATGATATGGGGGCGGGGATCTGAGTTTTTGTTAATGGTCCATTGAACTGTCTGGATTTGGACGAGGGTCAGTGCAGTAGTTCCACAGAAAAACAAAAGTAGAAAGAAGACAGAGTGTCTGTCTTCAGAGTGGGAAGGCCTGGGTCTTTCTGGTTAGTACCAGGGGTTGCTCACGGTGTTTGCTTAATCTGGAGTTCCACGTGGGTGTGAGTGTGTTACCAGCTGTGGTATCCCACCTTGTGGTGCCAGATGTGGTTCTCCCCGCCAAGGCGTGTGAACTCCTGGACAGACCAAATGCTGGATGCTAGACTTCATTCTACCCTATGCCTTCAGGTGCTGGGCTAGCAGGAAGTGCTGATACACCACTCAGGGGGTGGGAGAATGCAGCCTAGGATAGGGACATAGGTTTACACATGAATTAAAGCCTCTTTCTCAGTATTCAGGAATATTCAGTGAATATTGAATTGTAATATTCAGTTGCAATTGAATTGTGATTGTTTTTGAAATCTGCATCTTGAGTTTGAGGCTGGGTACAAAGCCTGTTCGCAGAAGATACCATTTCTTCCTGCTTCTTCAGGAAACAGATTTTGACCCTGCTGTGTAAATCATACTGTAGCAATGCTCAATCAAATCAGATCCAAATTTCTGATTACTCTGTGCAGTGCCTTTTCTGCCTTTTGGGAATAATATTGTGTTTGAAGTCAGCGTCCAGATGGGAATATCATAAAGCATTAGCATAATAACATAATAGAGGGGTAATTATTATGGAATTTTCTAATGAATGAGTCATGTCTACCGAACTATATTGTAAAGCTTAAATATAGGCTTGTTTTATAACACTAGCCAACAATTGATATATATCAGCTATGTTCATGTGCAGAGAAATTATGAATATAATTTATTTAGAATAACATTTTGAAAGATCAAATTCAGCCTCTCTCTTTTCTAATAGCAGCTAGAAATGTATTTCTAGATTGTGATTTGACAAGGAGGTTGGAACTGAAGTCACGATGCTGACCTGTGAGCTGCTGCAGAGCAGCCCATTAGTGCTTGCACTGATGTGCCTCGAGACTTCTAATTCCTCACAAGTCTATTTCCATATTTAATTATGAAAAGATGAGGGGTAAAAGTTACACAGTCCCACCTCCATTCATTTAATTGTCAGTCTGAATGGCAGTTAGTAATTCTTTCTCAGATTTTATTACAGCGTTCACTTAAAGTGTTACAGCTCCATGCTGAGTTTGCTTCAATTAAGTCATATTTTATTTGTTAATAACTCTCCATAGTGACAGTGACCTTGAAGTTGGCATTGAAAACAGTTCTTAATATAAAAGCTCATGCGACTGAGAATTAAATGTGCATCAATTTATCCTTTGTTTTCTGTTTTTTAAGCCTATGAAATTAAATTTGAGATTGAACATTTATCCAAGTACTCTAGAAGTTAATAAGCCAAGTAGTTGTGAGTTCATGTGGTTTAAATAAAGTGCCATTTATTCTTACAGTAAAATGATTTTACTAACCTTCAGTTTTGTGCATATCTGTGTGTTTATTCTTACACATGTGTATTTATGCATATATAAGGGATTTTGAATTGGTCAGAGGTTGAGCCATAAAAATTTGAGACTGGGTGTTATTGTATAGCCGTGGTTGGCTTGTTATTTAACTATGCAGATCAGGTTAACTCAAATCCACAGAGACCTGCCTATTTTTGCACCTCATGTGCTGGGATTAAAGGTATGGACTTATGTTCCCTTTAAGGTTAAAGAATATGATGTAAAAGCTTTATTTTCACAAATCTATAGGTTAGAGTAAATATAACAGATACATTACTGTGTATAATACATAACATAAGCTATTCAATATGACTGCATGGTTTGATTATTATTAGGGCATGTCTATACAATTGTGAGATTCTGCTTTACTTTTAATTAAAAACAAAATACATCATAAGTAGGAAATGTTGATTTTTCTACCATCAGAACTGCCCCCTGCCTTGGATGCAGATCATCACATGTCCAGTGTATCCAAATCTAGGGTTTTCAGGAGTCACATTAGCTCTGTCACAGTATGGGATGCTTGTGTTTAAGTAAACCTTTTTTAGTTACCTCCAAGGGATGATGCTAAGGAAAGATATCAAGTTATATCCTCTAGGTGAAAGTTACCCTCACATGTATAGAGTTTGCCATTATTCACAAGTGTCTTGAAACATCTCCTTTAATAAGATTAATGACTTAATCCTAATTAATAGACTTTCAAATAAAAGCTCCAATATTTAGTTAAAACAGTAGACATTAGTTTGTGAAAATACAGCTACAGTAAGTCATTTTGAAGAATTTGGAAAGTAATTCAAGCGACCTTATTTGTTTTAAAGCCTTTAGATACCTTTTTTTATTTCCTTTTACGTTTGGTTTTTTTATTTTCTTTTTTGATATACATAGGAGATCCACAGACCCCTCACCCCCTACACCCTCCCCAACCGTTCCCCCCACAGACACCCCTCCTCCTCACACAGTCACAGCTTGGGAGATAACTCTTTCACATTTTATACATAGACTTTTCTTCTTTTTTTCATTTTTTATTGCTTATTTTATTTATTTACATTTCAAGTGTTATTCCCCTTCCCAGATTCCCCTCCACAAACCCTCACCCCCCTCCCATGAGGGTGCATGATAAGAAGCTGAGATTCCTTGTCATATCTCAGTTGGAACCCCTACTTGTGATGACAACAGTAACAATCTATCTTCCTTTGATGTACGTCTTATGGGACTGCTGTACTCATTCCTCACGGTGTCAAGGCTGACCGTGAAGGGGAGGACATTGAGACCATGCACAGCAAAAAACTTTACAGAGGAAATGGATGAATCACTTTTATTCATAGGACATCACATTTTCTAAACTTTAGCAAATGGCAGGAACAAAAATGAACAACAGTAGTCAGTACTGTTTGTCCTTCTGCCATCGGGGTTCTGTCTGTCTGTATCTTGGTAGACGACCCCAAGCTTTCTTTCGACGTCCCTTTTACAGATGTTTCTTGAAGTCTTTATGGCTCTCTTATGTGTTTCCCGCATGAGCCTGTTTGCACTGACTATAGCCGCTGCTCCAGCAGGCACTGCAGCCCTTCCTAAAGGACTGGTACTCTGCTGACCAGTGTGATCAGCTAGAACAGTAATTTTTTTTTGGGGGGGTTATTATACTTTACTAGAAGGAACTCTACAATAACACTTTTTTTTTTTCTATCAATGCTTTATTTTACGACGGGGTCTCAGTATGTTGTCCTGACTGGCCAGGAACTCTCCGTGTAGTCTTAGCTGTTATTTTACTCATAAAGATTCACTTACCACTGGCTCCTGAATACTGGGATTAAAGGCATGCCCCACCATGTTTGAACATTATTTTTGTCAATGTTAGAAAAAAGTTCATTTTTTATTCTAAGGTTTTGAGTATTTAATACAGTAATATTATATTCACATCCTTCCCACTCTATGCTCCCCCATCTTCTAACTTCTGCTGTGTCTGCTTCACTTCTTCCCTCTCACATTCAGGACATGTTCTTTGTTATTGACACACACGCACACGCATACCCTCCCTCCCTTCTGAATCCATTTAGTGTTGCTCCTGCATCTTTAGATCTGACGACTTGGGTCTGGATATCTATCAGAGAGCTTGTCCCAGGAGAAAACAGGTTCCCCCTCTCTCAGCAGGCTTTGATTGCCTGTAGCTCTTCATCTAGAGGTAGGACCTTGTGAACTTCCCTTGTTCACAGTGGTGTGTCAGTGCCTGTTGTCATTATGCAGATCTTGTGTGGGAAGCTGCATTGTTCGGATCTTGTTGTGTCTGGAAGGCACTGCTTGGTTGCAGGTATTCTGGTCCCTGACTCTTTACCATCTTTCTGCCCCTTCTTTTTGAATTTTTCTTGAGCCTTGGCTATAGGGGTGTATGGGGGCCATGCTCCCCACAATCATTTATTCTCTGCATGTACAGTTTAGGATCTCTGTATTCTCCCCTATTTGCTGCAAACCAACATTTTGATAAGGGGTAACAGCTATACTTCCTTGTGGGAATAAGGGAAAGCATTTGTAATATAGTTAGTGATGATGATGACGATGGTGGTGATTTTGGAAAGTGGCACTACAAAGGCCTCTTCTAAGATCTATGACTTTTCCAGCCAAGGGTAGTGAACTAGATACAGTACCCAGCATGGATTAATTCTCTCTTATTGATTGGGCCTTAAGGCCCATTAGTTGGGTGTTGGTCACTCCCAAGATAAAAGTGCGATGCTGCACCATTGGAGATATCTCTCTGGGCTGGCCGTTGCTCTGGTTTTGTCTTAGGCTTTAGGGCTTGTAGGACTTTTCTCCATTGGCTGTTAGCATGGCACATTCTGATACTATGAGAGCTAGTCCTCAGGAGGAGGCTTTCAGGCCAGGTCCACCTTGATAATAAAACAAGGGTTTTCCCTGGGAAATCAAGACACCAAAGAATGCAAATCCAGTCAACAGAAAACAGTATTTGGCATTGCTGTTGCTTTGATTTTTAAGATTTTCTTGGTCACTGGGTCATCAGGATCCGCTGATTCTCAGAGTTAGTTTTGATATTTACCTTCCAAGTAGTTTGCCCCTTTAGATGGGAAATATCCCCAAACATAATTGAATCTTTTCGATCCCACTGAATAAAAACACTTCAAAGACAGTTGTGGCACCAAAAGCTCAACTCCACATGGTTGTCAGATCACCTGGAAACCTGTAGTGCATAGCGAATCTGTAGGCAGTTTACCAGGTTGGCGAGTGTCTGAGGTAGCTCAGTTGGCAACCTCTTCCAGGTGGCTCTGCCAGTATCTCAGGGCTGCAGTCAGCAGTACAACCCTGTTTCTTCTAAGCCGTTTGTCTCACCTCTGTCTTTTCTAGGCAGCACAGCTTGTTTGAGAATGTTTCTCAGCGATCCTTTCTGCTGATGCTTGCCTGGGGAAGGAGGGACCCAGTGAGTCTGTTCAGTTTCAGTAACTTCCCAAAGCTGTTGAATTGTTTACTTCTTGAGCTTTAATGAGCTTCCCTGCAGAATGGGATGTCAGCATCCCACAGTTTTCTTGCCTTTTCACATTCTGTGTTTTTACAAGTTTCCTCCTGCTCTTTTATCTCCTTTAGCATACTGTGTCTTAACATGCTTTTCTCCAAGATGAAAGGTTTTAATCTCAGAGGAAACTGCCACACCACAGCTGGTAACTCCATTTTCCCACATTCAGCTCTTGTGTCCAGATGCAGCTACTGGCTTCTTTCTGGATTTTGTTACAGCACCCCAAAGTCTTTGAATATTGCCCCTTCTCTGGAAATCACTAACTACTCATCACCAGAGATACACCATCACCTCCAGCTTCTGTCTTTCTGAAATGTTAACAGAATTCAGCTGCAGGTCTTTTCGAATGCGGTGGCTGCCTGTTCTGGAGGTCCCTTACCATGGCTTGCCTGTGTCTATTTTATACAACTCTTGGAGTTTATCTAGGTGAAGCACAATAGATAGGAGTTTGAACTGAAATTGTGCTTTTATTGTACTAACACTTCTATTTGTTGTACTGGTGTTGTTTGGAATGATAATTGAGAATTTATTACATTGTGTTTAAATAGAAGGTCACCTAGAACACTTGACACACTCTTTTATGTAGTTATACTATATGTTATAGTGATTTTACTTAATATGTAGTAATGGCTTTAACAATTCAAGATTGTTTAAAAATTTTAGGGACTGGAGAAGTGGATCAGTGGGTAAGAGCACTGGTTGTTCTTCAAGGGGACCCACGTTTAATTCCCAGGAACCACCTGGCAGCTCACAATCATCTGCAACTCTAGTTCCAGCTCCATGTGATCCAGTGTTCATCTGGCTCCTTAGATATGGTACACAGACATGCATGCAGGCAAAACTCCATATACATATTACAAACACCTGCATATTCTACAAAGTCAGCTTTTTTGATGAACTAACAATAAGTAACCAAGAGTTTATCTTCTAACCTCAGTTAAGACAGGTTTGCTGAAAACCTTCAGTGATTTATTTTTTATAGAATGTATTTATAAGTATCTTAAGTAAAAATTTGCTTTTTATATATTTGTTTGGGCCACAGGGCACGCAAATAATGAGGAAAGGACAACTGAAGTCAGAAATAAAACAAAAGGGGCTTTATTTACTGCAGGGGAAAATGTTTCTAACTGGTTAGGGTCACAGTCAGGCTTGTGGCTGGCACAATGACCTTGAAAGTTCCCTTTGGCAGCATAAACCCATGAGTAGAGATGTTCAGGGGATAATAAAGAAGGAATTAGTAAGCTGAGGGTCAGTCCTCCAGTCCAGGGTGTGGTGGGTAACAGGATGTTGATGTGGGCTCAAGGTTATCCTAAGGCAGAGGCACACGCAGGCCAGGGTGGTTTTACTGCATTGGAATAGAATAGAACTTGAGGACGTGTAGAAAGATGGGGGGTGGCAGACCAACGCATGAGATTACCCTGGGCTCTTCAATATGGAATGTTTTGCCTGCTTGTATGTATGTGCACCACATGAGTGCAGTACTCATCGAAGCCAAAAGAGGGCATTGGAACCCCAGGAACTGAAGTCACAAATGGTTGTGAGCTGTTGTGTGTGAAGTGAGGCCAGGTCCTCTGCAGGAGCAGCAAGTACACCGGACCACTGAGCCTCCTCTCCAGGCTTCTTAAACGATTTTATAGAGAGGAATGTATCATGAGGGAAGGGAAGCTTGGGAGGGCATCCCAAAGATTCTTACTTACTGCATTATATGTTCTTCTTTGAGTTGCTAATGAAACCAGTGCTCTAACTCTGTGGTTCATGCTTAAGTTTGACATCCATTCTTATCAATGTCAGAGGAAAATCATTGGTTGACTTTTTCCTGACATAAATAGTTTCTTTGGTATGAAAAGAATGATCTTGTTTGAAGGGACTCTAGCCAGCCTGGGCATGGCAAATATGGCTCTGTCAGGGTTTGCCCTTCTCCCCCATTCCCTCCATGTTGCTAAAAAACATTGGATTATGTTCCTAAATCTAGCCACAAAGGTCTGTTCCTTCATTTGGTCACTTTCTCCTCCAGGGGCTGACTACTAAGGTCCACCTATTAAAATATTGAAGTCCAGCTATCCAGAGCCCTCTGAAGCTCACCTAATTAACATGCCCAATTAGAATTAAACACCTCATCCCAATGCAGGATCAGGGCTTTCCTTTGAATCTTTATAAACTGCCATTTTCCCATCTGCCACATCTGTCCCCTCTCTATCCAGAGCCAGTCCGTTGTCCTCCCTTCTTCTGGGACAAATGCCCCTGCCTTGTCTCCCTTGTTCCCTTCCCCTTCTCCCTCATCCTCCCTCCTGACTTTGTCTCTTATTCCCTGTCCTCTGCCCCTCTAGGGCAAATAAATCTCCTTTGTGTTGAGAACTTGGTCTTGGGTATCCTGAGCCTATAATGATCCTTATATTTTCTTCATATATTAGCCGTAGCATGAACTGGATAGTATTTAATTTGTTTTTAACCACTTGTTGCTCTTAGAAAAGTTTCCATGAATTTGTTTTTAAACATCATGCAATTATTGCCTGAGATCTGTTGGTGTTATTTGTATTATTTTGGTCTGTTTACTTAACACCTTTTAAGTAGATTTAAAAAAAATTTGTATATAATACATTTAGCCTGTTTCTAAGTGAAGCTGTTCTTTATTGCCCTAGAGGCATTAAATTACCTAGTGTAGTACCAAGAGGAAACTGCTCACACTGGTTCAGTATAGACTAACTTTAGAGGCAATTCTCTGAGAATCTGACTGATGTGGGAGATGGAAGGACAGAATTCAGCGTAGAGAGCCCTCCCTGACTTTACTGGTGCAATTCAATTGACTGAGGATTTTTGTATTTAAGCCTCAGTGAAATGTAATATTTCCCAGTTTGCCTCATGTCATTTTTTTCTTATTCTTTCCTTCTTTCTTTTTAGGATTATCCTAAAGCATCTTTGAAATATAAAGGCGTAAATTTTGGCAATGCTACAGGAAGACAAGAATTTCTCAAGTATTCGGGTCCTGGTCCTGGACAGTATGATATCATCCAGTAAGTAATGACAAACCCCAACTGGGAACTGTGGTACACACTATACTTCCTGCACTTGGGAGGCAGGAGGATTGCTGCAGGTTCAAAACCAGCCTGGTCCGCATAGTGGTTCTCAGGTCCTCCAGGATTACGTAGTGCAGCCTCGGGACAGAGTGGGTGCAAAGGACTCTTAAGCATCGTTCATATTGCACTGGGCCACCTGCGGCTATCCCATTAAGGAAGGAAAATTAGTATGAAAACTCCAACTAGTATTATATTATGAAATAATCCAATTCAAGAATCAGAGAAGACAACATGTTTAAGATCATGTGACCTTTTAAATGCCAGAACTAGACTTTTACTGAGACCTGTTTGAGTACAGAACCCATGTGCCTAATAACTAAGATGTGCTATGCTTAATTAAAAAAATAGATGAAAGATTTCTGTAGTATCCTAAAGAAGGTGGGTTAGAATTTGTGTCTTACCTTTGGCTTATGTCTCCATTCTTCTGACTCCATTACTAAGTGAGAACTAGATAACTATGCGGAGTTAGTGAGACAACGATGACATTCTTAGGTATAAGAATGGTGATCACTGGCTTGGAACAAGAGCTAATACATAGTTACCACCCAGAATTAGCTTTGTTAGGAAAAAGGGGTAAGGGGCTGAGATCAGGCCTGAGATGAGAAAGCATTTGGAAGATCATAGTACATTATGTTAAATCCTTTGTTAACAGGGCATTCAAGAAAAAGAGATGCTTTTTAAAATTTTTTTTTACACTTCATATTTTATTACCTTCCCCCATTCACCCTCTGACTGTTTCACATTCCATTCCTCCACTCCACCCACCTGTCTCCACATAGATGTGTTCCCCCCCCCCCCATCTGACCTCTGTACTCCCCAGGGCCTCCAGTCTCTTAAGGGTTAGGTGCATCATCTCTGAATGAACACAGACCTAGAAGTCCTCTACTGTATGTGTGTTGGGGGCCTCATAACAGCTGGTGTATTCCGTCTGTTTAGTGTTTTAGTGTTTGAGAGATCTAGGGGGTCCAGATTAATTGAGGCTGCTAGTCCTCCTACAGGTTTGCCCTTCTCCTCAGCTTCTTTTAGCCTTCCTTAATTCAACAACAGGGGTCAGCTGCTTCTGTCTATTGGTTGGGTGCAAATAGGGTCTTTCAGAGGACAGTCATGATAGTCCCTTTTTGTGAGCACTCCATAGCCTCAGTAATAGTGTCAGGCCTTGGGGTCTCCACTTGAGCTAGATCCTACTTTGGGCCTGTCGATGGATCTTCTTTTTCTTAGGCTCCTCTCCATTTCCATCCCTGCAATTTTTTCAGACAGGAACATTATGGGACAGAGTTGTGACTGTAGGATGGCAACCCCATCCCTCACTTGATGTCCTGTCTTCCTGCAGGCAGTGGGCTCTATAAGTTCCCTTTCCCTACTGTCAGGCATTTCATCTAAGGTCCCTCCCTTTGAGTCTTGGGAGTCTCTGACCTTCCAGGTCTCTGGTACATTCTGGAGCCACCCCCAACCTCCTACTCCCAAGGTTGCCTGTTTCTATTCTTCTGCTGGCCCTCAGGACTTCAGTCGTTTTCCCTCACCCAATACCAGATCAGGTTCCACTGCCCCCCACCCCCCAACCCTCATTCCCTGCCCCTCTGTCTACTTTCCTTCCCAGATCCCTCCTTGCTCCCTCACCACCTTTGATAGCTCTCTTCACTTTCTCAAGTAGGACTGAGGCATTCTCACTTGGGCTCTTCAGCTTGTTGACCTTTTTGAGTTCTGTATCTTAGGTATTCTGTACTGTTTTTTTTTCTTCTTTTTTTTTGCTAATATCAACTTATTAGTGAGTACATACCATGCATGTCCTTTTGGGTCGGAGTTACCTCACTCAGGAGGAAATTTTCTAGTTCCATCCATTTGCCTGCAAAACTCAGGATTGCCTGCGAAATTCAGGATGTCCTTGTTCTTAATAGCTGAGTAGTATTCCATTGTTTAAATGAACCACATTTTCTGTATCCATTCTTCTGTCATGGGACATCTGGGTTGTTTCCAGCTTCTGGCTATCACAAATAAGGCCCCTATGAACATCGTGGGACACGTGACCCTGTGTCATGGTGGGGCATCTTTTGGGTATATTGCCAAGAGTGGTTTAGCTGGGTCTTCAGGTAGATCTATTTCCAATTTTCGGAGGAACCTCCAGATTGATTTCTAGAGTGGCTGTACCAGTTTGCAATCCCACCAGCAATGGAGGAGTGTTCTTCTTTCTCTACATCCCCTCTAACATGTGTTGTCACCTGAGGTTTTGATCTTAGCCATTATGATTGGTGTAAAGTGGAATCTCATGGTCATTTTGGTTTGCATTTCTCTGATCACTAAGGACTTTGATCATTTCTTTCTTTTTTTTTTCAATTTTTTTTTTTTTCTGAGACAGGGTTTCTCTGTATAGTCCTGGCTGTCCTGGAACTCACTTTGTAGACCAGGCTGGCCTCGAACTCAGAAATCCGCCTGTCTCTGCCTCTGAGTGCTGGGATTAAAGGCGTGTGCCACCACGCCCTGCTTGATCATTTCTTTAGGTGCTTCTCAGCCATAAGAGATTCCTCAGTTGTGAATTCTCAGTTTAGTTCTATACCCCAATTTTTTGATTGGGTTGTTTGTTTGTTTGTTTGTTTTTGAGAGATCAGGAATTCAAGGCCGATTTCTTGAGTTCTTTATCAATTTTGCATATTAGCCCTCTATTGGATGTGGTATTAGTGAAGTTTTTCCCAATCTGTAGGTTGCCTATTTGCCTTATTGACTATGTCCTTTGCCTTACAGAAGCTTTCCAGTTTCATGAGGTCCCATTTATCAATTCTTGATCTTAGAGCATGAGCCATTGGAGTTCTGTTTAGGAAATTTCTCCCTGTGCCAATGAGTTCAAGGCTCTTTCCCACTTTCTCTTCTATTAGATTCAATGTATCTGGTTTTATGTTGAGGTCCTTGATCCACTTGGACTTGAGCTTTGTACAAGGTGACAAATATGGGTCTATTTTCATTCTTCTACATTCAGACAGCCAGTTAGAAAGCACCATTTATTGAAGATGTTTTCTTTTCCCAAATGTATATTTTGGCATCTTTGTCAAAGATCAAGTGTCCATAAGTGTGTGTTTTTATTTCTGGGTCTTCAATTCTATTCCATTGATCAATGTATCTGTCTCTGTACAAATACTATGCAGTTTTTTTTATCACTATTGCTCTGTAGTAAAGCTTGAGGTCAGGGATAGTGATTCCCCAGCTGTTCTTTTATTGTTAAGAATTCTTTTTGCTCTTCTGCTTTTTTCCCCCCTTTTCCAGATGAATTTGAGAGTTGCTCTTTCCATGTCTCTGAAGAATTATGTTGGGATTTTGATGGGGATTGCATTGAATCTATAGATTGCCTTTGGTAGGATGGCCATTTTTACTATGTTAATTCTGACAACCCATGAGCATGGGAAAGTGCTCTGTTTTCCAAGATCTTCTTCGATTTCATTCTTGGGAGATTTGAAGTTATTGTCATACAGGCCTTTCACTTGTTTGGTTAGTTACTCTAAGATATTTTATATTATTTGTGGCTATTGTGAAGGGAGTTGTTTCCCTTATTTCTTTCTCAGCCTATTTATCATTTGTATAAAGGAAGGCTACTGGCCGGCCACTTTGCTGAAGTTATTTATCAGCTGTACAAGTTGTCCGGTAGAATTTTTGGGGTCGCTTACATATACTATCGTCTCATCTGCAAATAGTGATACCTTTATTTCTTCTTTGCCAGTTTGTATCCCCTTGATCTCTTTTTGTTGTCTTATTGTTCTAGCTAGCACTTTGAGTGCTATATTGAATAGATATGGGAGAGTAGTCATCCTTGTCTCTGATTTTAGTGGGATTGCTTCAAGTATCTCTCCATTTAATTTGATATTGGCTGTTCGTTTTCTGGGTATTGCTTTTATTATGTTTATGTATCCGCCTTGAATTCTTGATCTCTCCAATACTTTTAACATGAAAGGGGTATTGTATTTTGTCAAATGCTTTTTCTGCATCTAAGGAGACGAACATGTGATTTTATTCTTTGAGTTTGTTTATGTAGTGATTATGTTAATTAATTTCAAATGTTGAACCAACCTTGCATCCCTGGGATGAAGCCTACTTGATAGTTTGAATGATGATTTTGATGTGTTCTTGAATGTGGTTTGCAAGAATTTTATTGAGTACTTTTGAATTGATATTCATAAACAGGATTGGTCTGAAGTTCTCTTTTTTTGGTTGGGTCCTTGTGTGGTTTAGGTATCAGAGAAATTGTAGCTTCATAGACTTAATTAGGTAGTGTTCCTTCTGTTCCTATTTTATGGAATAGTTTGAGGAATTTTGGTATTAGGTCTTTTTTGAAGGTCTGGTTGAATTCTGCACTAAATCTATCTGGCCCTGGGCTCTTTTTGGTTGGGAGGTTTTTAATGACTTTTTCTACTTTCTTATGGGATATGGGCCTGTTTAGATAGTTTACCAGCTCTTGATTTTACTTTGGTATGTGGTATCTCTCTAGAAAACCATCCATTTCATCTAGATTTTCCAGTTTTGTTAAGTATAGGCTTTTGTAGTAGGCTCTGATGATTTTTTTGAATTTCCTTTGCTTCTGTTGTTATGCCTCCCCCTTTCCATTTCTGATTTTGTTAATTTGGATACTGCCTTTGGGCCCTCTAGTTTGGCTAGGGGTTTATCTATCTTGTTGATCCTCTCAAAGAACCTGCTTTTGGTTTTATTGTTGTTCTCTTTGTTTCTATTTGGTTGATTTCAGCCCTAAGTTTGACTATTTCCTTCATTCTACTCTTTTTTTTTTTTTTGTGTGTGTGTGTGTTTGCTTCTTTTTGTTCTAGAGCTCTCACTTGTGATGTTAAGTTGCTAGTATAAGATCTCTCTAGTTTGTTTACCATTGTTTCTGTTGCTATTGAGGACCAGCCTTAATCTGTAGTGAAGTGATAGGAGGCATGGGATTATTTCAATCTTCTTATATCTGTTGAGGTCTGATTTGTGACTGATTATGTGGTCAATTTTGGAGAAGGTACCATCAGGTGCTGAGAAGAAGGTATATTCTTTTGATTTAGGATGAAATGTTCTATAGATATCTGTTAAATCCATTTGGTCCATAACTTCTGTTAGTTTCACTGTGTCTCTGTTTAGTTTGTGTTTCCCTGATCTGTCCATTGATGAGAGTGGGGTGTTGAAGTCCCTCACAATTACTGTGTGAGGTACAATGTGTGCTTTTAGCTTTAGTAAAGTTTCTTTTATGAATGTTGGTGCCCTTGCATTTGGAACATACATGTTCAGAATTGAAAGTCCTTCTTGGTAGATTTTTTCCTTTGACTAGTATGAAGTGTCCTTCCTTATGTTTTTTGATGACTTTTGGTTGAAAGTCGATTGTATCCACTATTAGAATGGCTACTCCTGCTTGTTTCATGGGACCATTTGCTTGGAAAATTGATTTCCAGCACTTTATTCTGAGGTAGTGTTTGTCTTTGTAACTGAGGTGCATTTCCTGTATGTATCAAAATGCTGGGTCCTGTTTACATATCCAGTCTGTTAGTCTATGTCTTTTTTGGGGTATTGAGTCCATTGATGTTAAGAGATATTAAGGAATAGTAATTGTTGCTCCCTGTTATTTTTGATGGTATTTTTATGTTTGTATGGTTTTCTTTAGGATTTGTTGAAAGAAGGTTACGTTCTTGCTTTCTCTAGGATGTAATTTTCCTCCTTGTGTTGGTGTTTTCCATCTATTATCCTTTGTAAGGCTGCATTTATGGAAAGATATTGTATAAATTTGGTTTTGTCATGGAATATCTTGGTTTCTCCATCTATGGTAATTGGGAGTTTTGCTGGGTATAGTAGCTTGGGCTGACATTTGTGTTCTTTTAGGGTCTGTATGAGATCTGCCCAAGATCTTCTAGCTTTCATAGTCTCTGGTGAGAAGTCTGGTGTACTTCTGATAGGTCTGCCTTTAAATGTTACTTGACCTTTTTCTCTTACTGCTTTTAATATTCTTTCTTTGCTTAAGGCATTTGGTGTTTTTATTATTATGTGATGGGAAGAATTTCTTTTCTGGTCTAATGTATTTGGAGTTCTGTAGGCTTCTTGTATGTTCATGAGCATCTCTTTTTTTAGGTTAGGAAATTTTCCTCTATAATTTTGTTGAAGATATTTACTGGTCCTTTAAGTTGGGAATCTTCACTCTCCTCTATGCCTATTATCCTTAGGTTTGGTCTTCTCATTATATCCTGGACTTCCTGGGATGTTTTGGGTTAGGAGCATTTTGCATTTTCTTTGATTGTTGTGTCAATGTTTTCTATGGTATCTTCTGCACCTGAGATTCTCTCTTTTATCTCTTGTATTCTGTTGCTGATGCTAGCATCTATGACTCCTGATCTGTTTCCTAGGTTTTCTATCTCCAAAGTTGTCTCCCTTTGTGATTTCTTTATTGTTTCTATTTCCAGTTTTAGATCCTGGATGGTTTTGTTCAGTTCCTTCACCTGTTTGTTTGTGTTTTCTTGTAATTCTTTAAGAGATTTTTGTGTTTCCTCTTTAAGCTCTTCTATCTGTTTACCTGTATTGTCTTGTATTTCTTAAAGGCATTTGTTTATGTCTTTCTTAAATTCCTCTATCATCATCATGAGATGTGATTTTAAATAAGGGTCATGCTTTTCTGGTGTGTTGTGGGTAACCAGGGTTCACTTTGGTGGGAGAACTGGGTTCTGATGATGCCAAGCAGCCTTGGTTTCTGTTGCCTATGTTATTATGCTTGCCTTTCACCATATGGTGTTAGCTGGTCTTTCTGTCTCTGACTATGGCTTGTCTTTCCTGCAAGCCTGTGTGTCAGAACTCCTGGGGGACCAGTTCTCTCCAGGAGGAATTTAAGTATGGAGAGCTGTGGTACAGGGTCAGCTGTATGGTGCAGACAGAGACCAGAAAGATCCTGTTCCCAGCTGATCCTTGTTTCCTTGTCCTGATGCCTCTGTGAGGGTCCCTCTTGGGATGGCTGTGTAGGCACTCCTGGGAGACCAGCTCTCTTCTGGCAGTATTTGTGTATGTAACTCTGTAGCACAGGTTCTGTTCTGGATGCAGATGGGAAACTGGAAGATTCCTGTCCCAGGCAGCTCCTTGGTTCCTGAGGATCCTGGATGGGTTCTGGGCAGGTTCCTCTGAGCAGCAGTGCTGGTCCTACCTGTGCTCACAGGCCTGTCCTCACTCTTGGGAGGCTCGCTATTTGGGTATGGAGCCCTGTGGCAGAGGATCTGCTCCAGGCCATGAACTTTCCTCTTAGCATTGCTTCCATTATGTCCTATAAGTTTGCTTATGATGTGTCAACATTTTCATTAAATTCTAGGAAGTCTTTAATTTCTTTCTTTATTTCATCCCTGACCAAGTTATCATTGAGTAAAGAATTGTTCAGTTTCCTTGTGTATGTGAGCTTTCTGTAGTTTTTGCTGTTATTCAAGACCAGTCTTAGGCCATGGTGATCTGATAGGGTGCATGGTATTATTTCAATCTTCTTGTATTCGTTGAGGGTTGTTTTGTTACCAGTTATAAGGTTGAATATGGAAAAAGTACCATGAGGTACAGAGAAGAAGGTGTATTCTTTTGTTTTAGGGTGAAATGTTCTGTAGATATCTGTTAAATCCATTTGGTTCATAACCTCTCTTAGTTTCACTGTGTACCTGTTTAGTTTCTGTTTCAATGACCTGTCCATTGGTAAGAGTGGGGTGTTGAAATTTCCCACCATTATTGTGTGGGATTCAATGTGTGTTTCAAGCTTTAGTAAAGTTTCTTTTATGAATGTGGGTGCTCTTGCATTTGGGGCATAGATGTTCAAGAGATGCTTTCTTTTAAAACCTGTAAGAGGTTCATTAGAAGGGGTAGCTTACAGTCAGAATTAGAGAGAGAGTTGCCATAGGTCTGGTACAGCGTGGGCAGAGGAGTCTTCAGAGAAACCCTAGAACAAAGAAAATACCCAACTTTTAAACCCTTCCAGGGGTGGTAGGAAGTTTCACATCTTGTGATTTATTTCAACAGCACACATGACAAAGAGCATGGAACTGTTAGGAACATAAATTAGGGGCTGTGGTTAGACTCAGCACAACAAGGCTACTTACCTCTGACCTAGGGGGAGCTGCAGGGGTCCATCTGCTAATGTTCCATATGGTTAGCTTTGACTGTTGTGTTATTTTAATTAATTGTGTATGTATGAGCCTCATCCCATGTAAGTCAGAGAAGAGTGTTCTGTTCAGGACAGAGAGACCCTGAGTTCTCTGTCCACTATGGTCCTGTGGCAAATGCTTTTCTGAACCCTGAAGCACGGTTTCCCCTTCCTGGTTGAGTGGACACCAGCTTCTCTGCTGGCTCATTCTTCACAGCGTTAGTTTTCTTCCTCTTGGGAACTCTCCAGTGATTCTTTATGCTGTACCCAGGCATAGACGCCTGATGATATCAGGAAGCATAGTTTGAAGCTCAGACTCCCGACTGTAGCTCCTTACCTGAACAAATACTAAGTCATTTCTATGTGCTAGTGCTGAACTTAGTAACAGAGTAAGAACAAAGCTTGACATTTTTACGTTTGAAGAACATATACCTAGGTTATTGCTCTTACTGTGCTACTCTTCTAATCCGAAAAGTATACCTTCGTATTTTATTATTATTTTTTAATTGTGTTAGTCTGTACTTACCTTTTTTCCTAACAGGATAAGCCCTATAGATTCTTCAAACCTTCACCTTCCTCCTTTGGGCATATTCTTTTGTTGTTTAGCATTTAAAAGAGTAAATATTTTATTTCATGTGTTATGAAAACTGTTTGTTGATTTTGCAATTTGGCAGTTTCGTACATGTGTACAGTATATTCTGATCACTCTTATGGGCACTTCTCATCTCTGTCTTACCCCTGCCAGTGCCCCTCCTTCACTTCTGTCCCTTTCCCAGAGCAGTGGCGTTGATTTTGTTTTGCGGCTCATTTATTTGCCCAGGGCTGTCCCGTGGCCATTGGGCACATAACCTCCCTCCTTCCAGGTTGCTGGTTTCTCTGCTCCCTGATTGCTTTAGCTTAACTAGCAAGAAGGGCAGGCAGGGTTGTGCGCACTGCTCAGTCTGGGTGTGCTTGCCAGCTCTCATCCGCTTCATTTTTCCCAATGTTGACTCACTTCCACCGTCTCCCCATCGCTATGCCATTTGTAAAACGTTGTTTTATCCCCAGCTCACCTGTTTTTCTCTTCACCTTTTCCACGTTGAGCAGCAGGACGGAGTCCTGCATTGTGCTCCTGGCTGCTTCAGCCCTGCAGCTACCATCACTCTCTGCTCTGACTAGGTCGCCTGCATTGCTGTGTATTTTATTTGGAGTTGCTTCTCATCCTGCAGTGGACATTTTCTAGTTATTTCCTTCTGCTTTGGATGTTCGTGAGTTACAATTCTTCCTGGAGATTTTACATGTAACAGAGGGAGGGTTGGACACTCTGACTGGGGAGATGTATTATAATATTCTCTTTGGGAAAGAAGTGGGCATAAGTATCACGCAACAATTCTAGTGTCATAAGCATACATTTATTTCATGGCTGCAAACTCATGTAAAGTTATGAAAAACAAGCTTACTTGTAAAATTTTATACAAATAAAATTAGTGGAAAGTGAGCCAGAGTGGTGAAAGCTCAGAATTCTGAAATTAGCGGCAACTATTCAATAATCTAAAGCCTGTTTTTCTGTTACCTACGTTATTTTAGTCTTTGTGTAGTTAGCAGAGATTTTCAAAAAAAAATGTTGAATGTCTTTGCAGTGCTGTTCAATATGTAGGAAAAACAGCAAGTGTGGTTTACTTAAATATAATTCTATCAATGATTAATGCTGTAAGTTGTAGTGGGTTTATTGGGCCCTGAATGACATTAAATACCCTACATCTGTTTTTTTTCTTTTTTCATTATGTTATAGAGAACTAATTATTAATATGTCCAAGTATAGATGAAGAATATGAAGCTAAGAGAGACTGCGTGGTTTATATTAGGTCATAAAACCAGCGGTGTGATTCTTAGCAGACTGTCTCCCTTTAGCATGTGGAACTATTCACTGCTGTTTTCTTTTTTCTTTAAACTGTCTAATAGCAATGAAAATACATTTTCTCTTGATTCTTAGAGATTGTTATGCACTTTGCCTTGCTGCTTTATGTTATAAGTAGAAAAGGCTATTTTTCTTATTTTAAGCAGAAATTAAAATACCAAGGAATTTTTGGATTTTAAAGACATACATAAGTAGAATATCAGAACACTTTAAAAAAAATTACCTTGATGATGTCAGTTCATGCTGCAAGTATCATGGCCCATTTTCCCCTTGGAGTAGTTTTTCTTAGAGCAATTTTATCACAGTACTCTGAGTTTTAATTTCCTTGCTGTTGTGTGTGTCTGTGTATATGTGTGCATCTGTGTGCACATCTATGCTGATGTCAGAGGACACCTTGTGGGGATCCTTCTCTTCTCCTAGTTGAGTTCTGGGGATGAAACTCAGGCCATCGGGCTCTATATCAAGTACATTCAAGCCCCTGACCTATCTTGGCAGTCCCAGTACTCCATTAAAAAAAACCAAAACCAGTCAACATAAGATATATTTTCATAAGAATTTGAATGTATTGATCCAACCTGTTGATGTTATTAAATCCACTTGAAGCTGAAGCTTTTGGTATAAAAATTATATTTGCTTATAAAATATTTGTGTATTTAAAATTGAAAACTCAAATTCTATCTGGATTTTTGAAAGGAAAAGGAAACTACATTGTGAAAATATTAACATCAAGAGAGAACAAGAGCATAATTATTATACATATGTCCCACGGCTATATGAAGCGATAATATTGCAGGAGGAAAAAAAGGTAAGTTTAAAGGGATATTTCATGAATTTTCTGTGTATGTCTACTATACCTGATGGCTGTGTTACCCAATGGGTTTTGTAGAAGTAGCTACAGTACATGTTCACTCTGCAGTACAGTGGTCACTGGCTCTGCTTGGATACTTTATCATAAAGGAATAAGCAGGAAGCCCATTCCTGCTTTTGTTATTTAAGTATTGGACAGTGATTTTCTTCAAATATCTTTAAATTGACCTAAGTTTTTCTTTAGGAAGAATAATTCTAGTATTAGGAACAGTAATTAGGAATAATACTAGTATTTTAGAAATAATAATTAAGAATACTAGTATTATTAGGAATAGTAATACAGAATAACACTAGTAATATTAGGACTAGTAATTAGGAATAACACTAGTATTATTATTCCTTCCACACCCCTTACTTCCCTTACCCGTGGTTGCTTTTCTGTCGTCCTTTCTCTAGTAAGGTTATGACCTAGATACCTTTAAAAGTCCTGCAATGTCAGTTTACTTAAGTTCTTTCATTGTCTCAAGGGCTTCTTAATTTGTGAATTTTGTTCTTTCTGCTTTTTAAAATAAACCAAGCATAACATTTTGTGTGGTTTTAATTGTAAAAGCAAGATTTTCACTTTTTTTTGTTCCAAATTGTGTCTCTATCCACATAAAACTCATTAAGATGTACTTTCCACTTTTAGATGTATATTGAAAATTTTTTCCCATTTGAAAATTTTAGGTTAATAAAACTCTTATTTTTCCTGTATAATATGTTTTAACCTAAGAGGTAAAGATTGTAGTGCAAAAATTTAAAAAGGGATACATTTAGAGTAAGACTAGCTGACTCTCCATTAGAAAGATCTCGCAACTATTTCAGTAAGATTTTTTTCCTATCCAAGGTTCCCTTGGCTTACATGTTAACCAACAATGAATCATTTACCCAAGATAAAACATCATATAATGTTAGAAAAAGATACATAATCACAACAGTAATGCATTTGTTCTAATAAAATAACAATTATTCTTTAAAAACCAGATAAAATTATTCATGTTGATTGGTAGGTTCTAGTGGATATATGAAGTAATTTTATATTATAGTGTAAAACTGTATTCTGAAACTGAATCTAAAACATGATAAAGCTTTTGTTTTCTGTTAAGGTTTTATTTATCAACAGAACTTATTTATACATATGCATAAGATTTTTGTCATTGAAATACAAATAAATTATTGTCAAAAGTATTTTTCTGACTGCATTGAAGACAGAATCCAAAGTACCATCATGTTAGGCTAATATTCTTTCATTTCACCTCAAACTAGTCCTCAAGATGATGTTTAGTGGCAAATTTTTGGTGTCTATTAAAGTTAACAATTGCATTAAAAATCCTCTTTTTATGATGTTACATTTTCTTAGAGGAGAAAAGTTTATATTAGATGATTTTAAGGTTATAATAAGATTGCCTGTATTATTACACTGCTCACCACAGTCTAAAGTGATTAAAAACACTTTTGAAATAGGTAAAATAACAACACGATGAACTGTAGTCAATAGCAATGGAGTGAATTTTAATTTTTTTGAATATTACCATTTGTGGATTTTTCCTTTGATCATATTCCTGAGTTTGGGATCATGCCTTATTCAGTGTGGTGTTCTTAGTATTTACCGCAGTGCCTAGGATATGGTAAGGACTTGAGTGATAGGTATTGTATAAAAGCGTGATTTCCTCATACTGTCATGTCATTTTATATCATGTAGGACCTTACATTTCTAATAAAATAGTATTGATGTCTTAACTTTGAGTTCACATTTAGAAAAACTGTTTTAACTTACAGTTCTTTCTTTATCTCCAGTTTTGATTTGTTTTTGCATTGTCTTTCACTTATCGTAATTATAAGATATGTGGCAACATATTATCTCATGAATATCATATTGTACATCACTATTTTTTGTTGCACATGGAAAACTCTAGGACATATTGATGGTAATTTTAGAAATTGTATTGTGTCAAGGAAGTGGTTGGCAGAATACTTACATATTTTATTTTAATATATTTTTTAATTTTAAGTTGGGAATTTCCTACAGTATATTTTGATCACATTTGCCTCCAACTCTTCTTTCTAAATCTTTCTAGATTGATTCCCCACTTCCTCATTACTTCTCAACTTCCTGTACTCTCTCTCTAAAAAAACAAAACAAAAGAAAGCCCCGAGTCTGCTTTCTGTTGCCCCAATACTCACAAGCCATTCACTGGAGTGTAGTTGACCACATCCTTAAAGGAAACCGACTCTTCTTCCTTTAGAAACAATCAACTATTAATAGCTTTTCAGTTAAGATAGGGCCTTGTAAGTCCTTTCTCCCCCCATTTTAGACCACTGACTAGCTTGATCCTGTATAGGTTTAAAGCAGGCAACCATGCTTACTGTGAATTCATGAGGGTGCTGTCATGTCTTGGGGATGCTATTTGACCCTGATCTTCTCCAACCTCTGACTCTTATGATCTTTTGTAGACATTGGTATTTGTCTTAGTTAGGGCTTTACAGCTGTGAACAGACACCATGACCAACGCAAGTCTTATAAAAAAAAACAACATTTAATTGGGGCTGACTTCCAGGTTCAGAGGTTCAGCCCATTATCACCAAGGTGGGAGCATGGCAGTAACCAGGCAGGCATAGCTCAGGTACAGCTGAGAGTTCTACATTTTCATCCAAAGGCTGCTAGTGGAAGACTGACTTCCAGGCAACTAGGGTGAGGGTCTTAAGCCCATACCCACAGTGACACACTATTCCAACAAGGCCACACCTTCAAATGGTGCCACTCCCTGGTCCAAGAATATACAAACCATCACAGTATGCTAAAGATCCAAAGTGATCTGAGGAGTTGGCTCAGTGATTAAAGTGCTTGCTATACAAACAAGAGGATCAGAGTCCTTATCCCCAGAACCTATGTAACTGTTGGGTGGGCATGATCTCAGACACCTTGCCTCAAAGAAGAAGGTGGAAAAACAATCACAGAAGATTGCAGGCCCTTGGGCCTCCATTATACTTGAGCGCTTGCACATATGTGAATATTCAAACATGCATGTATGTACATCACACACACACACATGAAAAGAGGAAGAAAAAGAAGAAATAGTTCATTCTATATGAAAAAGAAGAATGGTTTCATAAATAAAGGTCACAAACTTTTTAAATGAAGTACCAGCGAGTACTTAGTTTGGATACGTAATGTATCATAGCTACGCAACTTTATGGTCATATGTAAGGAGCTCTGCTGGTTAATACAGCATATTGGAATTGTCTATGGGTATAACAAGAAGTCATTAGGAGTCAGTTATATACAATATCTATTTTGCGGATTAATCATTGTGGTTTTCCCCTAGGACCTTTAACAAGCCTAGTTTCTGGCCCTAATAAGTAAAGCAGGTGTTAAGATACCTCCTGGGCATCTGTGCCACCATTGCACCAGCGAGCTTACCTTCCTAAACAGGTCGTCACTGTAGCTGACAGAGTTCACAGCTGGGCAAGAATGATGGTCAAAGTTTTGGCGCCACCTAGTGAAATTTACAACCAAAGAAAACACATGGTGGAATTTGTGGCAGAGGATGGCCTAGTCAGTCATCAATGGGAGGAGAGGCCTTTGGTCCTGTGAAGGCTCTATGCCCCAGTATAGGGGAATGCCAGGACCAGGAATGGAAGTGGGTGGGTTGAGAGGCAGTGGTAGGGGGTAGGAGATAGGGGATTTTTAGAAGGAAAACTAGGAAAGGGGATAGATAACATTTGAAATGTAAATAAAGAAAACAATTTTAAAAAATGAAACCAAAAAAAAAAAGTTAAAACTGGAAAAAAAAAAGTTTAACTTCCCTCTCTGTACTGTAGGGCATTTCATCTAAGGTCCCTCCCTTTGAGTCCTGGAGTCTCTCACCTCCCAGGTCTGGTACATTTTGGAGGTTCTCCCCACCTCCTACCTTCTGAGGTTGCCTGTTTCCATTCTTTCTGCTGATCATATTCCCCTCTCCCCCTCCGTGTCCCCTTTCCTAGCTAGGTCCCCCCTTGTGATTGCTTTCTTCTCTCTCTCAAGTGGGATTGAGGCATCCTCACTTGGGCCCTTCGGCTTGTTGACCTTTTTGAGTTCTGTGAACTGTATCTTGGGGTATTCTGTATTATTATTATTTTTTGGTTAATATCTACTTATTAGTGAGTACATACCATGCATGTCCTTTGGGGCCTAAGTTAATATTTTCTGGTTCCATCCATTTGCCTTCCAAACTTAGGATGTCCTCATTCTTAATAGCTGAGTAGTATTCCATTGTGTAAATGTACCACATTTTCTGTATCCATTCTTCTGTTGAAGGACAACTGGGTTCTTTCCACCTTCTGGCTATTATAAATAAGGTTGCTATGCAGTAATGGAGCATTTTTTTATATGTTGGGGCATCTTTTGGGTATATGCCCAGGAGTGGTCTAGCTGGGTCCTCAGAAAATACTATGTCCAATTTTCTGAGGAACCTCTGGATTGATTTCCAGAGTAGTTGTACCAGTTTGCAATCCCACCAGCAATGGAGGATTGTTATTTTTTTCCACATCCTCACCAACATGTGCTGTCACCTGAGGTTTTGAACTTAGCCATTTTGATTGGTGTAAGGTAGAATCTTAGGGTCGTTTTGATTTGCAATTCTTCGATCACTAAGGACTTTGAACATTTCTTTAGGTGCTTCTCAGCTATTCGAGATTCCTCTGTTGTGAATTCTTGGTTTATTTCTATACTCCACTTTTTGATTGGGTTGTTTGGGTTTTTGGTGGTTAGCTTCTTGAGTTCTTTACATATTTTGGATATTAACCCTCTATTGGATGTGGGGTTAGTGAAGATTTTTCTCCCAATCTGTAGGTTGTTGCTTTGTTTATTGACAGTGTCCTTTGCCTTACAGAAGCTTTCCAGTTTCATAAGGGTCTATTTATTAATTTTTTATCAAATATTTTCTTTATTTACATTTCAAATGTTATCCCCTTTCCTAGTTTCCCCCCTGAAAACCCCCTATCCCATCCCCTCCCCCCCTCCTCACCAACCCCTGGTTTCCTGTCCTGGCATTCCCCTACACTGGGTCATCGAGCCTTCGCAGGACCAAGGGTCTTTCCTCCCATTGATGTCAAACAAGGCTATCCTCTGCTACATATGCAGCTGGAGCCATAGGTCCCTCCATGAGTACTCTTTGGTTGGTGGTTTAGTCGCTGAGAGCTCTGGGAGGGGGTACTGGTTGGTTCACATTGTTGTTCCTCCTATGGGGTTGCAAGCTCCTTCAAATCCTTTGGTCCTTTCTCTAACTCCTCCATTGGGGACCTTGTGCTCAGTGCAATGGTTGGCTGAGAGCATCCACCACTGTCTTTGTCAGGCACTGCCAAAGCCTCTCAGGAGACAGCTATATCAGGCTCCTGTCAGCAAGCACTTGTTGGCATCCAGAATAGTGTCTGATCCAAATAACCCGATTAAAAAATGGGGTACAGAGCTAAACAAAGAATTCTCAACTGAGGAATATTGAATGGCCGAGAAGCACCTAAAGAAATGTTCAAAGTCTTTAGTGATCAGAGAGATGAAAATCAAAACAACACCTTATACCAATCAGAATGGCTAAGTATGTTTATATAAATATGTAACTAATAATTACAGACGAGGTAATGAATTGGAGAAGGGGTGATGGTACATATGGAAAGGAATAGAGATGGATAAAAGTAATATAAATATAGCATATTCAAGTATGAAATTCCCAAAATAAAGATATTGTAGTGATATTAATATTGCTGTTTGAAAAAAATCTACACTTGATTTTTCTTATGGTAATGTTATAATATTATTTGGATGTCTGCATCAGGCATGTATCCTTTATATAAACAAAACCATTTACTAAACAATTAATCTTTTAAAAAATATTTTTATTAGGTATTTTCCTCATTTACATTTCTAATGCTATCCCAAAAGTCCCCCATAACCTCCCCCCACTTGCCTACCCACCCACTCCCACTTTTTGGCCCTGGCATTCCCCTGTACAGGGGCATATAAAGTTTGCAAGTCTAATGGGCCTCTCTTTCCAGTGATGGCCGACTAGGCCATCTTTTGATACATATGCAGCTAGAGTCTAGAGCACCAGGGTACTGGTTAGTTCATAATGTTGTTCCACCTATAGGGCTGCAGATCCCTTTAGCTTCTTGGGTACTTTCTCTAGCTCCTCCATTGGGGGCCGTGTGACCCATCCAATAGCTAACTGTGAGCATCCACTTCTGTGTTTGCTAGGTCCCGGCATAGTCTCACAAGAGACAGCTATATCTGGATCCTTTCAGCAAAATCTTGCTAGTGTGTGCAATGGTGTCAGCGTTTGGAAGCTGATTATGGGATGGGTCCCTGGATATGGCAGTCTCTAGATGGTCCATCCTTTCATCACAGCTCCAAACATTGTCTCTGTAACTCCTTCCATGGGTGTTTTGTTCCCAATTCTAAGAAGGGGCAAAGTGTCCACACTTTGGTCTTCTTTCTTCTTGAGTTTCATGCGTTTAGCACATTGTATTTTATATCTTGGGTATCCTAAGATTCTGGGCTAATATCCACTTATCAGTAAGTACATATTGTGTGAGTTCTTTTGTGATTGGGTTACGTCACTCAGGATGATGCCCTCCAGGTCCATCCTTTTGCCTAGAATTTCATAAATTCATTCTTTTTAATAGCTGAGTAGTACTTCATTGTGTAAATGTACCACATTTTCTATATCCATTCCTCTGTTTAGGAATCTTCTGGGTATATACCCAGGAGAGGTATTGCAGGATCCTCTGGTATTACTATGTCCAGTTTTCTTAGGAACCGCCAGACTGATTTCCAGAGTGGTTGTACAAGCTTGCAATCCCACCAACAATGGAGGAGTGTTCCTCGTTCTCCACATCCTCGCCAGCATCTGCTGTCACCTGAATTTTTCATCTTAGCCATACTGACTGGTGTGAGGTGGAATCTCATGGTTGTTTTGATTTGCATTTCCCTGATGATTAAGGATGTTGAACATTTTTTCAGGTGCTTCTCTGCCATTCGGTATTCCTCAGGTGAGAATTCTTTGTTCAGCTCTGAGCCCCATTTTTTAATGGGGTTATTTGATTTTCTGGAGACCACCTTCTTGAGTTCTTTATATATATTGGATATTAGTCCCCTATCTGATTTAGGATAAGTAAATATCCTTTCCCAATCTGTTGGTGGTCCTTTTGTCTTATTGACGGTGTCTTTTGCCTTGCAGAAGCTTTGCAACTTTATGAGGTCCCATTTATCGATTCATGATCTTACAGCACAAGCCATTGCTGTTCTATTCAGGAACTTTTCCCCTGTACCCATATCTTCGAGGTTTTTCCCTACTTTTTCCTCTATAAGTTTCAGTGTCTCTGGTTTCATGTGGAGTTCCTTAATCCACTTAGATTTGACCTTAGTACAAGGAGATAGGAATGGATAAATTCTCATTCTTCTACATGATAACTGCCAGTTGTGCCAGCACCATTTGTTGAAAATGCTGTGTTTTTTCCACTGGATGGTTTTAGCTCCCTTGTCCAAGATCAAATGACCATAGGTGTGTGGGTTTATCTCTGGGTCTTCAATTCTGTTCCATTGGTCTACTTGTCTGTTGCTATACCAGTACCATGCAGTTTTTATCACAATTGCTCTGTAGTACAGCTTTAGGTCAGGCATGGTGATTCCACCAGAGGTTCTTTCATCCTTGAGAAGAGTTTTTGCTATCCTAGGTTTTTTGCTATTCCAGATGAATTTGCAGATTGCTCTTTCTAATTCATTGAAGAATTGAGTTGGAATTTTGATGGGGATTGCATTGAATCTGTAGATTGCTTTTGGCAAGATAGCCATTTTTACAATGTTGATCCTGCCAATCCATGAGCATGGGAGATCTTTCCATCTTCTGAGATCTTCTTTTATTTCTTTCTTCAGAGACTTGAAGTTCTTATCATACAGATCTTTCACCTCCTTAGTTAGAGTCATGCCAAGGTATTTTATATTATTTGTGACTATTGAGAAGGTCGTTGTTTCCCTAATTTCTTTCTCAGCCTGTTTTTCCTTTGTGTACAGAAAGGCCATTGACTTGTTTGAGTTAATTTTATATCCATCTACTTCATTGAAGCTGTTTATTAGGCTTAGGAGTTCTCTGGTGGAATTTTTAGGGTCACTTATATATACTATCATATCATCTGCAAAAAGTGATATTTTGACATCTTCCTTTCCAATTTGTATCCCCTTGATCTCCTTTTGTTGTCTAATTGCTCTGGCTAGGATTCAAGTACAATGTTGAATAGGTAGGGAGAGCGTGGACAGCCTTTTCTAGTCCCTGATTTTAGTGGGATTGCTTCCAGCTTCTCACCATTTACTTTGATGTTGGCTACTGGTTTGCTGTAGATTGCTTTTATCATGGTTAGGTATGGCCTTGAATTCCTCATCTTTCCAAGACTTTTATCATGAATGGGTGTTGGATTTTGTCAAATGCTTTCTGAGCATCTAATGAGATGATCATGTGGTTTTTATCTTTGAGTTTGTTTATATACTGGATTACGTTGATGGATTTCCATATATTGAACCATCCCTGCATCCATGGGTTTAAACCTACTTGGTCAGGATGAATGATTGTTTTGATGTGTTCTTGGATTCGGTGAGCCAGAAGTTTATTGAGGATTTTTGCATTGATATTCATAAGTGAAATTGGTCTGAAGTTCTCCATCTTTGTTTTTGTCTTTTTGTGGTTTAGGTATCAGAGTAATTGTGGCTTCATAGAATGAGTTGGGTAGAGTACTTTCTGTTTCTATTTTGTGGAAAAGTTTGTGAAGAACCGGGATTAGATCTTCTTTGAAGGTCTGATAGAACTCTGCACTAAACCCATCTGGTCCTGGGCTTTTTTGGTTGGGAGACTATTAATGACTGCTTCTATTTCTTTAGGGGATATAGGACTGTTTAGATCATTAACCTGATCTTGATTTAACTTTGGTACCTGGTATCTGTCTAGAAACTTGTCTATTTTATCCAGGTTCTCCAGTTTTGTTGAGTATAGCCTTTTGTAGAAGGATCTTGATGGTGTTTTGGATTTCTTCAAGATCTGTTGTTATGTCTCCCTTTTCATTTCTGATTTTGTTAATTAGAATGCTTTCCCTGTGCCCTCTAGTGAGTCTGGCTAAGGGTTTATCTATCTTGTTGATTTTCTCAAAGAACTAGCTCCTTCATTGGTTGATTCTTTGAATAGTTCTTGTTTCCACTTGGTTGATTTCACCCCTGAGTTTGATTATTTCCTGCCCTGTACTCCTCTTGGGTGAATTTGCTTCCTTTTGTTCTAGAGCTTTTAGGTGTGTTGTCAAGATTTTAATGTGTGCTCTATCTAGTTTCTTTTTGGAGGCACTCAGAGCTTGAGTTTTCCTCTTAGAAATGCTTTCATTGTGTCCCATAAGTTTGGGTATGTTATGGTTTCATTTTCATCAAATTCCAAAAAGTCCTTAATTTCTTTCTTTATTCTTTCCTTGACCAAGGTATCATTGAGAAGAGTGTTGTTCAGTTTCCATGTGAATGTTGGCTTTCTATTATTTATTTTGTTATTGAAGATTAGCCTTAGTCCATGGTGATCTGATAGGATGCATGGGATAATTTCAATATTTTTGTATATGTTGAGGCTTGTTTTGTGACCAATTATGTGGTCAATTTTGGAGAATGTACCATGAGGTGCTGAGAAGAAGGTATATCCTTTTGTTTTAGGATAAAATGTTCTGCAGATATCTGTCAGATCCATTTGTTTCATAACTTCTGTTAGTTTCACTGTGTCCCTGTTTAGTTTCTGTTTCTATGACCTGTCCATTGGTGAAAGTGGTGTGTTGAAGTCTCCCACTATTATTGTGTGAGGTGCAATGTGTGCTTTGAGCTTTACTAAAGTTTCTTTAATGAATGTGGCTGCCCTTGTATTTGGAGCATAGATATTCAGAATTGATAGTTCATCTTGGAGGATTTTCCCTTTGATGAATATGAAGTGCACCTCCTTTTCTTTTTTGATGACTTTGTGTTGGAAGTCGATTTTATTAGATATTAGAATGGCTACTCCAGCTAGTTTCTTCATACCATTTGCTTGGAAAATTGTGTTCCAGCCTTTCATTCTTAGGTAATGTCTATCTTTTTTTTCTGAGATGAGTTTCCTGTAAGCAGCAAAATGTTGGGTCCTGTTTGTGTAACCAGTCTGTTATTCTATGTCTTTTTATTGGGGAGTTGAGCCCATTGATATTAAGAGATATTAAGGAAAGGTAATTGTTGCTTCCTGTTACTTTTGTTGTTAAAGTTGGTGTTTTGTTCTTGTGGCTGCCTTCTTTTAAGTTTGTTGAGGGATTACCTTCTTTCTTTTTCTAGGATGTGGTTTCCGTCCTTGTATTGGTTTTTTCTGTTATTATCCTTTGAAGGGCTGGATTCGTGGAAAGATAATGTGTGAATTTGGTTTTGTCGTGGAATTCTTTGATTTCTCCATCTATGGTAATTGAGAGTTTGGCTGGGTATAGTAGCCTGGGCTGGAATTTGTGTTCTGTTAGTGTCTGTATAACATCTGTCCAGGCTCTTCTGGCTTTCATAGTCTCTGGTGAAAAATCTGGTGCAATTCTAATAGTCTTGCCTTTACATGTTATTTGACCTTTTTCCCTTACTTCTTTTAGTATTCTATCTTTATTTAGTGCATTTGTTGTTCTGATTATTATGTGTCAGTAGGAATTTCTTTTCTGGTCCAGTCTATTTGGAGTTCTGTAGACTTCTTGTATGGTCATAGGTATCTCTTTCTTTTGGTTTGGGAACTTTTCTTCTATAATTTTGTTGAAGATATTTTCTGGTCCTTTGAGTTGAAAATCTTCATTCTCATTTACTCCTATTATCCGTAGGTTTGGTCTTCTCATTTTGTCCTGGATTTCCTGGATGTTTTGGGTTAGGATCTTTTTGCATTTTGCATTGTCTTTGATTGTTGTGCCGATGTTCTCTATGGAATCTTCTGCACCTGAGATTCTCTCTTCCATCTCTTGTATTCTGTTGCTGATGCTCACATCTATGGTTCCAGATTTCTTTCCTAGGGTTTCTATCTCCAGCATTGCCTCACTTTGGGTTTTCTTTATTGTGTCTACTTCCCTTTTTAGGTCTTGTATGGTTTTATTCAATTCCATCACCTCTTTGGTTGTGTTTTCCTGCAATTCTTTAAGGGATTTTTGTGCTTCCTCTTTAATGTCTTCTACCTTTTTAGCAGTGTTCTCCTGTATTTCTTTAAGTGAGTTATTGATGTTCTTCTTGATGTCCTCTACCATCATCATGAGATATGCTTTTAAATCTGGGTCTAGCTTTTTGGTTATGTTGGGGTGCCCTGGACTCGGCGAAGTGTGAGTGCTGGGTTCTGATGATGGTGAGTGGTCTTGGTTTCTGTTAGTAAGATTCTTATGTTTACCTTTCGCCATCTGGTAATCTCTGGAGTTAGTTATTATAGTTGTCTCTGTTTAGAGATTGTTCCTCTGGTGATTCTGTTAGCCTCTATCAGCAGACCTCAGAGACTAGCTCTCTTCTTTGAGTTTCAGTGGTCTGTGCACTCTCAGCAGGCAAGCTCTCCTCTTCCAGGGAAGGTGCACAGATATCTGGCATTTGGACCTCCCTTCTGGCCGAAGATGAATGCCCAAAACAGAACCTTTCCCAGATGCTGTGTTGCTTTGGCCTGTCCCAGAAGCTGTTAGCTTCTGTGTGCACACTCTCTACTTGTGCAGACTACTTTTCAGTGGAGTCCTGGAACCAAGATGGCTCCCGCCAGTCCTGAGGCAAAGGGCTCCCGAGCTGGGCGGACACCTGTTCTCTGGACGGGAAAGTGGTCGGATGTCTGGAGCCTGAAAAGGGCGCTGTCTCAGAAGCTCTGTGGCTCCCGCCTGTCCCAGAAGCTGTCAGCTTCTGTGTGCACACTCTCACCTGTGCACACTACTATTCCTCGGAGTCCCGGAACCCCACAATTCATCTTGATGCTATTGCAAGAAATATATTTTGATTTTTTTTGGTCCTATTTTTTCCTTTAAAAAATTGTATTTAGGTATATTATTGGGTAAAGTAGATTTATAAATCCTAAATATTAAAGTAATTAAGGCATAAGGCTGGAGAAGTTGCTCAGTGGTTCAGGAACTTGATGCTCTTACAGAAGATCCAGGTTTACTTCTCAGAACCCCCACATGGAGGGTCACAGGTATCTGTAACTCCAGTTCTGGGGGTTGTGACAACCTCTTCAGGCCTCTGTGGGCATTAAGAATGCATGTAATAGATATATACACATGCCAGCTGAATACTCATGACATAAAAATGAAAATAAAACTTTAAAAGCCAATTAATGGATAACTCTAGTTATTGGGGTAGCATGTGTATGCACAGGTATATGTATGCACACATATACATATATGTTATATTGATTATTGGGGTACATTGGGTGAAGTTGTCTCTGCATATTCAATTGTTAATTCTTTACTGGCAGAGAGCTAAATAAGTGATAGCAGGATTCTGGTATTGCCATTTCTATGACCCATTAACTGGTTTTCTATTTTGTAAATATTCATTCTTCCTCACCTGCCTAAGGCAATCTAGAATTGTATCTGATTGGCTGTAATGAAGATCTGATGGCCAATAGCTGGGTCTAGAGTGGAAGGTGTGTCTTCCAGGCTGAGAGAGGAACTCTCAGAGAAGAAATCAGAAGTGGCAGATTCAGCCAGCAGACACAGGGGTGGATGGATAGATAGACCAAAGCTAAGCAGAGAGGTAGAGGTGGCAGCCACGTGGTGGGTGGGATGGAATGCCAGGATTAGTTAGGTTAGAGTAGCTGAGAAACTGCCCCAGCTAAAAGGCCTAAGCTTTGAAATATTAAAAAGCCTCTCTGTCTCTGTCTGTCTGTCTGTCTGTCTGTCTCTCTGTTTATTCTGTGTTCACATGGATTGGGACTGTCATGGATTCTGAGATAATCTCAGTGAAGTTCAAACTTGGCTGCTTACTCTAACTAAGCCAATTTAAGAGTCAATTTCCCTAGTGACAGAAGCAGCAGCCATTGTCTTAAATTCCTGTATGAAAGTAAAAATTTAAAAATGTAGTTTATAAACTATTGTTGTACTTTCAAACTTGGTTAAAATTATTACTCACTGAATGATATTTCTCATAAATTTATTTATATATGAAATGTGCATTTTAAAAAACAGTTGTATGTTGCCACTGTAGATTTTATGTTGATGTCTCATAGATTGTTTTTTTATATTGTTATTTTTAATGAACAATTCCAATGTTATTTTTTAACAGCTTAGGTATAATATGATAAAAACTTTATTTTAAAAACAACTGACTCTGAATTTTCATCTGTTTTCCAAAGTAAAACGATGACCTTTGTATTTCATAGAAGCAGATATGTATCTCATAAGTTGTTCTCAATAAGCGAACATTTTTAAACAAAGTAAAATAATTTTAAAGAAGTTAGAGATATTCAATAATATTTTAAAAGTAGCATTTGGAAAGATTTATGTTGATAATGAAATTATATGTAACTATCCATAAATAGTTTTATGATGGAAAATATTACCTCTTATGTTTTACAAATATATGTTGCTGTATCACAATAGGGAGTTCATAACTCATGAGTCAGTCAGTCAAGAAATGTAAGAGGAATTAAGGTCTCCAAATGGATGTCAAGGTTATTTTCGAAGAACGGAGATAGTATACAGTAGTAGTATATTTAAGACTTGTTAGACATGTGGTAGTGACGTAGTAAGGGAAATGAGAATAGTGTCTTGGTAAGACTAATGAGCATCTGCAATAGTCAGTTTTGCTTTTCAAACTGAACCTTTTAGGTGATCAATCAGTCAGGAGAGGTAGGCAGTGACCACTAGGTGGATCATTAGCACTCTGCTGCCTGTGTGCCCAGGGTGACCCACATCTGTCTTCATTAGAAGTTTGCTTGATGCCAGGAGCGAACAGATGGTCATTATTGCCACTGCTGCCCTATGGGCCGACCTAGAGGACATACAAAGTCATTTTACCTACCACAATCACATTTACCTGTTTTATTGTGGGAAAAACACTTGAAATGACGAATGCTAAGGTATTTTTAAGGTATGTAGATTCACATTTGCAAATAATTTATACCAAATATTATTTTGGAGAAAATGGAAATTATTTCAATGTCTAGTAAAAATATAAATTATGGATACCTGAAAAGGCTAGGTTATACTTGTTATAAATTGGGTGTGGGCTAGTTGTAAATTTTTATTCAGATTATCTTAGTTTAATGGTATTGATTATATATAGGTCAAATCTAAATAGCATGATTACTTTTCTTTATAAGAATGTGCTAAGACTCCCCATTTAAGATACTAGAAGCTTTGTGTCTATATATACACTGAATATGATGTAAAGAAATGGAGAGTCATGTTTGTAATATTAAAACATGCAAATCTAGCGATGAGTTGTATCTTTAAAGGACATTCTGTGAGTGATAGCAAGCGCTTTGCAAGGATGCAGGTATCATGTCCACCATAACCCCTTGGTTATCAGCAATAGACTCTGATGGTGTACATTTTCCTTGTATTCTAGTGTTCTTGCTTGCTAGTCTTTTTTTTTTTTTTTTTTTTTTTTTTTTTTTTTTTTTTGGTTTTTCTAGACAGGGTTTCTCTGTGTAGCCCTGGCTTCCTGGAACTCACTCTGTAGACCAGGCTGTCCTTGAACTCAGAAATCTGCCTGCCTCTTCGTCTGCCCCTTAATTAGAGATCACTTTCTAACATGGGTGCATCCTCTAACAAACTAATTTTACTTGCATTGTTTGGAATTCAGGGTGTGTACTGAGGGTGTGTCTGTATTCCAGCTAGAGGGATTAAAGATGTGTTAATTAAGCCAGATCACACAGACCTAGGTCTTTGGATGTGATCCCTTGTCAGAGCAGCCATGTTGCTGGATTAAAATTTCTTTACACACCCAATATATTATTATAGTTTCTCCTTTTTTCCCAACTCCTTTCAGATTCTCCCCACATCCACCAAACAAAACTTTTTTTTTTTTTTTACTTTTTTGGACTAGAAACTAAATAAATCAGAGCAGGACAAAATAAACAGAAAACTAAAAGCCAAACAAAAAGCACAAGAAGTAGATACAGACCTAGAGACACACACATAAAAATCTCATAAAAACACAAAATTAGAAACAATTAATATATAAGCAAAAGTTCTGCAAGGCAAACCAACCAACCAACCAACCAACCATCCGTCCAACCAACCAACCAAACAACCAACCAACCATCCAACTAACACACCAACCAACCAACATCTCCAAACTCCCAGATAAAGCAGTATGAGACATAAAATCCCTCTAAAAATATTGAGTTCATTTTGTGTCGGTCATCTCTTATTAGGCACAGGGCCTGTCTTTTGAGTTTGTTTTGTATACCTGCTAATATTCGTTGGATAAAACTAATTCATCCTTTGCAAATATTTATCAATTGCAGATGGCTTCTGGGGTAGGGACGGAGTTTGTATATACTTCTCTCAGTGCTGGGATCCCATTTGGCGCAGACCTGTGCAAGCCCTATACTTGCTGCTACAGTCTCTGAGAGTTCATATTTGCATTAGCCCCACTGTATTGAGAAGATCCTGTTTCCTTTGTGTCCTCTGTCCCCTCTGGCTCTTGTAGTCTTTCCACCTCCTCTTCTCAGGTTTCCCTGAGACCTGAGGGAGGGGTTTCATGGAGACATTCCATCTAGGAGTGAGATCTCAGTTCTCTAGCTGTGTGTTATCTGTGGCAGAAGGAAGATTCTCTGATGCTGATCTAAGCAATATACTGATCTGTGAGTACTGCAGAATATCATTAGGGGTGTTCCTTTAGCAGAGTAGTAGTACCTGGTTTCCCCATAGGTCCATAGTTTATCTAGTCTTAGATTCCTGGCCATCTGAGCAGTGTCAGAGATGAGTTCCATATCCCAGAGAAGGCTTTAAATCCAAGCACACAGTGGCTGGTTACTCATAACTTTTGTGCAATTATTGTACCAGCATGAGATAGGGTCTTCTAGAGGGACTGGGTCTCACTGATTTGGCCAAATTAGTTGGCCAACAAGCTTGAGAGAGTGTTGGAATCCACCAAAAGACCCTCATTCACAAAGACCACAGAGACTGCCATTGCTTCAAACTGCAAGAGGATTTTTATTGATCCATCGCGTTGGGACCCCCCTCAGCATGCAGGCAAGAGAAGATCTTGCATGCACTCAACTGGCCAGGAAGAACGACGCTGCAACAGGATCCTTCTGCACACATTTATTGGGAGAGCATTGATTGCATAGGCGAAAGAAGAACAAGAACCCCGAACAAGGAAAATGATGCTGCTTATATACACCTCCATGTGACCTGTCTGCTCCTGATTAGCTGCTCACTTATCACCCCACTACTACGCCCCGGGATGGGCAGTGACTTGGCATGAATTTACTCTTGCACCTGCGCACATTACTTGTTTACCATTTAGGCACAGCGGAGGCTCATGATGGCAATTGCTCACGGCTCTCCACATCTCCCCCTTTTTATTTTATTAAAATGCAAGCCACTCTTTAATGGATGAAGATAGAGGTCGAATCCATAGTGTGCAGAAATAGGGGCCATGTACAGGATTGGCTCTTAGGCTCACAGACTTTTACCCAGAGCAACCCTGACCTGCTCCCGTGCCGTTTTTCCTAGGGGAGGGACACTTGGACACTCAACCCTCATACAAATTGACTTGTCTTCTAGGATCGCCCAAACCTCTGAGCGACTCCTATGCGGTGCTTAGCCCAACAATCCATAAGAGTCAACGACCTACTCACTCGTCCCTGTGCAATGAGTCTAGCCTGTAGGGGTGCAAGAGCTGAGTATGGCCTAAGGCGAGCTTTAATTGTCGAGTCTCTCTCATTTTCCACAGAACCGAGGAGCGCAAGAGCAGAGAACTCAGATGTCAATTAATTCTTAAGCATGGATAGCCAAATTTCAGGGGAGGCCCCTTGTTCAATAGCTGCAAGTGCTTGAGTGATAACGACCTTGTCACAGTTTTGTTTTGTTTTGGGTTCTGAGCTTGCAGACCAACCAGAGCATGGACACAAGCCCACAGCAGCAAACAAAATTACCCCCACCCATTCCTTAAAGTAAGAAAAAGCAGAGGTAAAATTGCCAACAATGATGGATGCTATTCGAGTTCCATTAAGGCTTAAAATCTGGTGTTAGATGTAAAGAATTGAGGAAACATCCAAATTCGTCAACAGCATAGGTTTCAGGAACACAGAGCTCTTCAGTTTTCACTAGCGGGAGCACCTCCAGCCACAGGAACATCCACGTCCTCACAGCTCCACCTGCCCTGAATTGCTCTGGCCAGCCTCTCCGGGACCTGCAGCTGTTGTCAATGATCCTGAGGAAACACAAACAGACCCTCTCTCCCAAACCAATTGAGAGTTCTCCTCTCTCACCTGATTCAGTGCCTCATTGTCTCTCTGGAGTTCTACAACACTGTCAACACCGGTGGGCAATAATTTCCACACCCTTATGGCAATCTGATTCACCTGCTCAAATACCTGCACTGGATATCCTGTCTGTTGTTGTGCAAATCAACCTTGATCAAGCAGCATATCTCTATCCCATGCAAATTCAGCTTGATCAGTGAAAATAGGACATCCCAGCAAGGAGAATCTAATCTCTCTCCAAATCCCCGAACAGAAGGTCCGTCTATATGCAGCTGCCTGCCCCTTTAAGAGCTCTATTTGCAATCGGCCCTCAGCAGGGCTTTTTCAGCTGTACCTGACTCCCAGCCACAGTGCTTTTATCACTTTCTACTGTGCAAATTGAGGCTGCTTTTCAAACAAGTTAAAGGATGGACAGCCAGCAGATAAAGTTTTAACCAATTATATTTTTCAACATAAAACACAAAACAATAATCATACACCAAAACCAGACAATAGACAGACAGGGAATAAAACTTGGGGTCTCAAAGGGACACAAATATCCTATCCAAAGCTAAAAATATCTCCATAGGAGCCAGAGCAGGACATCTCCCATTTTTATTCTGTCCCTAGGAGAGCTCTAAAATAACTTTTTTTTTAACTTATTTTTCTACGCGTAACTTCTTTTTCATTTCTCTCTGTTTCTGATATGCTTCCCTGGTGCTCCTGCAAAAGTCATTGCCCTTCCTTAACAGCTAGCTCACATTTCTTGTCCTGGATAAAGCGTCCTTGAGGTACTCACTTATCTACGTGAGGTTCTTAGCCCCAAGATCGATCCACAAGTTTATCTACACTTGCTTTATGATCTTATGTGTCTGCCGAGCTACCCCCAGCAGATACACTCGTGTCCAGGGTGATGAAAAATTAAGGCAATAGCATAATATCAAGGCTAAGAAAGAAAGCAAGCAACACAACCCCAACGACAATTACCAGACCTACTGCGTAAGAAAGCATACCTCTCAGAGACTCACATTAATTTCCTTTTACTTACGGGTACCCCTGTTCCCCAGCTGAAGAGTTCTGAATCCACGCAGTTGAATCCTTCTCAACAGTCTGTTGTGGGAACACTTCATTACCTCCGTTCCCCAGCTGAAGAGTTCTGAATCCACGCTGGATCCTTCTCAACAGTCTGTTTTACAGGAACCTTTATCAACCACTCCTTCCCCGCCATGCAGTTCTGAATCCTCCCTGTAACAGGGGGTCTTCACTCGTGCCTGAAGATGTTTCTCGTCCCGGGTTTCAGCACCATTTCTTGCACGCGCTCAACTGGCCAGGAAGAATGACGCTGCAACAGGATCCTTCTGCACACGTTTATTGGGAGAGCATTGATTGCATAGGCGAAAGAAGAACAAGAACCCCGAACAAGGAAAATGATGCTGCTTATATACCCCTCCATGTGACGTGTCAGCTCCTGATTAGCTGCTCACTCATCACCCCACTACTACGCCCCAGGATGGGCAGTGACTTGGCACGAATTTACTCTTGCACCTGTGCACATTACTTGTTTACCATTTAGGCACAGCGGAGGCTCGTGATGGCAATTGCTCATGGCTCTCCACAAGAAGAGACCCAGAACAAACAAAGAACATACTTTGTATACTTTGTAAGGGGCAGATTTAGGCAACAGGGCTAGCTGGCTTATTCTAATTGGTGTAGCAAGTAACCCTTTCAGGAATTGGTTGGTTTGCATAGGGTGACTACCTTTGGCCTAGTGACTCACTCTGCCTGCCTTTATGGTGGGTTATTATGATTAGTCAGCAAAGCAGCAGTACATTTTGAACTTATGGGTCAGCTATTAACGTCACAGCTACTAACGTCAGGAGGAATTCTAGTGTCAAGGTCAGGGCAGTTTGTGGTTTTTCTCAGAATTCAGTGTGGGGCGGGGTAGGGGAATTTTTCTGGGAACTGCTAATCTTGTTTGGCTATTTTTGTGAGAACAGCTCATTTTGTTCTGGCAGCTGTAGACTTGGTCATTTTAACCACTATGTTCGGAAAGTCCCTTTAGAGGGGGAAGGGGCTAGGTGGTTTTGAATTTATTTTGGATTCTACAAGATCTGTCTGTTTATGCTTCCATTGGCTGGAATTAGGAGTGGTTTCAGCCATATTATATTTTTATGTGGGTTCTGGGGATCAAATTCAGGCAGTAACCATGCTTATATGCAGCAAGGTTACTAACTGAGCTATTTTTCCAGCCCCTAAATCTATGTTGTTTTGTAATATATTTTTCAAGTCAGGTTATATAAAAACTATCATACTACTAATTTTTTATTTGCAATTTAAAAGTTAAGACATACAGCTGGGTGTGGTGGCATACACCTTTAATTCCAGTACTCTAGAGATAGAGGCAGCCAAATCTCTAGTTCAAGGCCAGCCTAGTCTACATAGTGAGTTCCAGTACAGCCAGGGCTACACTGGGAAACTCTGTCTTGAAAAACAACAAAACAAAACATCTCTCTTTCTCTCTCTCTCTCTCTCTCTCTCTCTCTCTTTCTTTCTCTCTCTCTCCCTCTCTCTCTCTACCTTCCCTTTCTTCCCTCCAATCTCTCCCATGAACCCTCTTACTCCCTCTCAAATTTATGGCCTCTTAAAAATTATTATTTCTATACACACCCAGAGAAATATATAAGTAAACCTGCTGAACATGTTTAGGGTTGCTTAAATGTATTTAGTCTCAGGGCTGAAATACTTGGTGTTTGATAACCAAACGAACAGGGAGGCTCATCTCTGGGGAAGACTTATTCTCCTTTTCTGAGAAGACTTTAACTGCTTGTAGCACTTTGTCTAGGAACATGGCCACATGAGATTTCTTCCTTCTATGTTAGCATAGCTATTTTTATTGTCATTGTTCAAGTCTTGTTTAGGCAGCCATAATATTGAGGTTTCATGGGTTTGATTCCCTGTAACAATCTCACAGGAGACATCCTTAGTCCTATGGCTCATAAAATTCTTTTTCCACTCTGTCCTTTGATGTTCCCTAATGCCCCCTAAGGTGTAGGAGTTTTGTTGTAGATGTGTTAGTTGGTGTAGGTACCCTAAGATCAGTTGTAAAAATACATTTTGACTATTTGTGGTGCTTTGTAATGGTCTGAAGCTTGTTTGATGAGGGGGGAAACTACCCATGGATAAGTGTAGGTATTTAGAATACAGTTAGGAATTATACTGGTTTAAGAAGGTGGCTATAGCAAGTTCTGTCTTAAGCTCTGTGACCTCATTAGTCATGGCTATTTGCTAGACTTGTATAGTAACATGCATGATTTTTTTTTTTTTTTTTGAGTGGGCCTTAACTCCAATTAGACATGGTTGGTTACTTTTAAGATAGAAATGCCACTATTACTTTTGGGGATATATTTCCATACTGGCATTGCTGTGATTCATAGGATTTTTGACTGCTTTTCTTCCTTGGTAGTTTTCTAGGATTCACATAGGAGGTTTTCTTCTGTAGTCTATGGTGTGGGGAGCATTACCACCCCAAGTGGCATAACTTTTGTGAAATAAATGAAAACAGAAAGCTGCTTTGCCTTGTTAATTCAATGATCAATGGTTGATAGAATTCTGGATGATAGAAAAATATGTGAATTTAAAACCCTCAAACCTGTGTTTATGACTATCAATAGAGCATACTATTAACAAGACTTTAACAGCTAGACAGAGAAGTGCTTATTTCTGAAAACATTTCTCAGTGTGTTAGCTTTCTCCCTTGTCCATTTTAACTTTATATTTAATATTTTAATACAACCAATGGAATAACCCAAGTGTGGCTTTTGTGACGGTATACAATAAAATGTTACACATATTTTATATTTTGATGCTGCCATCTTTTTCTGTCCCAGAAACTTAGCCAAGGCCATGTAATCTTTGTGATATTATTGATTACACAATATTAAAATATAACTTAGTTTAATTTCTAGAACATGTTTTCTGGTTTCTAGATATATAACAATAAAGAATAGTATTCAAAAATTAACTCCTGTACTTACTGTTTAAATGATCAAATATCTCTTATTGTCTCATTGAACTAAAGTTGTCTTTTAAATTAAGTTATGGTACTTATAGTATAGTTCTACTGTGTTTGGCCAGGATCAAGTACTTTCTATAGCTTTTATTATTATAGGGTTTTAGACTTTGAACAAGAGCTCATTTAAAATTCAGATCGAGAATTGATTTCTGAAAAATATTCACTTCTGTTTCTTTCTAATAATCAAACACATAGTCTCAGTCTCCCATTACACAATTGCTTTTGTCTGAGGAGAGTGATTGACTCTTAGCAAACCAGATGGATTGCTTAGATTCCTGCAGCAATGGGTGAGAAGAAAACATTTCCTCAGTGCATTCTTACGATTGATGAGGGCACATTTGAATGCTGAGTCTTCTGACATCCATAAATGTTAACCTCTTAAAAGGGAATTGAATTTCTTCACATTTCTGAATACACATTGTATGGTTAATAAAAAGAACTGTAACTGATATTGATTGTCAGAAATAATAAAGGTGTGAATAAATAAAATGGTCACTTGTATACCTACAGGTGAAGAGAATAAATTAGGCAATTTGAGTACATGCAATACCCTTAATAGTGAGAGTGATTTATGGATATTGTATCTTTTTGATTCATGAGTAGCAACATTAATAGTTATTCTGGTAGAAAGGCCATTTCTGCTGGCTTTTATCCATGTGCCTACAGATGAAGATATATTTTTTCTTGTTAGGTATGGATAAGGGAATGTGACATGATCTCTTTTTCTAAACGGAATAAATATTAAAGTGTGCGTCTCTCTAGATTTTGACAAATAACTTCTGCATTAATTCACACTCAATTTCCTACTGGATTTGCCTTTCCTGAGAATATGGTTGGCTAAAAACTTTCCATCAAACATGCAATTTTGGAAGATTCTTGGCCACTAAGACAATTTACACGTTCAGGTTAGATTATATACTCAGGTATGTTATATATAGAATATTGATATATGAACCAAACTTCTGATAAATACTGACATTTACTAATTTCTGGAAAGCCAAAGACTCTAAGGCATCAGATTCTTGAGTTCCCTTGAACTCAATGTACGAATGAAGTGAAACTAATGTTCCATTAAATTCTGCTCATTTGCTCACAACATTTGTTTCAACCAGAATTCAAATCAGAACTCTACATTGCAATTGGCTCTATGTTTCTCTTATTGTACATTTTCCTCTACATCCTTTTCTATATTGTATTTATGGAGAAAACATAGGTTATTATTTTTAAAATAATTACTTTTATTTGTGTGTATATGTATGCATTTGTGTGAATGTATGCCACAAATTGTAACATAGTGCCTTACTATACTTCAGATATTCCGCTTGAGGCATAGAGGTATACATAATCAAATTTACACACAGTGAGGAGTGTGTAGGCATAAGAATATTCCTTGTGTTGGAGACAGTGCTTAATGGTTAAGTCTTCTTATTTTTTCTGCCTGTGTAAGATATCTCTAACATGCCCAACTTACACTTGTATTATCTTGGTTGATGCCACAGTCCTTTATGTGGGGGATTTTCCTGAGACTCCTAGAAATTGGGGCTATCTTTTTTAAAAAAAATTTTATTAGGCATTTTCCTCATTTACACTTCCAATGCTATCCCAAAAGTCCCCCATACCCACCCCCCACCCCCACTCCCCTACCCACCCACTCCCCCTTTTTGGCCCTGGCATTCCCCTGTACTGGGGCATATAAAGTTTGCAAGACCAATGGGCCTCTCTTTCCAGTGATGGCCGACTAGGCCATCTTTTGATACATATGCAGCTAGAGTCAAGAGCTCCAGGGTACTGGTTAGTTCATAATGTTGTTCCACCTATAGGGTTTCAGATTCCTTTAGCTCCTTGGGTACTTTCTCTAGCTCCTCCATTGGGGGCCCTGTGATCCATCCAATAGCTGACTGTGAGCATCTACTTCTGTATTTGCTAGGCCCCAGCATAGTCTCACAAGAGACAGCTATATCTGGGTCCTTTCAGCAAAATCTTGCTAGTGTATGCAATGGTGTCAGCTTTTGGAAGCTGATTATGGGATGGATCCCCAGATATGGCAATCACTAAATGGTCCATTCTTTCGTCACAGCTCCAAATTTTGTCTCTGTAACTCCTTCCGTGGGTGTTTTGTTCCCAATTCTAAGAAGGGGCAAAGTGTCCACACTTTTTTGGTCTTCGTTCTTTTTTAGCTTCATTCGTTTAGCAAATTGTATCTTATATCTTGGGTATCCTAAATTACTGGGCTAATATCCACTTATCAGTGAGTACATATTGTGTGAGTTCCTTTCTGATTGGCTTACCTCACTCAGGATGATTCCCTCCAGGTCCATCCATTTGCCTAGGAATTTCATAAATTCATTCTTTTTAATAGCTGAGTAGTACTCCATTGTTTAAATGTACCACGTTTTCTGTATCCATTCCTCTGTTTAGGAGCATCTGGGTTCTTTCCAGCTTCTGGCTATTATAAATAAGGCTGCTATGAACATAGTGGAGCATGTGTCCTTCTTACCGGTTGGGACATCTTCTGGATATATGCCCAGGAAAGGTATTGCTGGATCCTCCAGTAGTACTATGTCCAATTTTCTGAGGAACCCCCAGACTGATTTCCAGAGTGGTTGTACAAGCTTGCAATCCCACCAACAATGGAGGAGTGTTCCTCTTTCTCCACATCCTCGCCAGCATCTGCTGTCACCTGAATTTTTCATCTTAGCCATTCTGACTGGTGTGAGGTGGAACCTCAGGGTTGTTTTGATTTGCTTTTCCCTGATGATTAAGGATGTTGAACATTTTTTTCAGGTGCTTCTCTGCCATTCGGTATTCCTCAGGTGAGAATTCTTGTTCAGCTCTGAGCCCCATTTTTTAATGGGGTTATTTGATTTTCTGGAGACCACCTTCTTGAGTTCTTTATATATATTGGATATTAGTCCCCTATCTGATTTGGGATAGGTAAAGATCCTTTCCCAATCTGTTGGTGGTCCTTTTGTCTTATTGACGGTGTCTTTTACCTTGCAGAAGCTTTGCAACTTTATGAGGTCCCATTTATCGATTTTCGATCTTACAGCACAAGCCATTGCTGTTCTATTCAGGAATTTTCCCCCTGTACCCATATCTTCGAGGCTTTTCCCTACTTTCTCCTCTATTAGTTTGAGTGTCTCTGGTTTTATATGGAGTTCCGTAATCCACTTAGATTTGACCTTAGTACATGGAGATAGGAATGGATCAGTTCACATTCTTCTACATGATAACTGCCAGTTGTGCCGCACCATTTGTTGAAAATGCTGTGTTTTTTTCACTGGATGGTTTTAGCTCCCTTGTCCAAGATCAAGTGACCATAGGTGTGTGGGTTCATCTCTGGGTCTTCAATTCTATTCCATTGGTCTACTTGTCTGTTGCTATACCAGTACCATGCAGTTTTTAATCACAATTGCTCTGTGTACAGCAGAGCATGTCAGGCATGGTGATTCCACCAGAGGTTCTTTCATCCTTGAGAAGAGTTTTTGCTATCCTAGGTTTTTTGTTATTTCATATGAATCTGCCGATTGCCCTTTCTAATTCATTGAAGAATTGAGTTGGAATTTTGATGGGGATTGCATTGAATCTGTAGATTGCTTTTGGCAAGATAGCCATTTTTACTATATTGATCCTGCCAATCCATGAGCATAGGAGATCTTTCCATCTTCTGAGATCTTCTTTAATTTCTTTCTTCAGAGACTTGAAGTTCTTATCATATAGATCTTTGACTTCCTTAGTTAGAGTCACACCAAGGTATTTTATATTATTTGTGACTATTGAGAAGGGTCTTGTTTTCCAAATTTCTTTCTCAGCCTGTTTATCCTTTGTTTACAGAAAGGCTATTGACTTGTTTGAGTTAATTTTGTATCCAGCTACTTCATTGAACCTGTTTATCAGGCTTAGGAGTTCTCTGGTGGAATTTTTAGGGTCACTTTTATATACTATCATATCATCTGCAAAAAGTGATATTTTGACTTCTTTCTTTTCAATTTGTATCCCCTTGATCTCCTTTTGTTGTCTAATTGCTCAGGGTAGGACTTCAAGTACAATGTTGAATAGGTAGGGAGAGCGTGGACAGCCTAGTCTAGGCCCTGATTTTAGTGGGATTGCTTCCAGCTTCTCTCCATTTACTTTGATGTTGACTACTGGTTTGCAGTAGATTGCTTTTATCATGTTTAGGTATGGGCCTTGAATTCCTGATCTTTCTAAGCCTTTTTATCATGAATGGGCGTTGGATTTTGTCAAATGCTTTCTGAGCATCTAAGGAGATGATCATGTGGTTTTTGTCTTTGGGTATGTTTATATACTGGATTACGTTAATGGATTTTTGTATATTGAACCATCCCTGCGTCCCTGGGATAAAATGTACTTGGTCAGGATAGATGATTGTTTTGATGTGTTCTTGGATTCAGTTAACAAGAACTTCATTGAGGATTTTTGCATCAATATTCATTCATAAGGGAAATTGGTCTGAAGTTCTCTATCTTTGTTGGGTCTTTTTTGTGGTTTAGGTATCAGAGTAATTGTGGCTTCATAGAATGAGTTGGGTAGAGTACCTTCTGTTTCTATTTTGTGGAATAATTTGTGAAGAAGTGAGATTAGATCTTCTTTGAAGGTCTGATAGAACTCTGCACTAAACCCATCTGGTCCTGTGCTTTTTTTGGTTGGGAGAATATTAATGATTGCTTCTATTTCTTTAGGGGATATAGGACTGTTTAGATCATTAACCTGATCTTGATTTAACTTTGGTACCTGGTATCTGTCTAGAAATTTCTCTATTTTATCCAGGTTCTCCAGTTTTGTTGAGTATAGCCTTTTGTAGAAGGATCTAATGGTGTTTTGGATTTCTTCAGGATATGATGTTATGTCTCCCTTTTCTTTTCTGATTTTGTTAATTAGGATGCTTTCCCTGTGCCCTCTAGTGCGTTTATCTATCTAGGCTAGGGGTTTATCTATCTTGTTGATTTTCTCAAAGAACCAGCTGCTCAATTGGTTGATTCTGTGAATAGTTCTTCTTGTTTCCACTTGGTTGATTTCGCCCCTGAGTTTGATTATTTCCTGCTGTCTACTCCTCTTGAGTGAATTTGCTTCCTTTTGTTTTAGCACTTGTAGGTGTGTTGTCAAGCTGCCAATGTTTGCTCTCTCTAGTTTCTTTTTGGAGGCACTCAGAGCTATGAGTATTCCTCTTAGAAATGCTTTCATTGTGTCCCATAAGTTTGGGTATAATGTGGTTTCATTTTCATTAAACTCCAATAAGTCCTTAATTTCTTTCTTTATTCCTTCCTTGACCAAGGTATCATTGAGAAGAGTGTTGTTCAGTTTCCACGTGAATGTTGCCTTTCTATTATTTATTTTGTTATTGAAGATCAGCCTTAGTCCATGATGATCTGATAGGATGCATGGGATAATTTCAATATTTTTGTATATGTTGAGGCTTGTTTTGTGACCAATTATGTGGTCAATTTTGGAGAAGGTGCCATGAGGTGCTGAGAAGAAGGTATATCCTTTTGTTTTAGGATAAAATGTTCTGTAGATATCTGTCAGATCTATTTGTTTCATAACTTCTGTTAGTTTCACTGTGTCCCTGTTTAGTTTCTGTTTCCATGATTTGTCCATTGGTGAGGGTGGTGTGTTGAAGTCTCCCACTATTATTGTGTGAGGTGCAATGTGTGCTTTGAGCTTTACTAAAGTTTCTTTAATGAATGTGGCTGCCCTGTATTTGGAGCATAGATATTCAGAATTGATAGTTCATCTTGGAGGATTTTACCTTTGATCAGTATGAAGTGCCCCTCTTGTATTTTTTTAAGACTTTGTGTTGGAAGTCGATTTTATTAGATATTAGAATGGCTACCCAAGCTTGTTTCTTCATACCATTTGCTTGGAAAATTGTTTTCCAGCCTTTCATTCTGAGGTGGTGTCTATCTTTTTCTCTGAGATGAGTTTCCTGTAAGCAGCAAAATGTTGGGTCTTGTTTGTGTAGCCAGTTTGTTAGTCTATGTCTTTTTATTGGGGAATTGAGTCCATTGATATTAAGAGATATTAAGGAAATGTAATTGTTGCTTCCTGTTACTTTTGTTGTTAAAGTTGGCATTCTGTTCTTGTGTCTGTCTTCTTTTAGGTTTATTGAGTTTACCTTCTTGCTTTTTCTAGGGCGTGGTTTCCATCCTTGTATTGGTTTTTTTCTGTTATTATCCTTTGAAGTCCTGGATTCGTTGAAAGATAATGTGTGAATTTGTTTTTTTCGTGGAATACTTTGGTTTCTCCATCTATGGTAATTGAGAGTTTGGCTGGGTATAGTAGCCTGGGCTGGAATTTGTGTTCTCTTAGTGTCTGTATAACATCTTTCCAGGCTCTCTGGTTTTCATAGTCTGTTGAAAAATCTGTTGTAATTCTGATAGGCTTGACTTTATATCTTATGTGACTTTTTTCCCTTACTGCTTTTAGTATTCTATCTTTATTTAGTGTATTTGTTGTTCTGATTATTATGTGTCGGGAGGTATTTTGTTTCTGGTCTAGTCTATTTGGAGTTCTGTAGGCTTCTTGTATGTTCATGGGCATCTCTTTCTTTAAATTTGGGAAGTTTTCTTCTATAATTTTGTTGAAGATATTTGCTGGTCTTTTGAGTTGAAAATCTTCATTCTCATCTACTCCTATTATCTGTAGGTTTGGTCTTCTCATTGTGTCCTGGATTTCCTTGATGTTTTGAGTTAGGATCTTTTTGCATTTTTTATTTTCTTTGATTGTTGTGCCGATTTTCTCTATGGAATCTTCTCCACCTGAGATTCTCTCTTCCATCTCTTGTATTCTGTTGCTGATGCTCGTGTCTATGTTTTCAGATTTCTTTCCTAGGGTTTCTATCTCCAGCGTTGTCTCACTTTGGGTTTTCTTTATTGTGTCTACTTCCATTTTTAGGTCTTGGATGGTTTTATTCAATTCCATCACCTCTATGGTTGTGTTTTTCTACAATTCTTTAAGGGATTTTTGTGCTTCCTCTTTAATGTCTTCTACCTGTTTAGCAGTGTTCTCCTGTATTTCTTAAGTGAGTTATCAAAGTCCTTTTTGGTGTCCTCTACAATCATCATTAGATATGCTTTTAAATCCGGGTTTAGCTTTTTGGTTGTGTTGGGGTGCTCTGGACTGGGCAAAGTGGGAGTGATGGGTTCTGATGATGGTGAGTGTTCTTGGTTTCTGTTAGTAAGATTCTGTTAGTAAGAGTTAGTTATTATAGTTGTCTCTGTTTAGAGATTATTCCTCTGGTGATTCTGTTATCCTCTATCAGCAGACCTGGGTGCCTAGATCTCTCTTCTGAATTTCAGTGGTCAGAGCAGTCTCTGTAGGCAAGCTCTCCTCTTACAGGGAAGGTGCACAGATTTCTGGTGTTTAGACCTCCTCCTTTACGAAGATGAAGGCCCAAAGCAGGACCTTTCCCAGAAGCTGTGTTGTTTTGGCCTGTCACAGAAGCTGTTAGCTTCTGTAGTCCACACTCTCTCCTGTGCAGACACCTTTCTATGGAGTCCTGGAACCAAGATGGCTCCCACTGATCCTGAGGCCAAAGCCTCCCGTGCCGGGTTGATACCTGTCCTCTGGCCGGGAAGGTGGCTGGATGTCTGGAGCCCGAAAAGGGCGCTGCTTCAGAAGCTCTGTGGCTCCCGCCTATCCCAGAAGCTGTTAGCTTCTGTAGTGCACACTCTCACCTGTGCAGACAACTTTCTGTGGAGTCCAGGAACCAAGATGGTTCCCACCAATTTTCAAATTGGTGCTATCTTAATCTTTCAAAATTAAACTTCGGATCATGTTGTCCCTCTGCCCAAAGCATTGTTACCACTTTCAGAATAAAGCTCGTACATTTTATTCTATCTATAAGTTTATCAATAATGTGGAATCAGTGCACCCCTCAATTGTATATTTTACATTTTCTCCCTGTCATATTCTAATTGTTTACTGACCTTTTTACAGTTTGAACATGTCACACTGTTTCCTTTCCTTAACTATGTTTTAATTTTTGTTCCTGCCTGAAATACTTTTCTGTTGAAAACCCCACTCCCCTAGTTTGATTTAAATTTCTGCTTACATATATCCTCATCCATTCAACCTAATCACCAATCCCCATAAACTTTTCAACAGAAAACATTATCATGCATTATTTATTTATACATTTGTTTAAAGTTCAAGCTCTTTGAGAACAGACATTTTATTTTGTTAATTGTGTTTGTGGCTCTTCAGGAAAGAAGCTAGTACTTGACTCTATGAAAATGTTAGGATAATAAAAGATAGGGAATGGAGACAATGTTTGGACTCTTAATGGTGCTGAAACCAAATTTTACTGTATAATCTGTTGAGCGGAAAATGGTTATGCATCAGCATGGTTTTTTTTCTTTGCTATATGATTAGTATTGTAAAGCCAAGTGTCTCACTTTCTTTTCCTTCATAGATTTAGTTTTTATCTAAACCAGACCTGTTGCCTGTGGTGAACTCTAAGCTAATGCTGGTATTTCTAACTCCTGGCCTTATGTGTGCCCTGTTTGTAGAATTACCGTGCATTTTTGTGCTCAAGGTAAGGTTCACTAGTGTGCAATGGTGTGGGTTGAATAGGGCCACATACTCCATATTGGTTTAATATATTTTGGATGTCATTTTGAAATTCTTAATAATATTAACAAAGAATCACTTCATACTTCTATTTCACAACTTTTCTAATACTAATTAAAATCTAAAATAAAGATTGAGTTTTTATTAGATGTTAATTGTATAAGAGAATGGATCTCTCTCTCTCTCTCTCTCTCTCTCTCTCTCAGAGAAACAGTTTCTCTGTATGGTCCTGCCTATTCTAGAACTTGCTTGTAGATCAGCCTGGCCTCAGATTTACAGAGCTCCTCCTGCCACTGCCACTGCCACTGCCACTGCCACTGCCACTGCCACTGCCACTGCCACTGCCTCTGCCTCTGCCTCTGCCTCTGCCTCTGCCTCTGCCTCTGCCTCTGCCTCTGCCTCTGCCTCTGCCTCTGCCTCTGCCTCTGCCTCTGCCTCTGCCTCTGCCTCTGCCTCTGCCTCTGCCTCTGCCTCTGCCTCTGCCTCTGCCTCTGCCTCTGCCTCTGCCTCTGGAATGTTGGGATTAAAGATGTGTGACAACACATCTGGCCAAGATTGGGTTTTATTGTGGAATTTTTATAGTCATATAATCTACTCTGATAATATTCCTGTATCCTATTTCCCTCTATTGTATTCAATAGTACATGCATTTTTTATTCCCAGACAGTCTCAACTATAATTTTATGTCTTTTGTAAAAACCTAGATTCTGTATACAAGAGAAAAGTATCTGTCTTTCTGTCTTCTTTTCTTAATGTGATGAACCCCATTCCCAACAAATTTTCTGTAGCAACAGAATGTTGGGTTTTTTTTTTTTTTAATGCTTTTTCCCTGTAAAGAAGATATGTACCATATTTTCTTTATCCATTCACCTTTTAGTGGGCATGTAGGCTGATTTTATATGTTGGCTATTGTAGTACCCCCAATAAATACAGATGCCATACTATCTCTGTTGTATGTTGAATTTAAAACACACATGCACACACACATGTACATGCATACGAAAGAATGATATAGCTGGATCATATGAAATTCAAGCATTTTCTGTTTTTGTTTTCTTGGTAGCCATTCTTTTTCTTTTTTAAAATTTTCTTCTTCTTTTTTTATATTCTATTTTGGCTGTAGTGTCCCCTCCCTCCATTTCTATTTCCCCGAACCTCTCTACCCCTACCATGCTGCCTCCCCTCAGAGAAGAACAAGCTTCCCAGGGACATCAAGCAAATATGGCATAGTCATCTATAATAAGACCAGGCAACATACCATCTCATAAAGGTTGAACAAGGCAACCTAGAAGAATGAAAAAGGTCCCATAAGTAGGCAAAAGAGTCAGAGACAGACCCTGCTCCATTGTTAGGAATCCAACAAAGCACCACTTACTTAGTTATAATCTGCAGAAGATCGAGGACAGACCCTTACCAACTCCCTGATCTCAGTAAATCCCATGATTCCTGGTCAGTTGATTCTGTGGGCTGCATTCTTGTGTCCTTGACCCATCTGATTCCTCTGATCCTTTCTCCTCCTCTTCAGGACTCACCCATCTCTGTGTAATGTGTGGCTGTGGGACTCTGCATTTTTTTTCCTTGATAGCCATTCTTACTTACTTATTTTGCATTTTTTTCTTTTGGTATCTATCTGTTCAGTTCATTCACCCATCTATCAACTGGATTGTTTGATCTTTTGTTGTTTTCTTTTTGAGTTCTTTACATTGTCTATAAATTCCCTATCAGATATAAGATGGTGATCTGACAAAGCTTTCCTCCAGTATACCGGCTGTGCCGTAACTTAGTGACCTGCCCTTTGCTGTAAAGAAGTTGCTTAATGTGATAGAATCCCATTTGTCAATTCTTGTTAGTTCCTGAGTTACTTGAGTCCTCTTTAGAGAATCTTTGCTTTTGCTTTTTTTCTTAGATATTGTAGCATTTCCTCCACGTTTTAAATTTTCTTCATATTAAAAAAATGTTTTAACCAGAATTAAAATCAGAACTATATAATTGGTTGATACATTTATTTTATTATAAGGCTTCCTATACATCTTTTTCTATATTATATTTATTGGAAAGACACAGGTTATTGTGAGCTACCTGACATGGGTGCTGGGAACTGAGTTAGGGTCCTCTGGAGGAGGAGCAAGTGTATTTAACCATGGATCTTCCATCTGCTCCCTCTTTTAGTGGTGGTGGTGGTCATTGGTAGTTGCAATCTAGATCTAGTTAATTATGAGGTCTGAAAAATGGTTATATTGTCTGATTTTCTACTTTTTGTTAGTTGAAAGATGTAATCATTTGGTTACTATTGGAATTGTGCAACAGTTCATACAGATAAGACAATTGAAATACTTGATTCTTTACATTTTTTATTGCTTTTCAAAACAATACATTTTTGCACAGCATTTTTTTTTCTTTTTTTGAGCCAGGGTTTCTCTGTATAGCCCTGGCTGTCCTGGAACTCACTTTGTACACCAGGCTGGCCTCAAACTCAGAAATCCACCTGCCTCTGCCTCCCGAGTGCTGGGATTAAAGGTGCACGCCACCATGCCTAGCGCACAGCATCCTTTAATGATAAATATTTGTTTTTCAAAAATTCCACTATAATGTCATGACTTTAAACATATTATGCATGTTTCAATCAGTGTTTTTTGCTTTTTTTTTCTTCCAATCACATTCCATTCATGGTATTTAGTTAGTTATTTAGCTTCTGAATCACTTTTATACAAACCCAGCACTATTTGATTCAGTATTTATTTTATGGCATATTAAAATTATTATTGCCACCCATAATATTTATCCTTGGTGTGTGTGTGTGTTTATGTGCAAATGAATATGGAGGACAAAGTCACCTTTGGATATTGTTTCTCAGGAGATGACTATCTTTTTTTGAGACATGGTATCTCATTTGCCTGGGCATTACTGAATAGAATTGGTTAGCCAGTGAGACCAGCGGCACACCTGTCTCCACCTCCAAAGACTGGGTTATTGGTATGAACTAGAGTATGCAGTGAGGTTTTTCATGTGAGTTCTGGTGGTCAACTCAGACTCTCACGATTGCACTGACTGCACTTGATTGACTGAGCCATCTTCTCAGGCTTTTGTTTATGCTTCTCCTAAGAAGGAAAACATTGAAGCCTTTGTAAGGTAAGGGGACAAGCTAATGCTTCATGGGCTTGCTAGCTGACAAATTTGTTTTATTCCAAAGTTTTAAGTAAAGCATTCAGTTCTTATTTGGTATGACTTAACTAATCTTAAGGTTTTAAAAAAATTGCTTTAAGGGTCAAAACTTTTGTGTACTCTGTTGATGTTTTCTTTTATATACCAAAGAGTGTGTACGTGATGTTACCCAGTCTTTCCATTTGTGCAAGATATACTTTTTTTTCTTCAACTAATATTAATTACCTTTTTTTCATCCCCAATTATATCAGGTCTTTCTAAGTAGAATGCCTGCCCATTCTGAAGGGTCTGGAGTTCCTATGTACACACTCTTTTTTATGTTATCTTCTTTTTTCTTGTGAGTAGAAAGAGCTAAGAGAACTGGAAAATTCTAACATTGCTTCATCTTTTTTCACCTTGAGAGTGCTTTGGTTCCTGTCTTGATTGTGTTCTATTGCTGTGAAGAGACACCATGACCACAGCAACACTTATAAAGGAAAGCATTTAATTACGACTTGCCTACAGTTTCTGGGGTTTAGTTCATTATCAGCATTGTGGGAAGTAGAGTGGAACAATGTCTTAGGCAGACATGGTGCTGGAGAAGGAGCAGAGAGTTCTAAATCTGGATCCACAGGCAGCAGGGAGAGGGACGGGGAGGGGGAGGGGAGGAAGAGGGGGAGGGGAGGGGAGGAAGAGGGGGAGGGAGAGGGGAGGAAGAGGGGGAGGGGAGGGGAGGAAGAGGGGGAGGGAGAGGGGAGGAAGAGGGGGAGGGGAGGGGAGGAAGAGGGGGAGGGGAGGGGAGGAAGAGGGGGAGGGGAGGGGAGGAAGAGGGGGAGGGGAGGGGAGGAAGAGGGGGAGGGAGAGGCAGGCAGACTGGCTTGGCTTGAACTTTTGAAACCTCAAATCCCACTTTCATAAGACATACTTCCTCCAAAAGGGCTGTTTAAAAGACCAAAGTTCAACATCTCCAGAGACTCATGGCAATCTTTTAATTGTAGTCCCCTGTAAAACCAAAACAAAAAAGCAGATTGCATACTTCCAACATACAACAGCACACCATTCCAGAGGGAGAAAAGGGAGCATAGTGTGGAAATACTGGACCAAAACCAACAGGGCAAACTCCAAGCTCTGCATTTCCACATCTGATGTCAAAGCAGTCTTAAGATCTTCAACTCCTTTCGATTTTACTGACTGCAGCACACTTCTTTCTCTTGGTCCGGTTCCACTTCCTGTTAGTAGCTTTCCTCAGCAGGTATCCCACAGCTCTGGCATCTCCAACACGTTGGTGTCACCAGTGCAATCCAGGCTTCACCTTTGTAAGCTTACACAATAACCTCCTCAGGGCCTCCAGACACACGGAAGGCATCAGAGGCTTCTTCCCATCCTAGAGGGAGATTCTACAACCCCTTCCTTATATCCTTTAACTTAAAGGCAGAACCATGTGCCCTAAGCTGTTGAGGTCTGCAGATTGCCGGGGCTGTTCAAATACATTTTTTATCAGCTTTTTGTTTTTGATGGTGTACTGGCTAGTTTTGTGTCAACTTGACACAGCTGGAGATAACACAGAGAAAGGAGCTTCAGTTGAGGAAATGCCTCCATGAGATCCAACTGTAAGGCATTTTCTCAATTAGTGATCAAGGGGGAAAGGCCCCTTGTGGGTGGTGCCATCTCTGGGCTGGTAGTCTTGGATTCTATAAGAGAGCAGGCTGAGCAAGCCAGGGGAGGCAAGCCAGTAAAGAAATCCCTCCATGGCCTCTGCATCAGCTCCTGCTCCCTGACCTGTTTGAGTCCCAGTCCTGACTTCCTTTGGTGATGAACAGCAGCATGGAAGTGTAAGCCGAATAAACCCTTTCCTCCCCAACTTGTTTCTTGGTCATGATGTTTGTGCAGGAATAGAAACTCTGACTAAGACAAATTAGTACCAGCAGAGTGGGGTATTCCTATGACAACCTGACCATGTTTTGGGGAGGACTGTGGAAGGACTTTGGAACTTTGGGCTTGAAGATCCATTTGTTGTTAAGAGCTCTGTCAGATGTTGTGTAGGAGCTTGGAAGATAATGTTGAGAACGGTGCAGAAGATGGAGGTCTGGTTTGTGAAATTTCAGAGGGAAAAATTAAAGACTCTTTTCAGGGCCATTGCTATTTTGATTGTGAAGATTCTGTAGTTCTGGTTAGCTGGGGCTGAAGAATCAGCTGTGATTAACAAGATACCAGAACTACTAAAGCAAAAACTTTGCATTACTGGGACTATTGATGCTGGTTAGCTGGAGCTTAGAAATTAGCGGTGATTAAGAAGAGACCAGCATCATTGAGGTGACATCTTCTGGGAAGTGTTTTCTGAAAGCACAAAGAGGCTGTGTTCCAGAGATAGCCAAGGTTGTACTCCTGCTGCAGCGGGACTTGGTAATATGTAAGAGTCACCCAGGTGGTACTGGTTTTGAAGGCATGAAGGGGTCACACAGAGCAGCTGAGGCTCTGCACTGTGAGAGGCCATGGAAGGCCATTGGTGAAGGTGCAGCCTCAGTTGCAATTGAAGGCCCAGGACTGAAGGGGTCATGCAGTGTTTTGGAGATGCCAGTACCATGAGATGACCACCAAGAGCAGCAGCAGCAGTGGAGTACATGCATCTGGATATTAGACACATGTGCTACAAAGGGCATGGCTGGAGAAGTGACCCAAGCCCTTGGAGGAGTCCAGAAGATCGTGAGTTGGGTCCCAGACATTGGACGGTTGGAGATTGATTTTTGCTTTGATTGACTGTGCCCTGATATTTTCCCTCTTGAAGGAAGAAACTGTTTTAGTGGAGCCCACAGTTAAGAGACTTTTAATTGTAAAAAGACTTTGGATTTTAAAAGAGATGGATATTTTAAAGAGATTGAAATTTTAAGAATATGTAAAGACTGTGGGACTTTTAAAGTTAGATCTTGGGGATGAATAAGAATGTAAGGGTTGAGGCTTACTAGTGATGTGTTTGTGTGTCAAGTTGACAAGGGGTCAATTGTACTGGCTAGTTTTGTGTCAACTTGACACAGCTGGAGATATCACAGAGAAAGAAGCTTCAGTTGAGGAAATGCCTCCATGAGATCCAACTGTAAGGCATTTTCTCAATTAGTGATCAAGGGGGAAAGGCCCCTTGTGGGTGGTGCCATCTCTGGGCTGGTAGTCTTGGATTCTATAAGAGAGCAGGCTGAGCAAGCCAGGGGAGGCAAGCCAGTAAAGAAATCCCTCCATGGCCTCTGCATCAGCTCCTGCTTCCTGACCTGCTTGAGTCCCAGTCCTGACTTCCTTTGGTGATGAACAGCAGCATGGAAGTGTAAGCTGGATAAACCCTTTCCTCCCCAACTTGTTTCTTGGTCATGATGTTTGTGCAGGAATAGAAACCCTGACTAAGACAGATGGCCTCCTTTACTGCTTAAGCTTTTCTTTAATTTATTTTCAAAGTTGGAGGCTTAACTGGATGGAGTCTTGTTCTGGGATCACCAGTCCTTCTATTGTATTTAGCATCATGCTTTTCTTTAAATTTACGTCCTTGAATGCAAGACTTAGCGCCATTACACTTCCTGTTACTCCTTTCCCCTCACAGCTGTACAGTTTGCATTTTTCTCTTGCTCAGCTTGTTCCTTTTTCTTATAGATCTGCATACTAATAACCAAATGACAGAGTCAATACTGTGCTGTCTTGAAATCTCCTCTGCCAGTGCCATTAATCTTAAAGTTTTAAATTTAGGGCAGATTTTTCGGAAAAAGGCAAAAACAGCCACATTCTTTGCCAAAATCTCACAAGAATGGTCTCTAGGCCACGTAATAATATTCTCTGAAACCTCTTGAGCTGGGCTGTCATAATCTACATTGCTTTCAGTACCACTGTCTTCTATGTTCCTAGTAGTATTGCCTAGTGTACCCTGCTTAAAGTATTCAACTGTTTTCCAAATCTAAAGTCTCAAAGTCAGCATTCTCCTGACAAGCAACTTGGTCAGGCCTGTCGCAGAAGTTACCAGCTCCCTGGTACCAACTTCTGTCTGAGTCAGTGCTCTGTTGCTGTGAAGAGACACCATACTTATGGCAACTCTTATAAAAAGAGAGCCCTTGACTGGGGCTTGCTTATAATTCAGAGGTTCAATCTATGATTAATATATTATTAACATGTTAAAAAGCATGGCAGCATGCAGGCAGACATGCTGGAGAAGGAACTAAGTGTTCTATGTTTGGATCATGAGATAGAAACAGAGAGAGAGAGAGAGAGAGAGAGAGAGAGAGAGAGAGAGAGAGGGAGAGAGAGAGAGACACACACACAGAGAGAGACAGAGAGACAGAGACAGAGAGATCCACTGAACCTTTTGAAACCACAAAGCCTATCCCAAGTGACACACTTCCTATAAGAAGGCCATAATTCCTAATCTTTTCCAATAGCCCCACTTTCCAAACGCAATAGAAAATTGACCAGACAGTCTCCTTATTTTGTCCAGTGCAGTTGTTATTTTGTGCTTTTTGTCGAAATAATATTTTTATTTATTCTTTGGGAATTTCACTTTGTATATCCCACTCATTTCCCAGTCACTTGATGACCTCCCACCCCCTTTCTTGTCCGTGAACTCCCAGCAAAATAGTAAAAAAGTCCAATTTGTGTTGTCAGTATACATAGTGGAACATGATTAAATTCCCAGTGGCCCACCCCCTTAAGGTCCTACTTCACCTGTACCTTTGCCAGAAGCCATCAGTTGTAGAGAGCTACATTTCAGCATCCTTATTACAGTTTTAAAGAGTTCTCTTTGATGGCTTCCTTTGTGGGCTGTTACTTTTTTGAGGAGGCTGTTGGGTGGGGTTAGGGGTTAGCACAGAATCCTTTCATGTCCCTCTTTCTCAGTTGTGCATCTCCAGTCATTGATATCACTGCCAGAGGAGTTTGCTTGCTCTCCACAGTCATCCTCATGGTGGTAGGTGGTAACCCAGGCTACATGGACATCTACCTCACAACTGGTTGCATCGGGACCAGTGAACCAGACATGGCCCTTAGCATCTTGCCCAGAGTCAGGGCAATGCTACAGGGATGGAAGTGAGGAAGTGGGGCGGGGTGGGGTCCGCATCTGTATAAGCTCCAGGCTGCTTCACTCAGCCCCACTGACCACACTGGGCAGTGGCCTGGCCTGTTCTACCTCCAACCCCAGCTCCCTCTCACACTTGTCACTGTCATCACGTCTCCATTTCTGCCCCTCTCCACAGTGCAAGCACTGCTTCATTCTTGCATCTTTCCCACATCTCCACCACACTTGGTCATCACAGAGGTGCCCGCTGGCCTGTTTTTGTCTGCCAGTGCAGTTGGTGTTTACATGGGTCATGCATTAAAATCCCACTTTTCTTTTAAAATGTCCCTTGGTCCTGGCTTCTGAGTCAGCAGGGTTAGTAGGTAGACTCCTTTGTGTAGTTGTAGAGTTTTTCTAGTTACCGATTCAACATTGAATTAAGAACCACCATTACAGTGATTGCAAGATTGCTGTAATTTCTCTCTCATTGTGATTTATTTACCAGATGCAATTTTTGGACCACATATCTCTTTAGCACTGATCCCATGCCTGGCTTGGATGACATTTACTTCTTACAATACCAGAGGAAAGTTTAAAAGATTGTGGTGCAGAAAAGTTTAGAGCAATGTAACAAACATCTGCATGGTTAAAATGCAGTTTTTTTTTTTTTAAATGATGAGAAGTTCTTTCTTTCTTCATTTGATTTCAGTAATAAAACCATGCCTGATACATCTTCCTGGAAGAAATCTGTCTGCATCCTGGTGTACCAGGTTTTATAGCCATCTTCTGAGGATCTGAATTCTAACCCATGTACCTCTGGGAGCAGACCAGGTTCTGCATTCTGCCTTGTTCAGGGTCACATAGAACAAAGAAGTGGGTTTAAACAGAAACACAAGGGTGTCCAGCAGGATCCCCTGAATTGCATGAAAGCAACTGGCAGAAACTGCATCTAGTTCTCCCTGGAAAGGCTTTGTTTGAGCCCCTTTCCAAAGCTGCTGCATGTAGGTGATGGGCTTCCAACTAGCCTGTACTTAGGAGGTGATTTTCCAACTAGCCTGCATTTAGGAGGTGCGCTTTCTTTCTTTCTTTCTTTCTTTCTTTCTTTCTTTCTTTCTTTCTTTCTTTCTTTCTTTCTTTCTTTCTTTTTACTATGTTTTAGTTTTGAAAATTTTTGATATTTTCTTTATTGTATATTTTATTTATTTACATTTCAAGTGTTATCCCCTTTCCCGATTTCTCCCCCCAAACTTCCCTATCTCACCCCCTCCTGCTTCTTTTTTTTTCTTTTTTTTTTCCCCTCCTGCTTCTATGAGGGTGTGGCCCCCACCCACCTATGCACTCCTGCCTCCCCACCCTTGAATTTCCCTACAGTGGGGCATAGAACCTTCATGGGACTAAGGGCTTCTTCTCCCAATGATGACTGACAAGGCCATCCTCTACTACATATGTGGCTGGAGCCATGGGTTACTCCACGTATACTCCTTGGTTGGTGGTTTAGACCCTGGGAGCTCTGGTTGCTTCTCACTAGCCTGTGTTTAGTAGATGTTGGAGCAGGTAACACGACCTTTTGATATCATAAATGTTGTGTGGTACTTCTCATTACTTTTCTCATTACCTAGGTCCAGTTTTGGGGGGAGGGGCCCAAATGCTGCTGCTTTTGCCTGGAGAGAGTAGTATGTCCACATGAACATTTTAGTGGTGAGGTCTGGATCCTGAAGAAGATAGGTCTGTGAATGGTATCCAAGTTTGTAAGGAGAACAAAGAGGTAGGTTTAAGGAGTATATGATCGCGTCTAGTTGTTCACCTCACTGTCCAGTATGAAATAAACAGGCACACATTTTTAGCTCCTGTTTCTTCCTGGAAGTGGTTTAGCTACACAGTCTAAGTGCTGACATTTTCTGCTGCTATGTCTGTGTCATTCATTTGACTAGCATGTATCTGGCAGATAATAGAGCACATGAACTCTGCTGAGAACCTGAGTGGCATGTGGAAAGTTCCTGTAGCTCCTCC